>NW_016107584.1:3323238-3415523 GCF_001604975.1 Cebus imitator
ACTTCTAAGCAACAGAAATTTATTTTTCACTGTTTTGGAGGCTGGGAAATCCAAAACCAAAAAGCTGCAAGATTTGGTGTCTGGTGAGGATTTGCCCCCTGGCTCATAGATGGCCATCTACTCACTGTCTCTTCACATGGTAGAAGGAGTGAGGAGCTTCTTTTTGTTTGTTGGTTGGTTGGTTTTTTTTTGTTTGTTCATTTGTTTTGAGATGGAGTTTTGCTCTTGTTGCCCAGGCTGGCATGCAATGCACGATCTTGGCTCACTGCAACCTCCGTTTCCTGGATTCATCCCCTTGGTGATAAGTGAGCTCTCCCACAGAGTTCACAAGAGATCTGTGAACACACGAAAAACACAAAAAGTCCATAGCACCTCCTGCTCCCACTCTCTCTCTCTCTTTTTCCTGCTCCTTGTAGGGTATTCTGCATTGATTAGAAGCTTCCTGATTCTGCTTCCTCAGCCACCCGAGTAGCTACGATTATAGGTGCCCACCACCAAGCCTGGCTAATTTTTTTTTTAATTTTTTTTTATTTTTAGTAGAGACAGGGTTTCGCCATGTTTGCCAGGCTGGTCTCGAACTCGTGACCTCAGGTGATCTGCCCACTTTAGCCTCCCAAAGTGCAGTGTGAGCCACCGCATCCGGCCCAGGGGCTTCTTTTATAAGCGCTCTAATCCAATCTATGAGCACTCCACCTTCATTACCTAGTCACTTCCCAAAGACTTCATCTCCCAATATCATAACTAAGCCTTTACATATGAATTGGAAGGGGGCACAAACATTCAGTCCATCATAAGAACCCTAAAGAATGAGGACATAATTTGAGATAGTTGCTGAAGAAGGCAAGCATTGGCTGAGGATACAAAGAAATGTCACTGGGCAGTTTTGAGGTCTCAGGTGATGTGTGAGAGAATACTTTGTAGTAACATCCACGTGCATAACTGTGTGAATTTATTCAACACTCAGCAGCAGAGTCTTAGAAGCCAAGAATGTGAGTGGGGTTTAATAGTGAGGTAGCACTAGGATTTTGCTGCAACAATAATAATATAGTAGTGGCATTGAATGCTGACGAGGCAGTATTTCAGATGATCAACTATGAAGTCCAGGCTGGGTAAGAAAGAGCAACCAGGAGGAGGCTGACTGGACATGGAGGGGGCCAATGAAGGTAAGAAGCTCCATTGAATTGAAGAGTTGATAGAGCTCCGGGTGTTCGTGTGTACGTCATCGATATCATCTTACATCATCCTTAAAACAACCTTAAGAGGGAGGCAGTTTTATTTTCTGCATTTTTAAGTTGAAAATAAACTGAGGTAGAGAAGGGTAGTTACTTGCCTGAGATCATACTCAATACAAGGTAGAGTTTGCATTCGGGTCCAGCTCATCCGACAACAGAGACTAACTTTTACGTTATGTTAAGTAGGAGTTGTACTAATCCCTGAAAATCGAAAAAACAGGAAAATAACTGATTTTTAAATCTATAATTATATAGAATCAATGCATGTTCTCGCAGAAGTAACACTAAATAAGTGTGACGGTTAATTGTATGTGTCAACTTGACTGGGGTAAGTGTTGCCCGGATAGCTGGTAAAACATTATTTCTGGGTGTTTTAGCATAGCAGCAGGGATTAGCATTTGAGTCAGTAGACTGAGTAAAGAAGATTGGTGTGTACCCACCAACGTGGGGAGGCATCTTTTCTTCTGTTGGGGGCCCAATAGAACAAAAAGGTAGAGAAAAGGCATATTCTCTCTTGCTTCTTGAGCTGGGATATCTATTTTCTCCTTCCCTGGGACATTGAATATCAAAGTTCCTGGGCCTTCAGACTCTACTAGGAATTACACCATTAGCCTCCTGGTTCTCAAGCTTTCTGACTCAGACTGAAATATGCAACTGGCTTTCCTGGTTCTCCAGTTTTCAGATAGTGTAATGTGAGACTTCTTGGTCTTTATAATCACTTGAGCTAATTCCTGTAATAAATCTTATATCTTTATATATGCTATTGATTCTGTTTCTCTGAAGAAACCTGATTGAAACAATAAGCATTTGAAAATCCTCGATTTTATACATAATGCTTTTCTCAGTTATTAGATTGAAGCATTTGACACTACTGAAATTTTACCTTTTGTGATTTACAGAAACATTTAGCAGTTTTAACATAACACTACAATGTTACGACATCATACCCCTGGTACAGTATATTTTTGGTATTCTTGCTACAAATGTGCCATCACTTCTTGCTAGGCACATGATGTGACATGTTTGACTATGTGACAGTGCTCCTTTTATTTTATTTTTTTTTAGATGGAATCTTGCTCTGTTGCCCAGACTGGAGTGCGGTGGCGTGATCTCTGCTCACTGCAACCTCTCCCTCCTGGGTTCAAGCTGTTCTCCTGCCTCAGCCTCCTGAGTAGCTGGGACTATAGGTGTGTGCTACCACATCTAGCTAACTTTTTGTACTTTTAGTAGAGACAGGATTTCACCATATTAGCCAGGATGGTCTCTATCTCTTGACCTCAAGATCTGCCCACCTCGGCTCCCAAAATGCTGGGATTACAGGCGTGAGCCAGAGAGTGTTCTTTGTTGAACACTCTTTGTTGAACACATTGAATTTTACCATTATCTTTATGGAGACCTATTCTCATTTAGATGTAGACTTGAGACACTTTAAGAAAAACACAGTGGCCGGCCAATTCTTTTGCTTTGTTCCCTTGAATCAGGACTATGAATCCTTAGGGAACACCTTGTTTGTGGCTTGGAATCCATCAAGTAATCACTGTATCCTTTTTCCTCCATGTCACGTTAAATAAAATAATTCAGGTGGGCTGAAAGTTCTCAGCGACATGCTTCTTATAGTTGATATTTTATTCTGTGCTTATTATTGAATATCAGACTGTGGAGTTTTAAAGTTATATGAAAAACAATATTCCCTGAGACTTTGGAAACTACTTTGAAATGATCTGAGATAGTGTAATAAAAACACAACACAGGGAGAGCTTCCCCTGGAAAAGCTTTCACCTATTAGATGAAGGTATTTTACTTGATGCAAACACATACTGAAAAATAAAACCCTCAACTGCTGTAAGTCCTCCACGTCCAGTTTACAAATATCACACAAAAAGAGCTTTAGACATGCATAAGGGAAAAAATAGCAATATAAAGTAATCACAGAAAAATCGCACTTATCTATTCTTGTAAAATAAGCTTGTCTCATTTTGTCCCTTGTTACGGCACAGTCTTCAAGAGGGAACAACCTAATTCTGTCTTCTTTCTCTTGTCATCTCTGTTAGAGAAAGGTGGGGGAGAAACACGTTCCCTCTGTTAATTAAACTTATTCTTTATCCACTGAGAATGAAAAGAATACTTTCTCTCTTAATTTTGATCATATAATTCTTCATCATTGCTAATACTAAAATCTTTTCTCCCAGTTGCATAAGTGTTTTGATATAAGCAATTAAATATGCCCAAATAGATACATAAATTTTTTAAAAAACATAAATTTTCTTAATCTATAAAATCTTTCCACTTGGCTGCAAAAACTTGGGATAATAAACATTGGAATTTGTGACACTTTTTCTTCAAAGATAGATTGTAAAACACTATAAAAGTTGGCCTTTTTAATTTAATACAGATGTCCTCCGTTTGGGTCCTTATGCTCTTTTTAAGCTGGAAAGGTCAAATTTTTTACTTCTGAAGAATTCTGATTGTTTACTTAAAGCTGTATTCTGAAGTAAGGTGTAGAACCAGTTAGGCAATTAAGTCAACTAAAGACAATTCTTACCGGGACACTATGTTCTTGCATCTAAGGGAAGGAAGTGTTGAAGTACTCTTTTTCTTCTTCTTCTTCTTTTCTTCTTTTTTCTTTTTTTATTGCATTTTAGGTTTTGGGGTACATGTGAAGAACATGCAAGATTGTTGCATAGGTACACACATGGCAGTATGATTTGCTGTCTTCCTTCCCCTCACCTATATCTGGCATTTCTTCTCATGCTATCTCTCCCTAACTCTGCACCCCCCACGGTCTCTCCCCTATTTCCCCCCCCACAGACCACAGTGTATGATCCTCCCCTCTCTGTGTCCATGTGTTTTCACTGTTCAACACCCACCTATGAGTGAGAACATGTGGTATTTGATTTTCTGCTCTTGTGTCAGTTTGCTGAGAATGATGGTTTCCAGGTTCATCCATGTCCCTATAAAGGACATGAACTCATCGTTTTTTATGGCTGCATAGTACTCCATGTGCCACATTTTCCCCGTCCAGCCTATCATCAATGGGCATTTGGGCTGGTTCCAGGTCTGTGCTATTGTAAACATTGCCGCAGTGAACATATGTGTGCATGTGTCTTTACAATAGAATGATTTATAATCCTTTGGGTATATACCCAGTAATGGATTGCTGGGTCAAATGGAATTTCTATTTCTAGATCCTTGAGGAAGTGCCACACTGTCATCCACAATGGTTGAACTAGTTTACACACCCACCAACAGTGTACAAGTGTTCTTATTTCCCCACATCCTCTCCAGCATCTGTTGTCGCCAGATTTTTAATGATTGCCATTCTAACTGGCATGAAGTGGTATCTCAATGTGGTTTTTATTTGCAATTCTCTAATGACCAGTGATGATGAGCATTTGTTCATATGTTTGTGGGCCTCATATATGTCTTTTTTTGAAAAGTGTCTGTTCATATCCTTCGCCCACTTTTGGATGGGTTTGTTTGTTTATTTCTTGTAAATCTGTTTTAATTCTTTGTAAAGTCTGGATATTAGCCATTTGTCAGATGGGTAGATGGCAAAAATTTTTTCCCATTCTGTTGGTTGCTGGTTCATTCTAATGATTGTTTCTTATGCTGTACAGAAGGTGTGGAGTTTAATTAGATCCCATTTGTCTATTTTGGCTTTTGTTGCCAATGCTTTTGGTGTTTTAGTCATGAAGTCCTTGCCTATGCCTATGTCCTGAATGGTTTTGCTTACGTTTTCTTCTAGGGTTTTTATGTTGTTAGGTCTTATGTTTAAATCTTTAACCCATCTGTAGTTGATTTTAGTGTCAGGTGTCAGGAAGAGGTCCAGTTTCTGCTTTCTGCACACTGCTAGTCAGTTTTCCCAACACCATTTCTTAAACAGGGAATCTTTTCCCCATTGCTTGTTTCTGTCAGGTTTGTCAAAGATCAAATGGTTGTAGATGGGTGGCATTGTCTCCAGAGCCTTGGTTCTCTTCCATTGTTCTATATCTCTGTTTTGGTACCAGTACCATGCTGTTTTGATTAATGTAGCCTTGAGGTATAGTTTGAAGTCAGGTAGCATGACACCTCTGGCTTTGTTCCCTTTGTATAGGATTGTCTTGGCTATGCGGGCTCACTTTTGGTTCCAGATGAAGCTTAAGGTGGTTTTTTCACATTCTGGGAAGAAGGTTATTGATAGCTTGATGGGGATAGCATTTAATCTATAAATTACTTTGGGCAGTATGGCCATTTTCACGATATTGATTCTTCCTATCCATGAACATGGAATGTTTCTCCATCTGTTTGTGTCCTCTCTTATTTCCTTGAGCACTGGTTTGTAGTTCTCCCTGAAGAAGTCCTTTACATCTTTTGTTAATTATATTCCTAGGTATTTAATTATCTTCATAGCAATTGTGAATGGGTGATTGCTCATGATTTGGCTGTCTGTTAGTCTTTTATTGGTGTATAGAAATGCTTGTGATTTCTGCACAATGATTTTGTATCCTGAGACTTTGCTGACTTTGCTTATCAGTTTAAGGAGATTTTTGGGCTGAGATGACAGGGTCTTCCAAATGTACAATCATGTTGTCTTCAAATAGAGACAGTTTGATTTCTTCTTTTTCTAATTGAATACACTTTATTTTTTTTTCTTGCCTAATTGCTCTGGCTAGAATTTCCAATACTATATTGAACAGGAGTGGTAAGAGAGGGCATCTTTGTCTAGTGCCAGATTTCAAAGGTAATGCTTCCAGCTTTTGCCCATTCAGTATGATACTGGCTGTAGGTTTGTCATAAATAGCTTTTATTGTTTTGAGATATATTCCTTTGATACCTAGTTTATTGAGAGTTTTTAGCATAAAGGGTGTTGAATTTTGTTGAAGGCCTTCTCTGCTTCTATTGAGCTAATCATATGGTTTTTGTCTTTCATTCTGTTTAAGTGGTGGATTACATTTATAGACTTGCATATGTTGAATTAGCCTTGCATCCCTGGAATGAAGCCTACTTGATCATGATGGATGTGCTGTTGATCATGATCATTTTGATGTGCTGTTGCAATTGGTTTGCCAGTATTTTATTGAAGATTTTTGCATCTCTGTTCATCATGGATATTGGCCTGAAGTTGTTTTTTGTTGTTGAGTCTCTGTCAGGTTTTGGTATTAGGATGATGTTGGTCTCATAAAATGATTTGGGAAGGATCCCCTCTTTTTGGATGATTTGGAATAGTTTCAGAAGGAATGCTACCAGCTCCACTTTGTACATCTGGTAGTATTCAGCTGAGAGCCTGTCTGGATCTGGACTCTTTTTGGTTGGTAGGCTATAAATTGCTGCCTCAACTTCAGCCCTTGTTATGGGTCTATTCAAGGTTTCAATTTCTTCCTTGTTTAGGCTTGGGGGGCAGGGTGCAAGTGTCTAGGAATTTATCAATTTCTTCCAGGTTTACTGGTTTATGTGCATAGAGTTTTTTGTAGTCATCCCTGATGGTGGTTTGTATTCCTGTGGAATCAGTGGTGGTATCCCCTTTATCATTTTTTATTGCATCTATTTGATTATTCTCCCTTTTCTTTTTTATTAATTTGGCTAGTGATCTATTTTGTTGATCTTTTCAAAAAACCAGATCCTGGATTTACTGATTTTTTTGAAGGGTTTTTTTTGTGTCTCTGTCTCCTTCAGTTCTGCTCTGATCATGGTTATTTCTTGTCTTCTGCTAGCTTTTGAGTTTTTTTGATCTTGCTCCTCTAGCTCTTTCAAATTTGATGATAGCGTGTCAATATTAGATCTTTCCTCATTTCTCATGTGGGCATTTATTGCTATAAATTTCCCTCTAGACACTACTTTAAATATGTCTCAGAGATTCTGGTACGTCGTGTCTTCATTCTCATTGGTTTCAATGAATATCTTTATTTCTGCCTTCATTTCATTGTTTATCTAGTTGACAATCAGGAGCTAGTCATTCAGTTTCCATGAAGCTGTGCAATTCTGAGCTAGCTTCTTAATTCTGAGTTCTAATTTGATTGCCCTGTTGTCTGAGAGACTGTTTTTCATGATGTCTGTTCTTTTGCATTTGCTGAGGAGTGATTTAATTCCAATTATGTGGTCAATTTTAGATTAGGTGCAATGTGGTGCTGAGAAGAATGTATATTCTGTGGATTTGGGGTGGAGATTTCTGTAGATGTCTATTAAGTCTGCTTGGTCCAGATCTGAGTTCAAGTCCTGGATATCCTTGTTAATTTTCCGTCTCGTTGATCTGTCTAATATTGACAGTGGAGTGTCAAAGTCTCCCACTATTATTGTGTGGGAGTGTAACTCTCTTTCTAGGTGGTTAAGAACTTGCTTTATGTACCTGGGTGTTTCTGTATTGGGTGTATATATATTTAGGATCCTTAGCTCTTCTTGATGCATTGATCCTTTTACCATTATGTAATGCCCTTCTTTGTCTCTTTTGATCTTTGTTGGTTTAAAGTCCATTTTATCAGAGACTAGGATTGCAACTCCTACTTTTTTTACTTTCCAGTTGCTTGATAAGTCTTCCTCTGTCCCTTTATTTTGAGCCCATGTGTGTCTTTTGCACATGAGATGGGATTTCTGAATACAACACATTGATGGGTCTTGATTTTTTATCCAATATGCCAGTCTGTGTCTTTCAATTGGGGCATTTAGCCCATTTACATTTAAGGTTAATATTGTTATGTGTGAATTTGATCCTGACATTTTGATGCTAGCTGGATATTTTGCCCATTAGTTGACACATTTTTTTTCATTGTGTCAATGGTCTTTACCATTTGGTATGTTTTTGGAGTGGCTGGTACTTGTTCCTTTCCTTGTTTAGTGCTTCTTTCAGGAGCTCTTGTAAGGCAGGCCTGGTGGTGACGAAATCTCCTAACAATTGCTTGTCCATAAAGGATTTTCTTTCTCCTTTGCTTATGAAGCATAGTTTGGCTGGATATGAAGTTCTAGGTTGAAATTTCGTTTCTTTAAGGATGTTGAATATCGGCCCCCACTCTCTCCTGGCTTTACTGTTTCTGCAGAGAGATCCGCTGTGAGTCTGATGGGCTTTCCTTTGTGGATAAACCAACCTTTCTCTCCGGCTGCCGTTAGCATTTTTTCCTTCTTCAACCCTGGTGAATCTGACAATTATGTGCCTTGGGGTTAGTCTTCTTGAGGAATATCTTTGTGGTGTTTTCTGTATTTCCTGTACTTGAATGGTGACCTGGCTTGCTAGGTTGGGGAAGTTCTCCTGGATAGTATCCTGAAGAGTGTTTTCCAGCTTGGATTAATTCTCTCTGTCACACTCAGGTATACCTATCAAACGTAGATTAGGTCTTTCCACATAATCCCGTATTTCTTGGAGGCTTTGTTCATTTATTTTCACTCTTTCTTCTCTATTGCTGCCTTCTTGTTCTATTTCATTGAGTTGATTTTCAATCTCTGATATCCTGTCTTCCATGTGGTCAATTCAGCTATTGAAACTTGTGTATGCTTCCCTACATTCTCATGCTGTGTTTTTCATCTCCATCAAATCATTTGTATTCTTCTCTAAGCTGTTTATTTTAGTTAGCATATCATCTAACCTTTCTTATAGGTTCTTAATTTCTTTGCATTGGGTTAGCACATGTTCTTTTAGTTCCAAGAAGTTTGTTATTATCCATCTTCTGAAGCCTGTTTCTGTCAATTCATCAGATTCATTCTCTGTCAATCTTTGATCACTGGCTGGGAAGGAATTATGATCCTTTGGAGGAGGAGAGGCGTTCTGGTTTTCAGTGTTTTCATCCTTTTTGGGCTGGTTTCTTTCCATCTTAATGGCGTTATCTACCTGTGGTCTTTGTAGTTGGTGACTTTTGGATGGGGTCTCTGGGCAGATATCTTTTTGTTGATGATGAAGCTATTTCTTTCTGTTTCTTAGCTTTCTTTCTAACAGGCCCCTCTGCTGCAGGACTGCTGAAGGTCCACTCCAGACCCTGCTTGCCTGGAGATCACCCGTGGGGGCTGCAGAACAGTATGGGTTGCTGCTGGTTTCTTCTTCTGTCTCTTCGTTCCAGAAGGGTACCCGCCAGATGTCAGCCTGCGCTCTCCTTTATGAGGTGTCTCTCTGGGTATATGAGTGTCAGAGAGCTGCTTGAGGAGACAGTCTGTCCCTTATAGGAGCTCAAGTTGTGTGCTGGGAGCTCCATTATTCCATGTGGAGCTGCTGGGCAGGTACTTTTAAGTCTGCTGCAGCAGAACTCATAACTGCCTCTTTTCCCAGTGCTCTGTCCTAGGAAAGTCAGCTTTATTGATAAGTTCCTGTCATGCTGCTACCTTTTTTCATGGATACCCTGACCTGCACAGAGTAGTCTAGTCACAGTCTGCCAGCAGAGGCAGATCTGCCCAGCTGCTGTGTGAAGTGCCTCGGTAGTAGTGGACTGCCTCAGTAGTGGTGGTTGCCCTTACCCCTACTGAGCTGGACTGTCCAGGGTCCAGCTTTGCTTGCTGTGAATCTCTCAATCCAGAGCATGTCAGATTGCTTGTTTTGTGGTGGTGGTACCCACTGAGCCAGATCACCTGGCTCCCTGGCTCTGCCCCCTCCCTTTCAGTTGAATGGGCAGCTCTGTCTCCCAGGCATTCCAGGTGCCAGTTGAAACAGCCTCCCAGATTTGTGTGAGTTTCTGTTCACCAAGCCAGCACCAGCAAAAACCGCTGTGCTGAAAACTCATGGTGCTTTTCGGTCTGGGAATCTCCTGGTCTGTGGGCAGTGAAAATTTGTTTGGAAATGCAGTGGACACTCACTCTCTGTATTGTTCTTGCTTGGAACTGCACTCTGGAGCTGTTCCTATTTGGCCATCTTAGATCCTCCATCTTTTATTTCTTTCTCATGCCTGATTGCTCTGGCTAAGACCTCTAGTACAATGTTGAGCAGGAGTGGTGACAGTGAGCATCCTTGCCTTATTCCAGTTCTCAAGAAGAATGACCACTGAATATTTTCAATATCTCATTTCTTCAAATGAAAAAACAGAGGCCCAGAAAGTGAAAATAACTTGGTTAAAGGCACAAAGTCAGTACTGTTGAATTCATATCCCAGCTCCAGCAACTACAAACTATGTGACCTTAGGTAAATCATTTAAATTCCATGTGTTTCATCTCCATCTGTGAAATTGGGATAATAATACTACCTTCTTAAGATTGATTTGAGGATTAATAGATGCAATTAATAATATATGTAATAATAAATGCCACATGTCTAGCACAATGCCTAGCACACAGTAAGTCCTCAGTGATGGCTAAATTTCTATAGCAAGTGAATAATCAGATGAGAAGGTGCTAAATCTGACACTGTAGAAACAGAGGCAATTACATAAGGAGGGTTTCCTCAGATCAAAACTACCTGAGGTTTGGCTGGGAAGCAAGTCACAATAAAACTAGACATTTCCTGTGGAAGCAGCAGGATAGCTTATGTAATATATGAACAACACTTAATACACTTTCCAATATTATATGAATCATATCCATCATCACAGATAAACATATTTTAGCCTTATTGAATCAGAGTATCAATCAAATAACTTAGAGACCAGTAGATGCATATAATACCAAGGGTTTCCCATTTGCAAGGTTAATGTAACCCTTGAAGATTCTATTTCTGTTTAAATATTATAGAAATGATCACATACCATTTTGACTATTTCTATCTTATATGCATTTCACCTATTTTAGTATTATAAGTTTTCTCTAAGTTGAACTACATTTTTATTAATTCAGCCTCTACTGAATCACTAAAAATGATTACCATCCACAATGACTTTCTGCCTATGTGACCATAACATCAAGAAATCAAGATACTAAAATAAATGAAAGTTAATAAAAATCGAGCACTAGGCTTACATTTGAAAGAGATCATTGACTTCACATGCATTTAAAGTACAAATATGGCTGGAATCTCTTCTCTATGTCCCTTCAAGTGATGCTTCAACTTTAATTTCTACAAGGATAGAGAAAACATAATTTCCCAGAGTCGATTATTTTATCTTGGTATTCACATTCATGTACACGTGTCCTTATAGTAGAAAGATTTATAATCCTTTGGATATATACCCAGTAATGGGATTGCTGGGTCAAATGGAATTTCTATTTCTAGGTCCTTGAGGAATCACCACACTGTCTTCCACAATGGTTGAACTAATTTACACTCCCACCAAGAGTGTAAAAGTGTTCCTATTTCTCCACATCCTCTCCAGCATCTTTTATCTCCAGATTTTTTAATGATCGCCATTCTAACTGGCGTGACATGGTATCTCAAGGTAGTTTTGATTTGCATTTCTCTAATGACCAGTGATGATGAGCATTTTTTTATATGTTTGTTGGCCTCATATATGTCTTCTTTTGTAAAGTGTCTGCTCATATACTTTGCCCACTTTAGAATGGGGTTGTTTGTTTTTTTCTTGTAAATCTGTTTCAGTTCTTTGTAGATTCTGGATATTAGCCCTTTGTCAGATGCATAGATTGCAAAATTTTTTCCTATTCTGTTGGTGGCTGATTCACTCTAATGACTGTTTCTTTTGCTGTGCAGAAGTGGTGGAGTTTGATTAGTTCCCATTTGTCTATTTTGGCTTTTGTTGCCAATGCTTTTGGTGTTTTGGTCATGAAGTCCTTGCCTATGCCTATGTCTTGAATGGTTTTGCCTAGATATTCTTCTAGGGTTTTTATGGTGTTAGATCTTATGTTTAAGTCTTTAATCCATCTGGGGTTAATTTTAGTGTAAGGTGTCAGGAAGGGGTCGAGTTTCTGCTTTCTACACACTGCTAGCCAGTTTTCCCAGCACCATTTCTTAAACAGGGTATCCTTTCCCCATTGCTTGTTTTTGTCAGGTTTTTCAAAGATCAGATGGTTGTAGATGTGTGGTATTGCCTCTGATGCCTCTGTTGTGTTCCATTGGTCTATATCTCTGTTTTGGTACCAGTACCATGCTGTTTTGATTACCGTCGCCTTGTGGTATAGTTTGAAGTCTGGTAGAATGATGCCTCCAGCTTTGTTCTTTTTGCTTAGACTTGACTTGGCTATGAGGTCTCTCTTTTGGTTCCAGGTAACGTTTAAGGTAGTTTTTTTCCAGTTCTGTGAAGGTCATTGGTAGCTTGATGGGGATAGCATTGAATCTGTAAATTACTTTGGGCAGCATGGCCATTTTCAAGATATTGATTCTTTCTAACCATGAGCATGGAATGTTTCCCCATCTGTTTGTGTCCTCTCTTATTTCGTTGAGCAGTGGTTTGTAGTTCTCCTTGAAGAGGTCCTTTATGTTCCTTGTTACTTGTATTCCTAGGTATTTAATTCTCTTTGTAGCAATTGTGAATGACAGTTCATTCTTGATTTGGCTCTTATAAAGTCTGTTATTGGTGTATAGGAATGCTTGTGATTTTTGCACATTGATTTTGTATCCTGAGACTTTGCTGAAGTTGCTTATCAGTTTCAGGAGATTTGGGACCTAGACAATGAGGTCTTCTAAATATAGCAGACAGCTTTCCCTTCCACAGTTAGCAAGGAGGGATCACAGGATCCATTCATATGTTTAAGTTGGTGATTTTTTCTCAAACGGAAAAATAGGGGCTTAGTGAAATTGGGGAATAGCCGAGTTTATCCAGTTGGCAAATGGAAAAGACAGTGATGGTGTCAGGCTTTTCTGCACCCTATGCAGCTCCCTTTTTGTTGTATCATACCTGACAGAGTTATTTTGAGGCACATTACCTCTGCTGTCTCCGTATTGCAAAATGACCACCAAAGGAGAGTTAGCTATAATCTTAGATTCTCATTGTATGAATAGAAAAAGCAATGATTTCCCCCACTCAAATAAAAGATCTCCCAATGACTGTTGTGTGATGGCTGGATCATGCATCTGTCCTGATGACCCAGAGACTTCCTCCTCTATGATCCTGTTGCAGCGAACACGTTGAGAGTTCTTACACGATGTATCCCCCCTCAAAGCCAAGGCTCCCAAAAGGGAAGTAATGGTGGGAGCTTGAGATGATTCCCTGGATAATAGCTTCCGTTTTTATTTTCAGGATGATACCAGCTTCTATTCGATAAGTGTAATAAGTTTGTTTGAAGCATTTCTTTACGATAAAATTCCTGCTCCTCAATTTCTATTTAATGTTTGTTCCTTGTCATCCTAATTCCCTTTACTTATGATCCATAAATTGGGTAACAAATATTTATTAGATGACTATCAAAGGCTTGGTCACTGTCGGGATTTGACAGAACCTTTCTATTTAATAAAACTGTAGCTCAGCAACTCTGAAAGTGTGTTCAAGAGGACGTTAATAAGAAAGAGGTTCATGGGAAAATACATTTGTGAAACTCTGAGTTAAATAAAGTTAAATGGTATTCCTGACTGCAAGAATGTTCAGAGACTGAAGTGTGCTAATGTGAATTGTAATCCTTCCCAGAGGGGACATATGCAAAATTTTCCAAATGTACCATTGGAAACCACTTTTTTGGGAATAACTCACAGGACTAGTTTCCCTTTGAAGACACTTTGAGAAGCAGTCTCATAATTTACAGACATGTATTTAATACAGTTACACCATCATAAAAATCTTTCTCAATGCAGCCTGCATTTTGTGTGCTGTCGTGAAAATTTGTTGTCCCTAGCATACTCTAAGATGACCCAGGAATATGTATAGCTGTTGGTATACACAAAATCTTCCAAGAGGCATCTGAGAAATACGTAGTTCTAAGGGAATCAATTTGCAGGTCCTCAATGTCCACATATAATTCCCTCCTTCCTTATCCCCAAAATTGCTCTTAAAGAGAGAAAGCCTGGTCTTGAGCAATCTCACTTGCCTTTCATAA
Organism: Cebus imitator; assembly: GCF_001604975.1. NCBI lineage: Eukaryota > Metazoa > Chordata > Mammalia > Primates > Cebidae > Cebus > Cebus imitator. The sequence continues at coordinate 3,337,269 of NW_016107584.1, forward strand.
CATGCCTTCTCCCACTTTACGAAAGCGTCTGGCTCTCAGCCATCTTGATAATTTCTGTGATGCATTACAATGGGATGGAAACATTACACTATTCACAAATAAGAGACAAGTAGAAATGTTGGTCGCATTGTGGAAAAGGGGATGACTTTAATGCTTAGGTAAAAATTTGCTTTTTCAAGACAGATACTTTTCAATTCAGTATTACTGAGGGACTATCTAAGTAGTTCACTGATAGGTTATTAAAATATTTTTTAAAGTGGTTGCTATGTGATATTTTTGTCAAATACACAGAAGTTGAAGAATTAAATGACCTGCTAAAATTAAACTTTTTCCATTCTCATTCATTGATTTAGGTGAACAAATTTTTCTCTGAGTTTAAATCTGTAAAAAATAAAACCATAGAATGGAATTAGTGCTGATTCTTATCTTACTATTATAACAGCATTGATGATAATGGTAATGAGTAGTCTTCATCTTTGGATATATGAACTATACAGGGAAAAGCCACAGATACCAATAACATTTTTACTTCTTGTATAAGTAATTATTTATGTGTTTCTTTAAAAATTGAACCCTGGCTGGACGCAGTAGCTCACGCCTGTAATCCCAGCACTTTGGGAGGCCGTCGCAGGAGGATCACCTAAGGTTGAGAGTTCGAGACCAGCCTGACAAACATGGAGAAATCCTGTCTCTACTAAAAATACAAAATTAGCCAGGCATGGTGGCACATGTCTATAATCCCAGCTACTCAGGAGGCTGAGGCAGGAGGCAGAAGAATTGCTTGACCCCAGGAGTTGGAAGTTGTGGTGAGCTGAGATTGTACCATTGTGCTTCAGATTGGGCAACAAGAGCAAAACTCTGTCACAAAAAAAAAAAAAAAAGGTTGGGCATGGTGGCTCATGCCTGTAACCCCAGTACTTTGGGAGGCCAAGGTGGGTGGATCACAAGGTCAGGAGTTCAAGACCAGGCTGGCCAAGATGGTGAAACCCTGCATCTACTAAAAATACAAAAATTAGCCAGACGTGGTGGCTGGTGCCTGTAATCCCAGTTACTCGGGAGGCTGAGACAGAGAACTGCTTGAACCTGGGAGGTGGAGATTGCAGTGAGCCAAGATCATGCCATTGCACTCCAGCCTGGGCGACAGAGCAAGATTCATCTCAAACACACACACACACACACACACACACACACACACACACACACACACAACTGAACCCTATGATTTTTATAATTGTAACTCAATCCAGAAAAATATTTAATATTTGGAGCCTTATTGTCACTGGATGCTTAAAAACAATGTACCTTTCAATTTGCCCACATATATTTTTTTTCAAGAGAATTAAATCTTTTATTGATTACACATGATAGTGGATGATTACACAAGCTTCATTCCCATGCATAATTTTATCTGGTACCATTATTCAATTTAGATATATTGCATAGGATATGCCAACTGTCCTTTTTATAACCAATAATTCCATGATTTTGTTTGGGTAATCCCTTTTAATGTTGAACTTCAGGTCACAACAGTAACTGTCAGTTCAACTACACCAAGATGTCTGAAGACAATGGCTTCTCCACTCAAGCAGGTTGTATATCAATTCCAAATAGAACCTGGCATCTCCCTGAAGGAATTCTAACTTCACACTGTTGGGGAAATTTACCAAGATGGCTTCAGAGTAGACTAACTTTACACAGCACATTAAAAAAAAAAAAAGACATTTATTCAGCATGATGATCACACTGTTACATTTAGCAATCAACAGCATGAGTGAAAAAAAAAGAAAAAAAATCTGCATTAAAACCCTTTGTTGGAATGTTTTACACTTTCCACAGAACAGAAACTAAAATAACCTGTTATACAATTAGTCACAAATACAGTCCTAAAGTTTTTTGCCCATACGCATGAGTATTTGTCTAAATCATGTCTTCATTGTAGCAGCTAGGCCCTGCCGCCACTGTGCTTGGCTGAATTCACAAATCTGTTGTAACCTATAGCTTCCCTGTCACTTCTCTGGCTCTCCTCTCCTGCTAAGCTTTGTTTCTTAATTAAAATCTTCTGCCACTGCCATAGCTACTGCTGCTACTGGAACCGCCATAGCCACCTTGGTTTTGTGGTTTGGCAAAATACTGGCCACCACAACCATAGGGGCCAGAGCTTCTGCTTCCAAAGTTTCCTCCCTTCATGGCTCCAAAATTTGAAGACCGATTGTTGTAATTTCCAAAATCATTGTAGCTTCCACCACCTCCAAAATTGCTTCTATCATTACCCAATTCCTTATAGCCATCCCCACTGCCACCACATCCACGACCACCACTGCTGCCACCAAAACCACCATAACCACTGAAGTTTCCTCCACAAACAAAGTTGTCATTCCCACCAAAACCACCTCCATGACCACCACGAAAGTTTCCAGAACCCCTTCGACCTCTTTGGCTGATGAAGCACTTGCCATCTCTTGCTTTGACAGGGCTTTCCTAGCCTCTCAGTTGTGGCCATTTACATTATGGTATTTCTGAATGACAATCTTATCCATGGAGTTATGGTTGTCAAAAGTAACAAAGGCAAAGCCCCTTTTCTTGCCACTGCCTTGGTCAGAGATGATTTCAATCACTTCAATTTTTCATACTGTTCAAAATAATCTCTTAGGTGATGTTCTTCAGTGTCTTCTTTAATGCCACCAACAATTTTTTTTTCACAGTTAAGTGGGCACCTAGTCTTTGAGAATCTTCTCTGGAGACAGCTCTCTTTGGTTCTGCAACTCTTCGATCCACTTTGTGTGGCCTTGCATTCATGGCTGCATCCACCTCCTCCACAGTTGCATACATGACGAACCCAAAGCCCCTGGAGCACTTGGTGTTTGGATCTCTCATTACCACACAGTCTGTGACCGTTCCCTATTGCTCAAAATGGCTCCTCAGGCTCTCATCAGTTATTTCAAAGATCAACCCTCCAATGAAGAGCTTCCTCAGTTGTTCCAGCTCTTTAGGAGACTCTGACTTAGACATGATCACAGGGAAAAGAGAGACTTTAATGATGCTTCTTCGGTGGCATCCAAGGGCAGAAAGGACAATTTGCCCACATATTTTTGTGGCACTGAAGCATGATTCAGTGATCATGGAAGGCTTTCATGTACAAAAATTTATTTTAGGACAAAACTTTGTAAGAGAATTAGGATGGAAATATTAGTTTAAAAGGAATAAAAATAGTGTGAGCTTTTAAACTAGGAAAAAAAAAAGCACACCTTTATCTGTTAAATGATCATGACTTTAATCTTGCTGTTGTGTTTATATTACTTTAGATAGATTTTTCAGAGTTACCTGACAGTTTAATTAAAAAGCGTCATTATTTTTAATTTGCCAGAAATTATATCTTTTGCAATTAGTTATATGCCAAAGATGAAATTTTAGATGTCAACTTAAAGATGTGCAAGTTTTCTACAAAATCTTTTTAATGGATAAGTGAGCAAAAATGTTTAAGGACCACTGATTTAAGCCATTGTCCTTGGTTCCTATTCTTTCACTATAATTCCCTCATTTATCTTATTTGTTTATAATTTTTTCTGTGCATTTTAATTGTTCTTGGATTCTTTTTAATTGTAATCTTTGATCTCCTATCAAGAATAAGCCCTCCCCATCAGATATCTCCACATATAATTGCTTCATTGGGTATTCTCCCTTGAGCTGGTGTTAACAAGTGCTTCCCAGGGCAAAGCGTTGAACTGTTTCATCTACATGGTCAACATCTGTTGTCAACATCATCCTCCCTTGTCTCTGAAAAAGACATGAAATGTAAAGAGCAGGCTTATGTCAGTGTCCTCAAGGTTTTAGAGAACTTAGGGTGAAGTAGGATGCAGTACTAAAGAAAGAACATCAGTGTCCAGTGACCAAGATTCAAGGTCTTTGTGACCTTGAACAAATTACAATACTCAGCTATGAGATTTAATTGCTTTATCAGTAATACCCTTTGCAGCACTAAGACTAATTATATTTTAAGTTTGTTTTTAAAAAATTATTGTGGTAACATTACATGAAATCTAGCCATTAAATTTATTTTATTTTATTTTTAAATTTTTTTGGATAATTTTAGACTTAAAGTTGCAAATTTAATACAATGAATTTTCATATACCCTTCATCTAATTTCCCATAATCTTATTACTGAGTACATTTAGAAAAATAGGAAATTAACATTAATATGATCCTACTGTCTAATCTAGAGACTGTATTCAAATTCCATCAATGGTCCTATTAATTTTTTTTTATAATGGTTCAAGAGCCAACCAAGATCATTTGCTGCATTTAGTTATCACACTTTCTTATTCTCCCTTAATCTAGAACAGTTACTGTGTCTTTTCTTTCTCTTTCATGGTTTTGACCCATTAGAAAAGCATATACCAGTTATTTTTTAGTGCGCGTATGTGATGTCTTTTCATGATCAAATTCAGGTTATGCATATTTGAGCAGAATCTCACAGAAGTGATGCTGTGTCTTTCCAAGCAGACTCCCAGGAACATAATGCCAATTTGTCTCATTAGTGTTGAAGTTAACTTCGATAATTTGGTTAAGGTGATTTCTGCCAGGTCTCTCCAACAAAAAGATCAATAGTTTTAAGTTCTTTATTGACATAATTTTTCTTTATAAATAGGAGTTCCAAATGAAAATTTTCAATATTCTTTTTTTCTTTTCTGTCATTTTTTTTCTTAACTCATCAAAATTTATGGAATCTGAACTTAGAATAGTTTGCTTTATTTCAATTTCACCTTTTTTACACAGAATTGTAAAATGGAAATTTATCTGAACTTTTTATGGTGACTCTCTGCCAAACTACAGGTATAAAATTATAGCATGACATTTTAAAGACTGTATTTGGGGGAAAAACATAATTCTATATTAAAATAGCTAATCTTATTCTAGTACCCAATTCTGTATTTTTTTAAAAGTGACTTTGAATCAGAAGACCTAGGATTAAATCTCTGCTTTAGCTTTTTTTAACTTTGTGAACTTTCTGTATTTTTGTACCTCAATTGCTTCTTTTATAAAATGAAAATACTTAAGCCTACAATAACCTTATAGAGTTCCTCTGACATTAAAAAAAAAAAAAAGATAACTGTGTGAGTAATGTCTTGCTCTTTTGGGTGTCTGTGTGTTATGTCGGTGGCAGGAAGTGGGGAGAGAGAGCTATTCACGTGATCTGTATACTCAGGGCACCAGAAGCTCCCTGGATTTGTACATTTAGCTTCAACAACACCAGAAGTAAGTTTTTATAATAACGAAATGTTGATTAGCCCAGTGGTATTGAAACTCACTCTTTCTCATACACAAACATCTCCCATACGCTCACCCCAAAATACATTAATTGCAGATCTAATGAGAATGTAATTCTGGTGCGGAAAATAAATTACTCTCTGTTAAAGTCTTGGTGAAATTCTCAGACATCCATGGCTGAAGGAAATATTTCTCCACAATTTAATGTTTTAGGATGTGTCCTATCAGCTGATACTGGACTGATCACTTCCTTATAGCAGTCTCTCTGACTACAGGGGCTTAGTGTTTAAATTTAAATGATTGGCAACTGAATTTTCATAAATCTAGCTAATTCTTTTCCTATTTGTTGCTGATCAACTCTATGTAAGCATGCTGACTCCAGTAGCTGCTACTCTCCATTTCTAAAATATGGTCATCAAACCCTCTTGCAGACGTGTAGGAATGTTCTCCCTCACTGCTCTCATATACTGGGTTTTATTTAGTTCTTTACTTAGGAAACAATATACTGTCAGGTATTATCTAAGAAAGTGCTTTCCGCTCATTCTCTGCAAATTACATTCTCTTTAACTATTTCTTGTATTGCCCATTCATTTATTAATCATTTTGAAAATATTGATTGAGACTCTAGTATAAACCATTCACTTTTTGAGAAGGCAGGGACCAGGATCTCATGGAGTTTATAGTCAAGTTCAGCAGAAGATAAAACAATCTCTCCTGACTTTCTATGATTTTGCTCTTTAATCCTTCCATGATCATTTCCATAGACATTATAAACTAAGTTTTGCAAATGGCAAAGAGTTATAAAAATAGATTGTAATTATTGACGTTGCTTTCATTGTTACAGTTATGATTGATATGAGACACTCTAATTCAGATGATAATCAGGTAGCTATCAGGTTTTACCTCCTGAGTGGCTCTTGGCTAACTCCTGTCTTTGCTGCCACTCCCTGACTATTGCCTTTTGTTGTTTTTTTTGTTTTGTTTCTGAGACAGGATCTCACTCTTTTGCCCAGGCTGGAGTGCAATGGTGTGATTAGGGCTCTCTGCAGCCTCAGCCTCCAGGGCTCAGGTGATCCTTCCACCTCAGGCTCCCAAAGTGCTGGAATTACAGGCGTAAGCCCCTGCACCTGGCCCTGACTATGGTCTTTAATCTTTAAGAAACATTTTCGTGCCCACTATACCCTATGTTCCTACCAGGAATTACATCACAAAGCCACAGCAGCTACATGTTGCTACCAGGCGTAGAGAACTTCCAGTTCTTACTCCTTTACAAGTTCATGTCAGCTCCTAGCTGTTCGTAGGTATTTCCTATCTGGACCCATTCCCTTGGCGTTTTACCAAAGAATCACTTGCTTCATCAGTAGTAGAGCACTATGGATTCTAATTCTGAGGAACAAGAGTGAGAGCCAAGAATCCCTATTTTGAACAAGAACTGGGAGTAGTTCTATTGTAACTCATCAGCTTTATAACATTTGAGAAAACACCACCATAAGCCACAGGTAATTTGGGATTCTTTTGTAGCTTTTGTCCCTAAGATAGTGTCTGGAATTTTTCACTCTATTTTAATGGCTGACATTACATAAATCCAGCCTTAAGTTTTTCTTATATTCATGTCCCTCAGGTGCTCAAGAAGTAAAACCAACGTTACCTTGGGAACATGACTCTTGAACAATTACTCAAATCAATAAATTTGTCTTCTGAAACTGGTTTTCAAAGCCATATTCTTTTAGTACAGAAAAAGATTGAAATTTTAAAGCTGTCATTTACTTTTTGGATGGAAGAGTACTGATCCCATGTTCTACCAATTCTGTTTTACTGCCAATAAAGGCTCCATTTGAGTAGCTCATGATTGAGGCGCAATTCACTTAAAAAATGAACCCAAGAGAATCAGCTGATGGTGAAAGGATCTAGATCAGTGCTGAACTGTTTATTCCTTCCTCTGGGGTTTTGCTTTTGCATTTTCCACTGTCACGTGGTTTACATTTACCGAAAACCTTAATAACAGAGCTGCTCCTAATTGGCAAAAAAATTATTGTAGCTATTTTTGTATCTGAGATCCAAATCTAATAGACTTAAGTGGGTGTGAATTATGGTTATTTAAGCATGTTGATTTTGTGTGTGTGTCTGTGCAGAATGTGGCTGTTGCCATGGAATCTCTGTGCATGATTTCTGTGAGGTAGTGCTGATTGAATCTATAAAAAGATGAGCACAGAAAAAATATGTTTATAAAAGCCACTTTCTGATAAAATTGTTAAAGTGAGGCCAATCTGTGTATGTGTGTTTTGTTTTGTTTCAGTTCACATTCCATTATTAAATGTTTTTTAGAATTGTAGATTTTTAGACTGTAGGATGGCTGATTGAATCTCTTACTGATGATTAAATCAATCACAGTGCTTACCGGTGTGGGGTATGATTGAAAGGTAGTTTTTATATAATCCTATTTACATGTATTCCTAGCTTTATATGCATGTATTACATCCCTAGAAAGATGTGCTTAATCAAGTTTTTCACAAGTCAAATGAGACATGTGGCTGTGTGAAACAATTCTATTGTGATTTTTACAGGTAAATAATTTGGGGTATGGGGTGAAGCTAACAGATATTCTTCCTACCCCACTAACATGCATCTGAACAACAGGCTGACATTTTAAGTTTATATTTTAGAAGCCGGAGATGCAGATTTCATTCTACCACTCTCAATGGGAACTTAAATAAGTCACTCCTCCACAATGGATTGCAATTTCTTCAGCAATAAAACTGAGGGGATTCACAAGGATATCTCTCACTTCCCTTCAGCTGCTTAATATGTTCGTGTGTATACAATGGTGCATGTGTGTGTATGTATGCAAATGTATATTATTACAGGTTCAGTGTGCTTAAAGTCAGCACTGTTTTTCTTAGAAAGCTTGTAGATCATACTAGAGCTATTTCAACAAAACATAATTTATTAAAATTAAGAGAATGGCATTTGGTTTTCCTCCTTATTTACAGATTCATTACTCCTTTTTGGGTAAAACATAGTATAAAAAGGTTTAACACTGAAATCAGACAAAATGAACCTGAAACTGTGTTTTTGATGGCTTGAGTACATGAGAGAGTTGACTTTGAATTTAAATAAAAATTTAATGCCAATGAAAGTTAGAAATGATGACACATGCTGCCCATGGTGACCATGCAAATGAATTGGATAGACCAAAAACTTGAGACAGGTATTTAGAAAAAGAGGTGTTTATAATGGGGGTTTCTCAATGACTTAGAACATTGATTGAGTCTCAGTAATCTATGAATCACATGTTTCAGAAAACATACTTTTGGTCACACCAAAGTGAGTGGCTCAAAAGTTCACCTGAGCTTTGCAGATCGATTGGAATAATGTTCATTGTCTTGATTGAATTCCCAGAAAACAGACTTGGTGATGGATAATTCCATAGAGGAATTTTACTGGGGAATGTTCTGGGAGAGAGTCACCTGTAAGGAAGTGGAGAAGACAGGTTGGGACAGAGAGAGAAGCTGACCTGCAATGTGGATGCAGCTGAGTCTTTATCTGGTCCTACAAGGAATTCTAGAGCTAGGATGCCCCTTAAGCTCTATCTCAAATTGAGACAAGGGCAAATGAGCCTCTATAACTGGTCATCACCCTGTCATTGTCCACAGGTCAAACTCCAGGGGGCAGGTCTCTGGAGCTGAGGGTAATGCCCAAGACAGTGCATCTATGAACATTTAGCCACCAATATTTGCAAGGGCAGAGGATGACTGCTGTTATGGATTGAATGCATGTGTTCCTCCAAAATTTCTTATGTTACAATCCTAACCCCAATGGTGATGATATCAGAAGGTAGAGTTGTGGGCAGGTAATTAGGTCATGATGGTAGACCCCTCATGAATGAGGTGAACACCCTGGGAATATGATGAAAACATAGACCTTGGCTTCTGCACTGCAAAAGCTTGTACCTAGTAAGAACCTTCAAAATAATGAAAGATTTAGGATGGAACTCACTATGGAAATAGTTTCAAAATTATTGTCTACAATAGTTCAGAAGATTTCACATAGATCATATAGATACAATATAAAGTAAGTAATTCTTTTCCATACATATGTAATACTCTAGAATTTAGGATAATAATAATCCTTGGTAGTTGTTATTTTGATATCCTTTTATTTAGTGCTATTGCAAGATGGGAAGGGGAGAAAGGTGGGTGATAAGACTTGGCTTTAGCAGTAGGAAAGTGGCAAAGTCGTTATGTCTGATGCTGATCTACGTTGTCTATAATTATTTGAACGTGTAGTTAAATGTGCTGGGAGAATTTAAGGGAGGGGATTATAAGACTTGGAATCGGGCCTAAACCATAGGTGGATAATGAAACCCTCACTCTGTTTTTAAATCCTCTAGATAGTTCTAGGGTCAAACCATGCTAGCATATATCTGGACACAATGTCTTCTCCCAAACTGTCAATCTCAGGTCTCATCTCCTCCACTCTCTGGCTCTTCTTGAAGAGGCCCCTCCCTCTCCAATTCTGCTAAGCTCTTCAAAGCCAACAGGAACCCAGCTTTGGGTTGTCAGCAGCCGGTATGTTCAAAGACAGATGGCTCAGGATTCTAAGCAAATGAACACCTGTAGTATGGACAAAGCCAGGAAATATTTAAAGGTAAAAATGAGAAGATAGTTTGGCAGTAGATCCTTGTGTATGAAGAAATGAAATGAAATAATGGTGATTATGTTTCATTTGAGCTGATATTATCTTCATGTTCTTTGATAAAAATTTATACACTGTATTAGAAACCCAAAGTCTAGGTTGGAGGCCTCCTCTGCTATTTGTGCTTTACATTATATCATGACTTCTTTTTCATACCATTTGATATTATCTCTCCTTTCCAATCCATAAGAATATTCATGATAAATTTGAAAATAGGAAGTAAAAGATAGCAATGTGTATGTCTTTCAGTTTCATTTTTCATACTGCTTCAATACATTGAAAGCTTTTTTAATTGAGAAAATTCCTTATTTTTGTCCTATTTTTATTTATCAGTAAGTAACAAAGCTAAAAAACCCACAGCATTAGGATAGCTTCTTTCCCTAGAACAGACTTAAATTGTTCAGCACAATTGGCTGCTTCTTTGCTTTCCTCTAAGTATTAAACCTCCCAACAGAACTTTGAATTATGAAGATTGCTTTGGGTCTTTCCACAACTTTGAATGCATTTAAAAATTCAGTCTCAGTATAAAGCAGCTAAAAATTTTCTTCATAATAGAAGTAAAACAATAGAAGAGAATATGGATAAAAATCCAAAGAGTTATTGTTGCCTGGGTACATAAAAGAACATTTAGCTAACGGAACTGTTTTCAACATAAAGTAATTTTGTCTTAGCCTGAAAATTTATTTTGATTTACATTGGTCGAAGGCTTTGTCACCGTAAGCTTTCTCAGTTGCTCCAGCCAGTGGACAGCTAAATCCAAAAACCTAACACCCTTCTTTGCTCTCCTTAGGTCTCTGGCCAGTTTTATAATCTGCCTTTAAGCAAGCTCTACCTTTAAAAAAAAAAAAATGTCAGCAAAACAATTCTGCAGCCATTTAAAAAATCTAGATACTCAATTTTTCTTCTCAACATTAGACATCATTTTGCTCCAGTAAGTCTGTGAAAATGACAGTTGTCAGCAGGCCTGCTTCCTCCTTTGGCCCTAGTTCATCTCCCACTGAAAAGGTAGTTGCAAATTCCAATCTGCTCTTTTCCTCCATCCTTTGCTCCATATATGGTTTTCCAAGTCATAACAAAAGGAAAAATGAACAAAGATGACTCAATTTCTCTTTTACTCTTTTCTACCTATCATTGAAGAACCAAGTGCCTTCTGATCAGAAAACAGTTGCTTAATTGACAAAGTGGTATTTCTGAACACTTAGTGTGTCTGACTAAAGCATATTACTTTCTTTCCTAATCAATAGCTAATTAAAACGGTGAGGCATCCTGTTGAAATGATAGATGTCCTCAAGTTTTAGAACATCTTCAAAACTGATTATCAAAGTTACTTTTTTCTAAAATAAACACACTTCCTAATGTAGTTTTAACCAGAGAAACAATTTTTAAAGAGCAGTAGATTATCTCACAGACCCATAACCATGTATCTTTAAATACATTTGTAAAAGAGTAGGGTGGGGAGGGGAGTAAAACCGTTATTGATGGTTTTAAAATACTCCAAGGAGTTTTACTAAATAAGGTAATATTGAATAAGCAAAATACAACAAAATCAGGGCTGGTCAATCTGAAGGTGATCCCCAGGTAAGCCTGCAGTTTCAGTATTATTATAGCATAGCTTTTCTTCCTTCAGTGAGGCAGCCAGTACAGATAAAGGGCACTGACTTTGCAACCTACCAACTTTGGTTCTGATATGGACTCTGCTGTTTTTAGCTGTGTGATCTTAGATAGCTTACTCAGTCTCTCTGTGCCTTTTCTGTAAAAACAAGGATACTTGTAGCACCTACTTTGTGGGATTGTCATGAGCCTTATCTATGAAAATACGCAATACACTGAGAACCATCCTTGGCACCAGCTGATCACGCTGCATGTGCCCCCTCACTGTTATTAAACTTAATTTAAAAGAGTAAAGCAGTCAATTAGGAGATAAGAACATTCTGTAATTAAAATATAATAAGTCAGCTTTGAATTTTAGTCAATATTAATTATTTGCTTTCTGTGAACACTGACTTTTCTCTACTTCCTTTCATTTTCTTTCTTGGATTTTGGAGGAAAAGCACATCATCCCCTCGAAGCTGGGGATGGGGTGGTGTCAGGGCAGAGAAGAAGTTTTTGCGGTGCCCCTGTTTCCTCCTGTCTAAATTTTAGACGAGGCTTAGTTTAAGCTCCTGGATCCCAGGGGAGTCCTGGACTGCAGCTAAAGCAAGATTGCTATTTACAGAGTGACCTAGGATGATCCTTAGTCTCTGTGGATTTTAAGAGCCTGGAAAGTCTAGATCTGCTTTCATGTAAGAGAACCAGGGGGTGCCAGATCAGAATCCTTGTAAAAGTATGTGTTCCTGTTCTCCTTTTCTCGTTATATACTTTCAATGCCCAATCTCTAAAGCTGGGTCACATGGTTTATATTTGGAGGGTTTTTGCAAGATTTTATTTTTAAAAGAATCAGTGACTGAAAACCATCAAAACCAACTTGTCTATGTGATAGATTTGGACAAATTAATGCAACCAGATTTTGATGGCAGTGGTTTCTGATCTCTTGCATATAACCATGATGATGACGGTGGTAGTGTGGTGATGATGCTAATACCAGTAGCTACTATTTATTGACCATCTATTACCATTGGCTTAGACATTCTACTAGGTGTTCAAACATGTTAAGTGTTTAGTCTTTAAAATAACCCTGTGAGGTATTACTCTAATTTTATAGATTAGAAAAATGAAACTCAAAAGGTAAATAGCTTCCACAACATGCCATGAGTGGGTGCATCCACCTGCCAGCAAAGGCCAGGCTCCCCTCCTAATAGCCTCACCTTGTCATCCATCAACTTCCAATTTACAGATTTCTGCTCAAAGTGCCTTCACCCCTTTCAAAATCAAGATGCCTCACTGTCCCCTCTATGTGACTTTCTTTACTGCTTGCTAGTAAATTCAACTTTCTGTAAATTGCCTTTGTTGACTCCAAGATATTAGGTTATTTGATGTTGTTATTCTAATTTATGCCCTTTCAAGATGCAGCCACAGAGGCAAAGAAAAAAGACCTTGCAAAGCTCATGCATTTTCAGATGAGTTTATAAATAGAAGCAGCATCTTCCACTCTTTTGAAGTAGAGAGACATCAGGAGAGAGGCCATTTTCAGGCCTCTCTTCCCTTGACCAGGTCACTTATTGTGCCCTCCTTGATGACTGAAAGAAATTGATTCCCCCTGTCTTTTAAAGGTTTACTGTGTGATGTTTGTTACAGAAAGAAGAATCAGAATTCTGTTAGCCTCTGCTCATTCATCTCCTTTTAGTAACTCGATAAAGCCACACTATCAGCTTAAAAGGAGACAGAGGAATGCATTTAGCCTAGTTTTATTTGATTGAACGAACATAAGCAAATGATTAGTCAAGCTTTTAGTGTAACATACTGCAGAACACATTTACAGCATTGGGTCATATCTAAGTCAACAACAGTGATGATAGTAATTCAGTGTTGTCTTACATTGAGTCATGCAGTATGGGGTGTAACTCTATATGTAAGATGTGCCCTTAAAAACTAGCAATCAATAAATCCCAGCTACTTTTTAAAAAGTCAAAACAAGTCGTTTTCTAATAGCATTTTCTGGCTTTTTCCCCATCTGAAATTTCTGCAGTGTGCATTTTTTATCCCTTCTCATGGGAGGTTATATTCTGGAAGTTCATGTGAGGCAGATAACTAATTTTACAGATTCTTTTGGATTAAAATAAATAGAACAATGGTAGCAGAAATAACAAAAGATTTACAGGTAAATACACATGGGTTGCAATCATAGTCCTATCTCTTTCTTTATCTCTAAAAATTAAACACAAGGACCTCAGCCTTGTGTGGTTATTGCAAGAGTTAAATGAGACAGGATATGTCATAATCTAGATTGATGTTTGACATATGGTGGTTGATATAGGTGATCTGTCATTTCCTCATCACTGCCCATCTGTTTTTGTTTTGAAGAAGACCTAGGTTTTGAAGTCAGGTGATAGAACAGTTTCGAAAGTCAGAATCAAGCTTTCAAGTTCCATGCCCACCGTTTGTTTGTTTGTTTCAGACTAGAGCAAGCTTTTATCCATTTTAAATTTTTAAATTTCTTATTTGTAAATTATTGATAATAACACCTATTTCCTAAAGTTGCTTTTCATGACATAATACATATGTCTAGCACATAATAAGCACATAATATATGTTTGTTATTAACATTATTAATACAAAAGATGTTATCCAAAATGGTCCTACTTTCTAACAATAACAAATAAGATCTTATTCGGCATGTGCTATTCTAAGAACTTTTATTTGCATCAGCTCATAGGGTTTCCTTAGCAGCTTGATGAGACAGGTATTATTGGTATTATTATTTATAAATATCCCCATTTTTAAGACGAAAAAATGGAGACCAAAAGTAATGAACTTTTCCGATGGTACAAAGACAGAAAATGACAGAGCTGCTATTTGAATTCTAGCTGTCAAGTTTCAGAGTTTACGTTCGTAATTATTTTCTATATCTGCCTGAAATATTATTTCATAACAGCTCAGTGAGGTAGGTAGGGCATGTGCCATTGCTTATTGCTTTGTAACGAAGCAATTGAGGGTCTGAAGGGCCAGGCTTATGAGTGAAACTTCTCTCAATCTGTGAAACAAAAGAGCTAAATCTTCCTTTAGGGGTCACAGAAGGGAACTCCTGAGCACCTATTTTTTTATGTACATGTGTAATAGTGGGGAAGAAATTGCATTACAGTCTCATATTTTATCTTAAAAATTCATCTAGTTTAGCTTTTTACTCCAAAATATAACTCTTTATTTGAAAAATTATATTTAAAATTTCTTAGCACTGAACACAATGGATGCTCCAACAAGAGGTGTCATGCTTTTCCTTGAATTTACATTCCCTTTGGCAAAAAATGCTTATCAAGGTCAAGTTTTCAAACTTGACCTTAAATGTAATTCTAGCAATGGTAACTCATAAAGATGCTTGGGAATCAGTGGAGTTTATTTGACCTAATATCAGGATTTGGAATCTTCTTTTATGCAATAAAGATGTTACCTAATGATATTGAGACAACCAAGCATAAAGGGGTCCCTGGAGAACCTCCAACCATCCTGTGCACTGGGCGAAGTGTGAACTGGGGTGGAGCCATGGAAGTTACTGCCATTTGCAGGGGGTTGAGGGAGGAGCCTGGCAACTCCTGTTCTGGGGTGGTAACCTGGGATTCAATCTGTGAGATGGGGGCCTGTTAACATGAACCTCTCTTGCTTTGCTGAGTTTTGTTTTTTCCTTTTCGCCAAAGAAATTTCATTTTTCTCACCCTTCTGTGTCTATGAGCCTAATCTTTCTTGGTCATGTGACAAGGGTCCTGTTTTTAGCTGAATTAGGGAGAAAGTTCTACAAGAGTATGTGTGAGAGAAGTGCCAAGGTAAGCAAATTATTCTGGCAGTCATCCTAGTGAAGAAATGGCTTTTGCAGTGAACTCTTGAACCCATACATCAATCAATGGGGAAAACAATTATTAGCACAATTGGAGTGATTGCTCATGGCATTGCTTATGGCAAATTGAAGTAGCTAAAGACCGGTGAGCAAATCCCATTTTCATACCCCTTCTTATCCCCCTCTCAGCATTCTACTGGTACCAGATAATTGTGGTTCTGTGAGTGCTAAGTGCTTCCTCACACCCCATCTTTGCACATATTCCCTTGCCTTGCATTGGAATGTCCTTGCTAATTTCAAAATTCAGCCCACATTAATACTGATTCTCTAACCTTCAAAGTTGAATAAATTTGAATGATTCCAATGGAGAAGAGAATGATAGCTGTAATTTAATAATTCAATATAACAAATGTTTATTGACTGTTGGGTGTCAGATATTATGGAAGGTACTGAAAGAAATAAGAGCCAAGTCCTATAGGCTTTAAATTCAAATTGATAATTAACTATTGGGTATTTAGAAGAAGAAGAAAATAATTATTTTTCCCTCTAGCCATCGTTTTTTTGTTTGTTTGTTTGTTTTTTTGTTTTTTTTTTAGAGGCAGAGTTTCGGTCTTGTTGCCCAGGCTAGAGTGCAATGGTGCAATCTTGGCTCACCGCAATCTCTGCCTCCCAGGTTCAAGCGATTCTCCTGCCTCAGCCTCCCGAATAACTGGGATTACAGGCATGTGCCAACCTGCCAGGCTAATTTTTTTTTTTTTTGTATTTTTAGTAGAAATGGAGTTTCTCCATGTTAGTAAGGCTGATCTCAAACACCCGACCTCAGGTGATCCACCTACCTCAGTCTCGCAAAGTGCTGGGATTATAGGCATGAGCCACCATGCCTGGCCCCCTCTAGCCATCTTATGTTCATTGGCTGGGGCCCTGCAAATTAGGTAGACAAAAGACAAATTAAGAGAAAAACAAATGAGTTTATTAACATGTGCAGCCATTCATACACATCGGAGCACTTGGGGATGAATAACTTTAAAGAGCGTTTAGAACTTGGCCTTCTATTGTATCCTAGAATACATTTTCAGAGAAGTAACAAGACAAAGGAAAAAGACTTTGACTTTCTAGGGTGGCAAATTCCAAGGCGGTAAATGTATGGGTGAACTAACAGAAGATAAGGGCTAGCTAATCAAGTTTGTTTTGTAGTTTCCTTTGATGCTGGCTCTAGGCTAACAACCATTTCCAGGGGTGTCTAATCTTTTGGCTTCCCTAGACCACATTGGAAGAAGAAGAATTGCCTTGGGCCAGAAATAAAATACACTAACACTAACGATAGCTGGTGAGCTAAAAAAAAATTTCATAATATTTTTTAAAAGTTTATGAATTTGTGTTGGGCTGCATTCAAAGTCATTCTGGGTTGCATGCAGGCTGTGGGTCATAGGTTGGACAAGCTTGGGAGTTTTCTCTGGTGATTAATTTCTGTCTTTTCTGGTAGAGAGAGGAAAGGAAACAACTTTACCAATTTGTACTTTGCTTTTAGGCAAATGGAGGAGGAGCACAAGGTTTTTCTTGTATCTACTTCTCAGTTGTCCTCAACTCAGAATAATCCTATGTCAAAGTGGCATATTTTGGGGTGGCATATTCTGCTACTCTTGAGGTACGTATACATTATGAACCAGTGACTTTATTAGGTGTTAGAAATATGAATATAACAAGTTTTTCCTGACTAGGAATATCTTACAGATTGTCAAAGGAACCAAACATGCAAACAAAACACCACATTAAAATGTGATAAGCAATAATATTGGATAAAGGCATGATAAATCTTCATGGGATAGGTGGAGAAAGGGTCTGAGCTAACTATATCATAGACATATATAAGGGCTGGGACACAAATGGGAACAAATATGAGCTTCCCATGCAAAAATGTTGAGGGGGACATCATGGGCATCACTTCCACGGGCATGTTGGTATTTCATGGGGGATGCAGGAAATGATTTTATAGCAGAAACTAGATGTATATAAAACTGTTGGAAAAGTGGAAGAGCAAGAGTAATGACTTTGGGTTTTTCAATTATGCCTACACATCTACGATCTATAGGAATTTCTGCTGCCTTCTCAAGGTAAGAGATTGAACCACAGTGAATGGAATTCAGCTGCTATAAATACTCGTATCTGTAGATCTTATTTGTCCACTGTCACTGAGAAAGAAGCAAGGTCTCTATTCCTCTTCATCTTCCACCTTTCAAGTCTTGCATTTCTGTCTCTTATTGGTAGAATTTCCACTGCATTCATAAACATAGCTACAGAGGAGTCTGAAATATATTGTTTTGAGCTTTTCACCGCATCCAGTATGGGGTGGGAAGAAGAGGTAAAAATGGTTGCTACAACTTAATACATAATATCTCACTCGGGGAATATACAAAATCCCTTTACACAGGGGAAGTATCTTCTGTCAATCAGGCTCAAAGTACGGGCGGGGACATTAAGATGAATGACATGAGGACCTTGCCTTCAGGCTATTCCCTTTATCAACACAAGAAAAGATGATTTGAAAGAGCATTGTGCTAAATCACAGAAGAAATTTAAAGTTTTCTTTACAGAGAATGATACAAAAAAATGAAACCAGTTTGGGTGTCATTTGTGGAATTTACCATTTTATCACCACAGCACCAAGAAAAACATTTTCTCTTCAAGAATTAGAAATCTAAACATATCTTTAGTCAGTGATAACCTGGGCCTTTAACAGAAAAGTATGAGAAAGTATAATCAATAAGCACTAAATACAGTTTGAACTGAAATCTCAAACTGCTTACGGATAAATGTTTCATTTCGTGCCAGGAAGCCTGTTTGGCAAATTGTAACATAGCAAGTAGTGAGAAAACATAAGTCACCTTGAATGCTGATTGAATATAATCAATGATTAATGGCAAATTTGTGGTCTTTTTAATGACGATAGTTAAATAAAATTAAATTGAACCATAAATTTGTATGCTCTCTGGAATTGGGTCATGTAAAAAGTAAGTTTTATGAAGAAGAAAAAATGATTCAGTAATATTACTCGAATCAGACTCATAACTCAGAATTCAGAGCTTTTTATTTAAATAGAGTTTTGACTATCCTGCTTACGTATTCACATATATTTAATTAGGTTGGCAAAGTTGTATAGATTTAATCTCAGAAAGTTCAGTCAGCAGTCATACATTTTTTTCGTCTGATTTTATTTTAACCACATCCGAGAAAATCAGCATGGGTTCAATCACTTAAGAGTAGAGATGCTTTAATTATCATTTCAATGAAAGAAATAAGGAAGTGGACCAGCTTGGCTCTCAGTATTAAGGCCTACTCAAAATTAGTTGAATGGTTTCAGATCTAGAAGTTTGATGACATCTTAGGCTACCATCTGAATAAGCTTCACAAAATTGTAATCATGTTTTGAAAAATATGCTATCGGTGTATTGATCTCATGATATAACTGCATGGGTACTATCTCTGAGGTTATGTTGTCAATTTCAAGTGAAAATTTAGAAATAAATAAAAATGGTGCTTTACTGTACCATTAGCCAGTTCACAGAGAAAAAATACAACGAGGGTTGTTTAGAGAGTGAGAAATTTGCACCCCGTCCTGTATAGTTAGATCCCACCGAAAGCAGTTGTAACGCTCCTGGTCTCAAAGTGTTCACCACCATCCTGAAATGTTTTCCTAGAGAATTACTATGAGCACAGAAACCAGAGGAAAAGGTCAGATCATCTGTCCATTCTCTGCTAAGTTTAGAGCCAAAACTCAGAGGCTACAAAGTGAAGTCAGCAGAAAGGACTGAGGTATCAAGAACAGACTTGAGAAAAGAAGGTGACAGAATTGGTGGCTAAAGGCATCTACAGCCAGTTGATTCCAATAGGGATGGCAACATGTCCAAGAGACCAAACAAGGGACCAGAAACCAATGAACAAAACACAGGGTTTATTGAAGACCTATATCCAGGGCAGACCCAGTAGTAGCCAGCTGGACAGGATAGCAGCTGTCAGTTGTGAAAGCATACAGTTTATATAGCATTTTTATTGAGCACCCTTCACCTAGCAACCTCTACCTAGAAATCTCCATTTAACCCAAAACAAAGGGACTCTATCCCTCATATGGCCTTCATTGAAAACGATGGGCCAGGGGGTTGGATGTCCTTCACAGATAAAGAGTGACTCTCTGGGTTGGCCATACCCAGATTCCTTACCTTGGAATTCCAATCCAACACTTTTCTTAGACAACAGAGTCATTCTCAGGCTATGCTTAAGTTATTGCTGTCAGGTGCATCTGTCATGCAGCCACCATCATACTGAAGCTTATTATAGAGAAAGCGAAGAATGGGTTGTAAAGTGTCTTTGCAACAGGAGAACAAGGGTAATTATCACTTATTAGAGAAAGTGTCCTTGATCATTCTGAGCTAAGTTAGAGCTGCCCCATTTTGGTTCAGATAACTTGTATACTCTGACTTGTTACAACCCCCACTGGGCATTCTGTCAGAAACACACCACCATTCATCCAGCTGCTCAAGTCCTGAAGATGAGTCCTCCTTGGCACTTTTCTTCTTTTCACGCTCCTCATCCATTATTTCAGCAATCGTTCAGACTCCACCTTCAACTATGCCATGAAACCTATCACTTTTATTTCACCTTTTCCATGCTCATCCTACTCAGCACTGTCAATGGACTACTGAGTTGGGGTCTTCCCTGGTCTCTCTTCTTACATCAAAACTAAAATTCAGAAAGTAAATCTGATCATGTCTCTCCCTGAATAAAAAAAAAAAAAAAAAACCTTACAGAGGTTATCATACATATATGACACATATATGACAACATGTATAACTGACTTCAGACCATAGCTTTATTTAATTAGTGCCTTTTGTTATCATTTGTAAGCTCCGCAGGGGAAGGACTTCCTCTTCAGTATCTAGAAGAAGGCACGCTATCATTAAGTAATAAATATTTATTAGATAAATGGATGTAAAAATTTTCACCTAAAATGGAGCCTATTTCCCCCTTGTATGTTGACCACCAGAATTCCTGTACGTATCAAATTTGAGAACTATGTCTTAGATAATGAGAAGGGCAATACCTTACGTAACCTAGCAGCATAACTTAATTATCCCAGTTGTTCCAGTCATATTGAAAAGGCCCCTCTATGTTTTGACTTTACCAGAGAAATCTAGAACAGCTAGTTCATGTTTATGAAGTCACACAATATTATTCACATATAGTCACACTAAGATTCACCCCAATACCTATTTCAGAAATTAAGTGTTGCCTTTCATGGTTTCAAGAGTCCTGTTTTTCTTTTCCCAATTCCAAATATAGTATTATAGAGATTCTCTAATTAATTCCAGGTTCAATATTGACTACAGTACAAATCTTTTCTTTTTTATTTTTCTTAGAGTAGTAGCTGAAGAGTTCATTCCATCTTAGACAGCTTAAAATAGAGTTGCACAGAAGATCACAGCAGCAATAAACTTGAAAAGGGTTCTAACCATGGCATAAAGGGGAGAAGCACAGCTCAGGGGAAAACTGCTTCAACATAGAGAATAATTTACCCTTCTACAGAGATATATATTTGGGATTTTTCTGTAGCAGCTGTTGGGATCTGTTGGCCTGACAAAATTTATCAATCCACAGCAAATTGATCATTCCTGGAGGCAGAAAAGAAACCTATTTGCATATGGTGATGTTAAGATTCCTAAATACCTTTCCTATTAGCTCTTTAAAAATTTTTCAAAATTATATCTACCTTGCATTTACACCAAAGACCAGAGTCAACATTTCAATGACATGCTGGTGGGGGAAAACAGAGTGCTAGAAATTAAGCTCTAAATCCTAGATTGGAATAATTTGTTCAACTTAAAGCTACATGACCTAAAGTAAATTAATACAGTGGAGAGAGATTTGTTTGCCACCATTTCTGTTTTTCCCTTCTGTCTAAGCACACAGCTCCCTAGTTCATTAGAAATGGTCATGTGACCAAGTTTCCACTGTACCTGTATTAATTTGCCAGAGATACCATGGCAAAGTCATTGGATGTCTTAAACTAAACTTATTTTCTCACAGTTGTGAAGATTAGAAGTCCAAGATCAAGGTGTCGAGAGGGTTTGTTTCTTCTGAGGCCTCTCTCTTAGGCTTAAATATGGCAATATTATCCCCCCTCTGTCTTCATCTGGTCTTCCCTCTGAGTACATCTGTGCCCAAATTCCCACTTATCAGAACACCAGTCATATTGGATTGAGGCCCACATTAGTGGTCTCATTTTAATTTAATTACCTCTTTGAAGACTCTGTCTCCAAATGCTGTCACATTATGAGGTACTGGGAGGTAGCACATTAACATATACATTTTGGAGCAACGTGATTCTGCCCATAACACTCACCAATGGTCAGCAGAAGTGACTGTGTGCTACTCCCACCTCAACCACTTAAAAGATACTTGCCCTAGACGTCTTTCTCTTTTCCGTCTCACTGCCTGAAAATATCAGTGCCTGGAAGCACCTTGAAGATCCCATGTTGGGTTACATAGCGCCAAATCATCTCAATCGCTGAAAAGTCTCCCTCAAGCCATCTGCCTTCTCATCTTGCACTGTGAGAGATCATCCCCTTTTTGTCTGTTTATTATGATAACTCATTGTTCACTCTAACATATTCAATGGTTTTGTCTGAGCCCAACTGTCCCCTTCTCAGAAAAGATCATCATAAGAAATTTGCTTGAACTGTTGAATAAAAAGTAGCATCTATGTGTGAGAGTGCCCAACACAATGATTAAAATAAAACTATAATGGCCATGATTTTCTGCATTTTACTTGGAGAAAAACTGTATTGTGATCATGCATGTGAAATAGTTTTGTAAATTTTTAAAAAATTACCACTCAAATGGAGTACTAATTGTTATTAACCCCTCAATCTCTAAGGTCTGATTACGGAATTCAGTGATGGACTCCAAGAGGTATTTGAAAGCATCATTTTGAGTATATGTGATGATTTTCTTCTTCAAAGGGCTGATAGATCCTCAAACATATTTTTGGTTCAACAACATTAAGAATCACTGAACTATAAGTATCTGACCGGGCTAGATAAAGTCCAGGTTCCATGAGGGATTGGCACAAAGGTGGGGCTTGTAGTGTGTATAGCCTTAGGGGAGCAGAAGGGAAGGCCACCACTGGAGGGGATGAGAAAAGCCAGGGGAACAGCCGCACAACATTCTTAGGATCCTAACAACAGGGGCTAGGAAAAGAAGTAGGTAGAGACAGAGAGATAGACAGGGGAGGAAACTGCTACAATTTCCTTCTTTGTCTCAAGGTTCTCCTATTTCACTGGTTCTTGACCTGCTGTGTGTCCTCTCCTCCTTTTGGTGCTGTATCTCATCAAATAGATGTGAGATGTTCTAGTTCAATACCTCTTTGCGTGCATGACAATGCTGAGACCAAGGGAGACAGAGGAAGATGTTGTGGCCAAGGTCACACAACTAGTTGTTGGCAGAAGCAGGCTGGAATCTGGCTCTGCCATGCTCTGTCTACCACACAGTATTAGCTACAATGTCATTCCAAAGAAATTAATAATTCCCAGTGTGAGAACTTCTCACCAATAGGAAGATTTATCTATAGGAGACAGCATGGTTATACCACTCACTTTGTTCTTCTTCATTTTTAATTTTTGTATCAAAGTTCAACATGCCCAGATTTTGAAGAGTTAATTAGTTCTGCAAGACTGGTTATAAACAACCACAGTTCCCTACAACCTTCTACTTAATGTCCAGCCTTGACAGCAATCACTTCCTCTTGGATTATTTTGGCCTTATCATCCAATGCCTATATAACATGTTGAATGACTTATTCTTTTTTCCTCCCCGATTTGGGACATCATCTATTGACTTCCCATCGTAAAAGATGAGATAAAATTTGCCTACTATTTTCCTCCTCATTTTCTCTCACCACACATTCATACCCTTGCTATTCCCTGTCCTCCCAATTCACTTACCTGGAATTTGGGTTATGTCGATATTCAGTCATTGCATCATTATGACTAGAAGTAGTATAACATGGAGATTAAAGTGGGGTAAAGGCCTGACTGCTAGCATCAAGAGTGGGGTGGGAAAAGCAGACAAAGGACTCCACCACCCACCATGTGTGGACAAGTTCCCACCATCCTTCTGTTTTCACTGTGGTACCTCCGACCTCATTTTACCTGGTGTCTCCCAGTCCAAAGATCCTTTGCTATTTTAGGTCCAAACAATGAGACTCCAGACTTTGTTGAGGTGAGGGGAGGTAAGAGGCCTAGCAGCCCATATTGGAAAAGAGATCTAGGATTTGATTGTTGATATTTTATTTGATTGGATATTTTAAACCAATCCTCTTCTTTTCATTGCATCATTCATCCGCATGTTTAGAGGTAGTTGATACTGCCAGTTCCAGGGCCTTTGAGAACTCTGTTTTCTGATTGTCATCTTTGTTGTCCCTGCCCTTCTCATCCCTGGAAGGTTAGATGTTAAACCATGTTTTTGCTTTCCTATTGTTATTATGAGGTTTCAGGAGACAGAAAGTATGGACTAGAAAGCTATGGTCGTCCCTTATGAGTAACCAGACATACACAAAGGGTTAGAATCATCTCTAACTAGAGTTACCTGGAAGTCAGGCATTTACTTCTGTGACCCAGCAAAAATTTTTCCTGTTTAGTTTCCTTATATACAGCAGGGAGAATTAAACAATAGGGAACCTGTGAAGGCCAAATGTCGTAAGAGACTTGAAGTTCTTAGCACAATGTCTGATGCATAGTAGGCAACCAACAAACACCACTTTCTTCAAATTCTTCTTAGAATGAGATCATAGAACAGTTTTAAAAATCATTCCCTTTTCCTTTTCATTTATAACCTTAAATACCTACTTCCCAAATCTGTTAAAATTCCCTCTTTTGGATTATAATGTCCTCTCACATTCAATTCATGTTAGGAAAGGCTTTTTATTTACATCTCTTTTGTATAATTTAAGGTTTTCAATATTGGTAGTCACATAAGACTTGATAAAACACAGGCTTACCCTCAAGGACCTCATAGCTGAAAACCTGGAATTAGGATTTTATTGTTCAGAACAGCCTCCTTCTAATTCCAAATGGGCTAATAAAGACTCTATTAAGAAAAAGACTCCCTCGTGGGAAATGAGAGGCTATGAAGCTTCCTATATTTACATGGCTGGAGAGTTTGTGCATTTGTTCTGACTCTCTCTAATTAAACTGGAAATATTTTGTGTGAGGCAAGGTTTTATTTTCTTTCCCCTATTCCACATCTGAGTGGAGGAAATTTGGTGAGACATCAGTGGAGGATTTTGAATGCCGTTGCTTCCAGTCTTCATGTGCTTAATAAGAAGCAAGTTTCAAGGTTAAGGTCTCTTCTCTGTGAACGTTCCACAGCACCATCTTCCAATCTGAAGCAGTAGCTCTGTGTAGCTCCTTATTTGTGCTCTTCTAGTACCCTTATTTCTTTCTACCTTGAAGAAAGAGATGCTTCCTTTTTTCTTCCCCCAGCTGGGTGCCCTGCAGTTCCTCCATGAACATGAATATATTCATGGAAATGGGACAGCTGAGAATAACTTACTGAATCCAGAAGACCCAACCCAGGTAAGAGTGAGGTCCTCCCCAGCCTGCCCTATGTATATTTTATCTCCCCAGGGAACTTAAATTCCTTGAAACCAAAAAATCATGCTTCAAACGTGTTTACTCCTAAGAATGTTAATTCCTATCTAATAGCAACTGTGCAATAGGTAAGTTGTACAACCAGGATTTTTCAAATCAAATGGAGTTGACTGAACTACTGGTTGTGATTCTTCTCTCTCTCCCCTTTGTGTAACAGCAGTGTTGTACATCCATATTTTTGACCTCATGGTATATAGAATGTATTTCCCCAAATTTGACTTTGGGCTTGGCCACGTTGCTTGCTTTGGCCAAAGAGATGTTAGAGGAAGTGACATAAACAGGCTTGAAGTCAGCTACCCAGTAGGCTTATCTCTTTTGCTTCTGCAGTTGCCAAGAGAGAGACATTTGTAGGATGCATGTCATGAACCCCATCTCAGTCACTCCAGTTCATCTGCAGACTCCTAGACTGATATGGAACCAAACCAGCTCAGCTAACTGACACATGCATCAGGGAGAAATAAATGTTTTTTGTTTCAACTTGCCGAAGTTTGTGGTAATTTGATATACATGTTTACTGAAATCATTTCATAGTAAGGCCAACAAACCTCTGCAATGATATATATTTTCATCTACTAGTATGGCTGATAATAAAGACTTATCTCTCAGAATGTTCCCATGTTCCATGTGATCAAAGTACTCTGTAGTTCCTGTCATCATTATTGAATGATGGCACTATTGAATGTATTTTTTATTTAATATCTTTTTTTTTTTTTTCGAGATGGAGTTTCGCCATTTCACCCAGGCTGGAGTGCAGTGGCACAATCTTGGCTCACTGTAACCTCCACTTCCTGGGCTCAAGCGATTCTCCTGCCTCAGCATCCTGAGTAGCTGTGATTATAGGCACCCACCACGAGGCCCAGCTAATTTTTGTATTTTTAGTAGAGATGGGGGTTTCGTCATGTTGGCCAGGCTGGTCTCAAACTCCTGACCTCAGGTGATCCACCTCCATTGGCCTCTCAAAGTGTTAGGATAACAAATGTGAGCCACTGTGCCTGGCCCAATATCTTTCTTATTAAATATCTTGGTTCTCTGCTGATCTTTAAGTCTATGAGGTCAGTGATTATGTCTGATTTATTTCTTATTATACCCCTGTGACTATCACAGTACCTAGCACATTTAAAGAATTTAGTTAATATGAGTTAAATGAATGAAAAAAAACTTGATGGCTAGAACACCAAAATGCTTGGGAAAGTGAAGCATTCCACCCATTAGAGAAATATACGTATAAATATATATAAAAATTATCATATAGTATGAGAGAGCACCTAAGACTTTAACATTTATCCATTCCTTGGATTGAATGCTTAGAACCCCTGATCAAGATAACATGGAAACATTTTAGACACCAGAGCCTGAAAAGCCCCTAACTTTTCCTGTGGTATTTTAGGAATTAACGTCTATATACATTTGGCAAGTTTCAGCAGTTTTCCATGGGGCAGATTATTCGGCCAGATGAGTCATTTTCCTGGTCATGCTGGGCATCCTTCTGTATGTGATTTCATCTTTTACTCATCAAATAGGATAAGGGATAGGCTAGGAACAAAAGGAAAAGGACTAAAAATGTCATGTTTCTAGGACTCAGAAGGAGGGATTTAATATGACCAGAGAAAAGTTAACAACATACACAGTCGTCAACACTGTTGAAGATGCAATGTGTTGTATTTGGTGAGTGTGTTGTGGTCAGCCTGGAACAGAAGGAGGACAAGTAACAGTAGGGCAACCTTTGAAGATATTTGCATCTACAGAGAAAGTGGGGAAAATGTTCTCATTCTTAATTTTCAGGTTGTGCCTCTTTGAGATTGGCTGTCCCAGTCACACTGGGGGAAACTGAGGCAGATCAGTGAGTGGAGGATGAATGAACTGCAGGCCAGGGAGTGCTTTCTTTCTGAAACAGTCTTTAATTTTACAGTTGGTGGTGAGTCATTTTGCTTTTTCTTTTATTGTTTCAAATTGAGCCAGTTTGTGGTTCGGTTTTGAGTGCTATAGTTGGGACTCTCGTGATTTCTCCACTTTTAGGCCATTTGTTGTGACTCTTAGGTGACAAGGTGAACAAAAGAGACAGTGTAGAGACAAACTAGATGCACACGTTCAAACAGGAAGACATATGGTCTGTTCCTAATGTCATGACTTTGCACAAAGTAGTTCTGTCCAGGAACTGTCTTTCCCATCCCTTGAGATTATAGCCTTCATTATTTACTTCCCTCGTTCCTGTTGAGATGATTCTTGACACTCTATGTCCATGGGAACCCAGCCATCTACCAAATAGCCGTGGCATTCAAACTCATTTGCAATTTTAAAAAAGAAACTTCCCCTTTCTCTAAAGATGAAGGTGAGAGACTTTATGGAATTGGCTACTATACGTAGTTTTACATTTCATTCTGAATGATGGGAATAAAAGCCACCTTAAAAAAATCAACGTCTAGTACTAGGCCCAAGCTCCCAACCCAAAAATCTTCTCCATATTTTGCTGAGTTTTTAAAATGCTTGTATTTTTTCACTAGAATTCTACAAATGTTTTACATAATACTACCTCATTCAAATTCTGTACTTGACCTAACAACATGATGAATGAATTCTCTATTGATCAATTTTCTATGTAACTGAGGACTATCCTGTAGTGCTTAAACCTAAAAAAATGGCAATATTTCATGAAAATATTTTTTATGTACCAGATATATTTCTGTCTTTCAGAAAGACTATGCTGATTACAAGTTAATCTTTCCTCAAAAAGCAGTTATTGTGATAATTAGTGTAATGGGCTATAAGATGGCACACATTTTGTCCACCTCTTTTCCTGACTATCAGCTATACTTTTTTTTTGTCTTTGTAACATTTTCCAGAAAGTTTCCTATATTTAGGATGAACAGTTGTTAGAATGGCATGTAAATGAAGGATCAATAGGATCTGAATTAAGACTCAAGGGACCTAATGGTAAGGAAAAGACCTTTGGAGTACTGAGTCATTGTCTTACAAACCTTTGTTATTTACTTCTTGATTTCCTAAAATTACAGTCTTAATATATGAAGTTTACATTGCACATACATATATATGCATATAAATCTGTGCATTTGTATACATGTGTATATAGGTGTGTGGGCTTGCGTGCATGTATGTGCATATGTGTATTCGTTCACTTGCAGGCTGCTGATAAACACATGCCCCAAACTGGAAACAGAAAGAGGTTTAATTAGACTTTCAGTTCCACATAGCTGGGGAAGCCTCTGAATCATGGCAAGAGGCAAAAGGTACTTCTTACATTGGTGGCAAGAGAAAAATGAGGAAGAGGCAAAGGGGAAACCACTGATAAACCATCAGATCTTGTGAGATTTAATCACTATCATGAGAAAAGCATGGGAAAGACCAGCGCCCATGATTCAATTACCTCCCACTGGGTACCCCCTACAACATGCGGGAATACCGGGAGATACAATTCAAGTTGAGATTTGTGTGGGGACACTACCAAACCATATCATTCTGCCCTTGGCCCCCCCAAATATCATGTCCTCACATTTCAGAACCAATGATGCCTTCTTAACAGTCCCCCAAAATAACTGATTTTACATTAAGCCAAAAGCCCACAGTCCAAAGTCTCATCTGAGATAAGGCAAGTCCCTTTCACCTATGAGCCTGTAAAATCAAAAACAAGATAGTTACTTCCTAGGACACAATGGGGGTACAGGTATTTGGTAATTACAGCCATTCCAAATGGGAGAACTTGGCCAAAACAAAAGGGTTACAGGGTCCATACAAGTTCAAAATCCAGTGGGGCAGTCAAATTTTAAAGCTTCAAAATTATCTTTTACTCCATGTCTCACATCCAGGTCAAGCTGATGCAAGAGGTGGGTTCCCATGGTCTTGAGCAGCTACACCCCTGTGGCATTGCCAGGTCCAGCCACCCCCTGGCTCCTTTCACGGGCTAGTGTTGAGTGTCTGTGACTTTTCCAGGCGCATGGTACAAGCTGTTGGTGGATCTACCCTTCTGGGGTCTAGAGGACAGTGGCCCTCCTCTCATGGCTCCACTAGGTAGTATCCCAAGAGGTATTCTGTGTGGGGGCCCTGACCCCACATTTCCCTTCTGCACTGCCCTAGCAAATTTCTGCGTGAGGGCCCCACCCCTGCAGCAAACTTTTGCCTGGGCACCCAGACATTTTCATACATCTTCTGATATCTAGTTGGAAGTTTCCAAACCTCAATTCTTTACTTCTGTGCAATCACAGGCTCAACACCATGTGGAAGTTGCCAAGGTTTGGGGCTTCCACCCTCTGAAGCCACAGTCCAAGCTGTACTTTGTCCCCTTTCAGCCATGGCTGGAGCAGCAGTGACACAGGTAACCAAGTCCCTAGGCTGCACACAGCATGAGGACCCTGGGCCTGGCCCATGAAATCATTTTTGGCTCCTGGGCCTCTGGGCCTGTGATGGGAGGGGCTGTGTGAAGTTCTCTGACATGGCCTGGAGACATTTTTCCTTTGGTCTTAAGGATTAACATTAGGCTTCTTGATACTTATGCAAATTTCTGCAGCTGGCTTGAATTTCTCCCCAGAAAATGGGTTTTCCTTTTCTATCACATATGCAGTCAGGCTGCAAATTTTCCAAAGTTTTATGCTCTGCTTTTCTGATAAAACAGAATGCCTTTAACAGCACCCAAATCACCTGTTGAATGCTTTGCTGCTTAGAAATTTCTCCCCCTATATACCCTAAATCATCTCTCTCAAGTTCAAGGTTCCACACATCTCTAGGGCAGGGGCAAAATGCCACCAGTTTTTTTGCTAAAACAGAACAAGAGTCACCTTTACTCCAGTTCCTCATCTCCATCTGAGACAACCTCAGTCTGGATCTTATTGTCCATATTGCTATCAGCACTTTGGGCAAAGTCATTCAACAGGTATCTAGGAAGTTCCAAACTTTCTCACATTTTCCTGTCTTCTGAGTCCTCCAAACTGTTCCAATCTCTGCCTGTTCCAAAGTCACTTCCACATCTTCGGGTATCTTTTCAGCAGCATCCCACCCTACTGGTACCAATTTACTGTATTAGTTTTTCACATGGCTGATAAAGACCTACCCAAAACTGGGAACAAAAAGAGGTTTAATTGGACATACAATTCCACATGGCTGGGGACGCCTCAGAATCATGACGGGAGGTGAAAGGCACTTCATACATCAGCAGCAGGAGAAAAATGAGGAAGAAGCAAAAGTGGAAAACCCTGATAAACCCATCAGATCTCATGAGACGTAGTCGCTATCATGAGAATAGCATAGAATAAAAATGGCTGCCATGATTCAGTTACCTCTCCCTGGGTCCCTCCCACAACATGTGAGATACCTGGGAGATACAATTCAACCTGAGATTTGGATGGTGACACAGACAAACCATATCAAAATCTATGTGTGTTGGGATCAAACATGGCACAGTGAAAGAAGCATGATCATTTTATCATCAAACAGACCTTGACCAAACCCTAATGAGGGCCCACTTATAACTGTGGGACATGGCAAAGTTTCTTATTCTCCTTGAGCCTCACTTTCCTTATATGTTAAATGGCAATGCAGATACTTACTTTACAGCACTTTCTAAAGCCTGTATAGAAAGATTATTATTCAGGTTTGAAAGGCTTTAGAAAGGGAGACTTTCTTTAAAAAAAGGTATTTACTCAGGATTGGGAATTGCAGTGTTCAGGGAGGTAAAGGAAGACAAAAGTTTTTAAAGGAAAGAAGGTGGGTTATTCAAGCCCTTCTGAGACGTGCTTGGCTATAAGGATCAATAAGAAGGATGGTTTCAGTCCAAGGTTGGACAACAGTTGCAGGGCAGATGTCCTCAAATAAGTATTTTTTGTGTGCAGTTTGTGGTGGCCTTTGTGCAAGGTTGTGATTTGTGCAGTTTGTTGTGATAGTTTTTATCAGGTGTGCATACATGTGCAAGACCCTCCCTTATGACCCTATTTGTCAGAGTTTTAATAAAGCAACTCTATTTTGATTCTGATAATTTTCCAGAACTAAGACAATTCTTGACACATAAAAAATATTCTAATTTATTGTTTCCCCTTCCTTATAAAAGCACATAGTCTAGACTTCTTACTTTGTATCTGTTGTCAAACTCACTGTCATTAGAAATATTGAACTTGGGTCGGGCGCTGTGGCTCACGCCTGTAATCCCAGCACTTTGGGAGGCCGAGGCGGGTGGATCACGAGGTCAAGAGATCGAGACCATCCTGGTCAACATGGTGAAACCCCGTCTCTACGAAAAATACAAAAAATTAGCTGGGCATGGTGGTGCGTGCCTGTGGTCCCAGCTACTCAGGAGGCTGAGGCAGGAGAATTGCCTGAACCCAGGAGGCGGAGGTTGCGGTGAGCCGGGATTGTGCCATTGCACTCCAGCCTGGGTAACATGAGTGAAACTCCATCTCAAAAAAAAAGAAATATTGCACTTGTTTGTTATAGTTTAAAATGCCTGGAAATGATTTTTCTTAATTCAATTATTTTCTGCCAATGTATTGGGTTGGATTGCTTAATACAGGAATTATACATACATGGCATATATGTCACCTCCTTTCCACTCATAATTGATCATGGTTCTCTTTACCACTCAGCCTAGAGGAAGCCTCCAAATCCTTTTCAACATAGTGCCAGCCCCCCGAGCCAATCCACCAGCATTGGCACATAAGAGCAAACCTGAATCCCTGCACCAATCACTAGAATGATGATTTCCAAAATCATAATAATTTTTAGTGATGTAGAAGCAGGAGGATTGAGAACCAGAAGAGCTCCCCCTAACATCCTAGTGGACAGTGATGAGAGAAATCTCAAAATCTGTTTTGCAACAGTAATATCTGACAGCAGAAGGAGCACAGTAAATGTCTGATGAATATTTCTCATGATCCCAACCAGCGTCCTAAGTCACAATGCCAAAAAACTAAGCTGACGCAGCCCCGTCACTGCTGCCAAGTCTGTCACATGTTCTCATCAGCACTCGGCCTGAAAGACAGTCTACAGTTTTCATATTCATCTCACAGTTTAGCAGTCTTTTTCCTGTTCCCTTGTTTGAAATATATTGTTCATCTTTCAATCCAATATTGTAAGAATAAATTAAGCACCTACTATGTGACAAGACTTTAATTCTTTTTAGATTTGTAAAGCCACCTGAGCTCTCAAAGTTCTCATAGGATAAACCCATGCTAATACATCAATGATGTCCACTGTGATAGTTCCCAAAACAGAGGAAGAGCATGTTTATTCATTTGTTCCTCTCTATGCTCGTTCCCTTCAAACCTTAATAGGCATGTAGGTGGTCTGATTTCCTAACTCGAGTCAACATAAAATCTAAACCTCAGATGTTACCAACTAGTAATAAATGCTGGCATAAAACATATCATCTTTATCAGCATCTTTTCCTTTAAGAAGCCAGACACTACCAGAGGCTAAACAGACACTAAGATCTGCAAAGTGCCATTGCAGAAATGAGTTCTGTAGTTCCTTCTTTTGGACTGATCTTCAAATTTATTCAGCAAGCCTATTATTTCCAGGAATGAGCTAAGCACTGGGGAGACAGAGGGAAACAACATCTATAACCACCCAAGCAGCTCATAGTCCAGGGAGGTAACTGACCTGTAAATAGGTAATTAGTATAAAATGGAAGCACCAGGAAGCCCTGATATTTGAGTTGATATTTGATAGATGAGCAGATCTTCAGAGAAAGAAATGGGATAAGGGAGGCTTTCCAGGAAGCAGGTCATTAGAGCAATTTATGAAGTAACAGGGAGGTGAGTAATCTGCTTTGATAGAACTTGTGAGATAAGAAGGAGGGAGATGATGGCAAGATGGAGGAATGAGTCAAAAGGGGAGTGGAATTCAGGCCCCAATCATGAGGAGTCCTGAGGTTCATGTCAAGGAGTTTCAGTTTTAACCATAGATAACTGTTCAAAAAATGTAACCAGAGGAATGACATAATACGAATAGCTGGCATTTAGCACATCTCGTATGGCTTCAGCTAATCCTCATAAAATGACATGAATTTGGTGCTTCTAATATTATCCCCATTTTACAAGTTACAAAAGTGAGGTTTAGGAATGTTAAATAATGGTTTTAGGTTAAACAACTAGTGAAAGTCAGAGCCAGGAAATAAACAGTTTTCCTTGTTCGCTCCGAACTTACGGAATGAAAGAAGAGAGTAGAAACGACGTTTTGTCGGGGAGACTGCAACATTTCAGGCAGCAGATAAAGGGAGTTGCACGTGAGCAGTGGCAGTGGAGATGAGATAGACCCTGGTGTGGTATATTTCAAAGAGAATTGCTCCTTCTCTGCCGTTCCAGAAGGCACTAATGAATTGCATTCCCATTATTTAGATTTTACTCTATTTTCTTTACCTTAAAGTATATTTACCAATTTAACCTCTGTTAGCTTGTTTGTAAATAGAGCATGGATAAAAATTTGTAATGACTAAAGAAAGTTTAAATAATAATATTGATGTTAAACTCTAAGCAGACCTCCAAAATGTTCTGAGCAACCTCAATGGCGTTGGGATGATATATGATCTACGAGTCATTTTCTCAATCATTTTTTCATCTAACAGTCATTTTTTGAGGACCCACTTGACTTCAGGCCCTGGGCAAGGTGATGGGGTTATAGTGATTGGGACATACTTTGTCAAGGACCAAATAAAGTATCTTGTGCCTCAGGCAGAACACAAGCTTTCTATATTACTTGGAAAATAATAGTAAAGTAATAGTTTGTATGGTAGTGTTCCAGTGCAATGTGTTTGTTAAAATATTTTTAAAAATCATTCTCTAAAATTTTTTATTCACACGTTATACTTCAGGCAGTGTTAATTCTAAAAAAATCCCCATGATATATTTTGCACATTTACCAAAGAACAGATTGTAACAAAAGACTCTGCTTCTGTGACAATAGCTTTGATTAACACCTATCAAAATAGAACCATCATTTGCTCATTTAAGCATTTGTTAAATAACCCAATCTGCTACTGAATTAGAGGCCAGATGCCTCTATCTCCATGCTTCACACGTGCTGAGAGGACAGTTGCCACCTCCCTCTTCAAGCTCTATGAATGGTCTTTGTCTAAAGGATGTCTCAGGCCTGTTCCAACTTGAGGTTCTAGGATTCTGTAAATTTAGATCTTTTCTCTGGCATGACCAGTGGTAATTCAGCTATATTGTTCCATGGACCCCACAAGTAGAAGGTCCAGTAATGACAGCCACCAGAATGCTACCCATTGGGGGCAATTCCAGTGGTACCGTTGGGAGTAAGTTTTCATCGTCTCAGGCTTACTGGTGTGTCATCTGCAAAATAAGAGTGGCAATCTGGCTCCTCCTGATGGAAGGGACTAATCTCACAGAATCCTATGAAAGTGGTACTCAACCCCAAATTAACTCTAGGACTAGGATTCACTACTAATGTTCATCTTTAGAAAAGGTGTAATTGGTAGAAATTTTCTTTCTTATACTTGGCTAAGTTCTGCTCTAGAATTGCATTCTGGTTTTGTTTTCTCAAGCCAAACCAAATGAGTTATCATGACAAAATGAGAGCCTTCTCGTGTCTATGTAAGGTCATCTTTCTCTTCAACTAAGCTACTAGATTTCCTGCTGTTGTTCCATGACACCATTTCCAGATCCCCTCACTATCCTGAGCAGTTTCTTCTTGACTCACTTGGATTCATCAGTGTTCTTTAAAATATGATACCAAAAACTGAATCGAACCAATATCCTAATGGAAATTTGATCGGTGAAGAGTATACAGTAATATTCATTCCTTACTGCTCTATTACTAAAATCTAAAATCTCTTTGTTTTTATCTGATGCCATGGTGCTCATATCCAGTAAAAACACTGTTGCCCCAGGGACTTTGCACTTGCTATTCTCTCTGTCAAGAAAGTTCTGTCCTCAGATATCCATGTGGTTTTCTCACCTCAGTCTGTTCAAATGCCGCCTCCTCAGTCACCCACAGTGAAGCAGTGTCTCCCTTTACTCTTTCCTTGCATATCTTTATTGTTTTTTCCTTGCTACTGTTATCACCTGATACATTATTAGTTCATGGGCATCTTGTCTGTCTCTTTCACAAAACGTGTGCTCCACGAGGCAAGAGATGGTTTTGTTATCTAATGCTGCATCCCTTGGCAAATGGAAAATGAAATATAATAAATAATTGTTGGCTAGGTAAAAATTGGGTGTACAATCAACAATAGTTTCTAGAACTTTTCAATGAAATTCTGTTAGATTAAGTCTTTGTTCATTCCTCACTTAGCAATTCACTTGTTTTTCTAATTATAAAGAGCTCATGTTCATTATCAAATACTTAGGAAACACACATAAGCAAAACACACACACACACACACACACACACACACACACACACACGGAAACTGATTCCCTTATATCTACACGGTATTTGACACACAATTTTCTAGACTTGTTATTATTTACTTATTTTTAGATGGGGGGGTCTCATCCTGCTGTCCACACTGTAGCACAATGGTGCAGTCACAGTTCACTGCAGCTTCGACCTCCCCAGGCTCAGGTGATCCTCCCAACTTAGCCTCCCAAGTAGCTGGGACTGTAGGTGCACACTGCCACCCCATCTGGCTAATTTTTTGTATTTTTAGTAGAGGCGAGATTTTGCTATGATGCCCAGGCTGGTCTTGAACTCCTGGATTCAAGAGATCCACCCACCTTGGCCTTCCAGAGTGCTAGGCTTATAGGCATGAGCCACAGTGCTCTGCCTAGACTTTTTATTTATATATATTTTTCTTTTACTCAAATGAGAGAATAATTTAAATGTTTTTAAGTTGAATTATTTTTAGTGTATATATTTTTTCTTATCAGTAAATATCCTTATTAATAAAACCATATAATGTTTTTCTCTGCAGATATATCATAATTTAACATAATTTGTTTGCAGTCATTACTGTTTAGGAACGTAAATTATTTTCAATTTACTGTGAATTTAACAGTCTTCTAACTGCATTACACCTAAATTTATGGGACATCCATGATTATTTCCTTGGTAAAAGACTTGTCACATTAAGGAATAAAAATATACAATACAGGTAATATTTATTATTAAGAGCTACCTTTAAATTTTAAGTATTCTGTCACTTTTTGCTTTCTTGAAAGGGTGGGAAAAGAGGATATCCCTATATTACTGGTAAACGTGTAAACTGACATAGTATTTTTGAAAGATCATTTAATTATACTTATGAAGCAAGGAAAAACAAAAAGGTATAAGTTTTTTTTTCTTTTGTCTGTCAAATTTATGACTTTTCCCTATTGGTATGAAAGAAAAATCAAATATGTTTTTCTGTTTTATTTTTTACTTTTTTTTTTAGGTTTCGTTTCTTGTTGAACTTTTTCAAAAAACTTGTTTGTATCTTGAGTTTCTAATCAACATAGGAGTCATTAATCTTAAGAACATTACTTTTGTACATTGTAGATTAAATCTTCTGAATCTTTATTTACAATGAGTAGATTATAAAGTTTTGAACAGGACTGGCCAAATACAAAATAGCATTGTAAACTATTAGGCTTCTTATTAAAGATTGCTTCGTTTGTTTTTCATTTTGTTTTAATGAAGATGGATACAAACAAATGAAGTGACTTTTAGGAGAGAGCACCAAAAGAGAATGACGAGTTTGCAAATAAAAAATAAAATAAAATGGAAAAGAAGACTAAAATGCTAAAAACGGACAATCTCAAAAAAGAAGAGTCCCAGTTGTGACTAAATATTCAAGTGCCCTCAGTGACTTTCCTAAATCATGCCTTTGGCTGCTGAAGGACTTCTGGAAGGCAAACACAGATCCATATCTTTGCTGAGGACAGAAAAAGACACTCAAATTAACGATCAAGGTTTTGATAAGAAAAAAACTGCACAGCACAGGAATTTAAGTATTCAAATATCCTGCTGGTGGAGGTTGTAAGAGATGGGAAAGTTCCTCTTCAAAGTTTATATCTTAGACTACATTATAAGGAGTTACAATCTCTTGCTCTATGGCTATTGTCTGCTATTAGCATAAACATATACCAATGTATATATATTCTCTAAATCAGCTACGTCTTACATCAGCTACCTTGACTCACTCCAGCATGTCTGAACAGAACTAGGAACTAGGCAAGCTCTAAACCCTGCTGCATGCCATTTCCTATTTGGAAACCCTCCAGACCTTCTCCTGACTAGCTTCCTCTTATTCCTTGTCTTCTTTCCCCCTTATCTATTCAGGAAATTTCCAAGTTTTTAGCCAATCGGATCAAGCATAGAATGTGAGGTGCCATTCTGGCCAATGGAAACTGGACACAGCAGTAGGGCAATTGCATCAGGTTATGAGAGTTATAAATGTCCCTCTCTCCTTTGTTCAGGTGTGCTCTCATGGCAAGACTGCCTGCAAGTTGCATCCTTTCTGCAGGGAGTAAACTAGCCTTGCTGAGTGATCCATTGTCTCAGTGTGGATTTTTCCCACCATTATAAACCCCTTTCCAACAAAGGTTTTATACACACACACACACACACACACACACACATACACACACACACAGGTTTCATACATATATATATATATATATATATATATATATATATATATACATATATGAGATATATATATATATATATACATTTGAGATATACATATATATATCTGTCTCACATGTTGTCTTTAAGAAATTATATAGATTCATTGTAACAGTTACCTGTGATTGCATAACTTTCTACCCAATGCCCCCTTTCTCCAAAAAGAAAAATAACCAATGTTTTAAAATGTTATTTTTTCTCTCACACAGTCTACGGGTCTGGATCAGGGCTAACTTCTATCAGTTAGAGCTTCTTCAGTTTCTGCAGGTAGCCCAGGTTTACTGGGAGCTGACTGGTCTAGGAAGGCCTATTCTGGAATGATTTACTTCTGGTCCAAGTGTTTATTATCCTCCAGTAGGCTACCCCAGGCTCATTCTCAAAGAACAGGTAGAGTGTAAGAAAAGTGCAGAGGCATGCAAGCACTTTTTTTTTTTACAGGACTCTGTGCACTGTCTTTTGTTAATGTCTCATGGTCTAAAGGAGTCATATGGCAAAGCCAGACAGTGTGGCAGTCAACTGCCAAAAGGCATGGATATAGGAAAATGTGAAAAATTGGGGCATTAACATTTCACACTCATTTATGTGAAAATGTCCTGCAAAATCTCTGGCTCCTAGGAGGCCCCATTGGTTATTAACCATCTCTGAGTTGATGAGACTAATGAACCTTGATGACTCAGACATAGTCACACCTGAGAGCAGAATGATTGTTCAAGGTGTCTTCCAAATTTTTAACTTTATGTACAAGATACCTGGAAATGACCTTTTCTTCCTGCATGGGATTGGCAAGATTGATATACATCTTTATAGTAGGAATATATTATAACCCAATGTTAGCATCTCATTATTG
The DNA here is from genome assembly GCF_001604975.1 of Cebus imitator. Classification (NCBI taxonomy): domain Eukaryota; kingdom Metazoa; phylum Chordata; class Mammalia; order Primates; family Cebidae; genus Cebus; species Cebus imitator. The sequence goes on from NW_016107584.1 coordinate 3,375,770, forward strand.
TCCTGTGTTGATAATAGAAATTCTTAATGCTCTTATACTAGCTTCCCATATGATAGATGTGTGATTTCTGTGTTTATTTTACTATGTTAGGAGAAAGAAATATATAACTGCTTAAAAATGCCATTAAATGTACTCTTCAATTTTGCTTAAATTGTTATATGTGGATCTTAACAGTGGGCAACATCTGCTAGGAATATATCCAGTGTAAATAAATGTAGGATTCCTCAGTGAGTGAAAGAAAACTAAAAGAAGATCTATAAATAAAGTGTCTGAAAAGCAATGTGTTTGGAAAAGCCAAGGAGAAAGTTGTTAACTAAACACATTTTAAAATTTTCCAACACTGATGCAAAAACAAACCAGTAATATTCTTGGAGAGGTATTGATGTGTGTGGAATAAAGAAGATATTACTTTCCTTCTTGCCAGGATTTAGTTAAAAGATGTGTGAATCTGACTAGATCTCACAGTAGTTATTAATCTGGAATTTTTGAAACTGGAGCATTGTTGGTAGAATGAGAGAAGATATAAGAGTAATTCATCAGGTCCTCTGTGTTGTAAAAAAAAATGTTTAAACCTGCCTCTGTCTTATAGTTGCAGCTGTGGCTCTTTATGCAGTAAACAGAGCCTCTTCCTCTTTCTCTTTGGGCATTATCATTATAATTAAAATGTTTGCATTACTTTTTATTCTTGCAAAAATCCTTTGTGAGAATCAGCAACCATAATGTTATTCCCATTTTACAGATGAGGAAATCAAGGATAAAATGAGATCAAGTGACTTGCTCAAGGTACATAGCTCATCAGGGCTCCTCCAAACTCTAGTTTATTCCTTCCTTCCTACATGTTACCCCTTTCTCTGCAGGGATTCAGGGTCGCCATCATCCCACTTCTTCCCAAGGCACACAGTTGGTTTCCCTTGTCTCTTTAGGGGAGGCAAAGGGAGAGACAGGAGGAGAATCAAGCAAGAGATCATTGACTAAAAATATTGAGAACAGGGAAGCAAAATGAAGGTGCAAAGCTTTACAAGAATTGAAATAGGTGGCCTGAAATCCAGCTGTATTTCTTTGAGCACCTCTTTTGCTCTGCTGAGTATTTTCAAGCATAATTGAAATGGGAAAATGTTCAGATGCGACGTAAGCAGGTTAGCACTTAGGTTTTGATACTCACCCTTTTGTATATTTTTGCTCCTTGTTTGGCTTCTCTGATATTTGATGTTGCAACTCTAAAAGAGAATTTTAATTAATCAATTCATCTGTGTGTTTTAGAGAATCAATCAATAATAATACTTCCTTTCATGGCACAAGAGGTTGGCTGGTTCTTGTAATTCGTTTGGTTGGTCAGGTGGTCTGTGAGTGGCAACATGGAAAGGACACAGACGTTGGAGCAAGTAAACCCTGGTTGTGCACATGGAGCTGACGCTTCACAAGCTTTCCCATAGCAGCCATCATGCCCCAGTGAGATCATCAAGCACATGCTCCCAGCTCCTGGGAGGGATCAGAGCTGTAGCAATACAATATGTTCCTTGAAAACTGGTTTGGAAGGAGAAACTGTCATCCTAATTTTCACATAAATCAGGTACTGTGCTTACATCAAAGCTAGTAATGAACACTCAATAACACATAGCAGCGTGTGAATCTGTTGGCATTTACATCTCAGCTTTGGACACTTGAGATATCTATTCATCCAGTCCTGGAAAACACTGGGGAAAATGTATAAATCCCACTTTGCTGAGGGAAGCAGAGTCCCTCTAGTCTTGACTACCTATGTGTTTGAGACTCTTAACATGCTGTAGACGTCTTTGTAGATACTTGACAAAAAATGAAAATTAGAGCGGGTAAAATCAACCACATTTTCCTTGATTTACACACTTTATATTGGATAACATCCTCTTAAAATTCGCAGGTATCTTCTATACTTCATAGTCACTTAATCCCTAATAATCATTCTTCAGATTATTTGGCTCAATTTGTCATAAATGCACTGACTTTCCCTAAACTTAGATTCCCACGTTAATCTAAGCAATTAGAAAATTGGCAGGAAGGGCTGCCAGAAATTACTCTACTCCCAATGAAAGACAGTAAGAACCAACCTTTATACAGCACTTACCCTGTACCAGCACCACTACATCAACTCCTTCAGTCCTCAAAACCACTCTGTTACCCATTTACTGCCTCTGTCCCTATTTTTCAGGAAACTGAGGCCCAGAGAGCTAAGGCGAGGTAACTGAGGTTGCACAGATAGTGAGGAGTCTGGGATTTAAACCTGGAGTGTCCATCTCCTGAGCGCCTGCTCTTGAACAATAAGCTCTTCTTTCTTTCTAAGGGAACTAGACCAGTTACCTACAAATTTCTACTCCTCAGTGTCTTTGCTCAACCTCCTTTATCTTCCTGGAATGTCTTTCCTTAGATTCTCTGCTCTCCAAGGTGAACGAAGTTCAAGGATCACTTCTTCTATGACACCTTACCTAGTTCTTCCTAGCACTGAGTTGGAATAAGACTCTCTAGACTTTTGCCTTTCTATGTATCACTTAGCACTTGTGTTTATGTCACCACACACTCATCTCTCTCCTATAAAGTACAGTCAGCTGCTTCAGGAAGAGGAATACTATGTAACTGTTTGATATTTGTACATTCCTGGTGCTTAGTAAGGACTAAGATCACATGGCATATAGTAAGGACTGTGTAATACATAGTAATACATATTGTTTTGAACATGAATGAATACAGGTGTTTAGAGATGTCTCTTGGTACCTAAGGACAGGTTTTAAATTTCTTCTAACTCTTTTATTTAGTACCAATATCTAACCTAATGTGAAGCACTTTTTTGGGTATTCATTGGACATTTAGACTCTAGACACTTAGACTCTAAGCATGAGTCACTGTTTATTTTAAGGCTCAGTTGAAATGACAGAATGGATAACCTTGACTTAGGTGAATTTAAGCAGCATCTTTGATCCTGAGTCTGTTTTTTCTGAACTTAATTAGCCATACCCCTCAATAATTCAGCAGTGTCCTGTGAGATATTAAAGGGTAAAATAAATAGTTTGGTAGTTTCTTTATAAATTTCATAGAAGTTCTACATTCCTCACATTTCACTAGACATCCTTACTTTACAGTAATCATTTAATCTGAAATAATGTTATTATGTATAAATTGTGTGAGTCCGCTTTGTTTCCCTTGGTTAAGTGTTTCTCTGAACACTTAACAATATTGGACTTCTTTTAATTATTTTCTCTGCACCAGAGTTCTCACTTTTTTTTCTCTGCTGTTGTTCTGAGTATTCATGATTGAACAAATCAATTATTAAAAAGAAAACCATGCTCCTTTTGTGCATTGCCTGGATGTCTTAACAATCTCATTATTTGATGAGTGACTTGTAAAAATATTTAACTCATCCTGTTTGACATATGTCACGTGCTCAACAAGAATAATGAGTGTTCTTTGATACTGAGGATTGCATTTGCAGTGTTTTCACTCTGATTTCAGCACTGCCAGGGTTGAGAGGTATCTCTGTTTTGATCACAGCCACATTTTAGCTCAAAAGAGTTGAATTGTTCAAACTTGCTAGTCAACTCTATGCAATACATTTACAAACTTATATATATATATTTGCATCAGGTCAAGGTTAATTAGAGCTGGTATTTGCTTAATAATTCATCCCCTACCATTCTAGTTTATGACATAATAAGTGAACTATTTGGGAGAAAAGAAAAGTCGGTGCATATTCAATTTATTGCAGCAGGTGTGCTTCCAATTGGGGAATTAATTGGAAGAGGATTTTTAAAAAAGAAGTGATTCCTTATAAAAGTTTAGGTCACAAAGTGCATTTAAGGAATTAATTCTGGCCATGGGATTACTTCATGTTCAAAAAAGAAAACTTTAGACCATGGGTTCAGTGGCCAGAATCTTGGCTTTCATCTGAACTCTTGATTTCTAGGTATTGTTTTCAAACTATGCATAACTAGATTTTCTAAAAGCTTTTCAAGCATGTGGCTCACTTATGGGCTACCCCAACACTCTGCAGCCAGCACGTATCATATCGTCATGTTTATCACACCTAGTTTTAATGGGGCCTGTGTTCTTACGTCTAGGCCCTGCTGGAAGATCCTTTGAGATGGAAACTGTGTTCTGCTAATATTGTATTTCCAGCACCTATCATAGTGCCTGGGTCATGGTGGCCATTAGAAAATAACTACTGAATTGCTGGGTGCAGTAGCTCATGCTTGTAACATCAGCACTTTGGGAGGCCAAGGTGAGTGGATTGCTTGAGTCCAGAAGTTTGAGACTTGCCTGAGCAACATGGTGATACCCCATCTCTATAAAAAATACAAAAATTAGCCAGGCATGTTGGCACACACCTGTAGTCTCAGCTACTTAGGGGGCTGAGGTGGGAAGATCGCTGAAGCCTTAGAGGTCAAGGCTGCAGTGAGCCATCATCATGCCACTGCACTCCAGCCTGGCTGACAGAGTGAGACCCTGTCTCAAAAAAGGAAAGGAAAGAAAAAAAGGAAAAGAACTACTGAATTAATTTATTAGTGATGATAATAATGTGCTACATTAATGTAATAAGGCAAATTTTACTGACTCTTATTTTTTCCCACAAACTATAAGAATTCCAGTTTGTCTTTTAAAAATTCAAACCCAGTTTTTTTCCTGAGGGTCCCCAGAGGTGTTTCATATAAGCTCTTATAGTCTTATACTTCTTTGACTTTGGCACTAGCATGACCCAATTGATGCACAAGTCAAGGGTATGTTTTTCAGTTCTCTTCAAGGTCACACATTTTCCAGGGACTAATGCAGGGCTGTATTTCTGATAGTCACTGTGCTAAAGACATGTATGTCTCTTCTGGAAATGAGGAAAACTCTTTGCTCCACTTTAATGCTCCAACTTGGCGTTAAAGATAAACCAAACATCATGTATACTTTTTAGAGAAAGAGTCTCAGTCTATTGCCTGGCCTTATATCTTTTTATGTACCACAAAGTTGCTCAGAAGGACAGCTTTTTATCTCTACCTGAGCTCCTCTCTTCATCCATCTTGGACATATGTCCATGGTGCTGGGTTGGGTATCAGTATCTGGGTTCCAATACCATGCTCAATGCTGCCTTTCTATCCTGAGTTTCCACCAGACATAAACATAATATTTTCCTTTTTAAGCCAAAAATAGAATTTTCTTTCCTTCTTAGCTATTTATCTTCTTTCCATATTTCCAATATTTATTCTTGCAATCATTCATTCTACATATAACTATTAGATAAACACTATTCCCCAAATACTCTAATAGATTCTGGAGATAAATCAATGAACAAAGCAGGTGAAATTTCTATCCCCCTGGAGTTCATAATTTTGTTCACTTGAAGACGGCCAGATATACTTTAATCCTACTTGAGACCTAACTTGAATCTATGCTAATCTTAAAGTCTTTCTTGTTAAGCAAGCAAACTTTTTCCCATATTTTACTTGGTTAGAGCGACACAAATATTGTGTAGTTTGAAGATCTGTAAATACATAAGAAAGAGCCAGAGAGAAAGAAAGAATGAAGCCAATTATAAGGACCTTCCTTTAGGTAAAAGACAAGAGAAGTGCAGAGGGAGATGAGAAAGACACTAAGACACTATTTGATTATGTGATTAGGGATAATCATCTTGTGAAAATTTCCAAAGAATATATGGAAGTAGAGATGTTCTCAAATAGGAACCCAGGAGACAGAGAAGTAGAATGTGGAAAAACAGAATAACAGAAGGAGCTGGGCTTCAGAGGTCAACTCCAAAATAAAGGCTGCCTCTTCATGGAAGGGTTGATTAAACCTGTCCAAGATCCTAGAGTCACTAATTGATGAGCTGTCAGAGGAAGAAGACATACTTAATAGAATGAATTTTAATTTTCTGCAAGCAAAGCCCAAATTCCTGAAAAAAAAAAAGTTACAAAAGATACTTGAAAGCAAGGTGGCCTATTTTCCAGCAGTCCCAGTCAATCATGGAGAGCTGCCATTTTTGAAGAGTGACTCGTCAGGGAAAAAGTTGATTAAGTAGCTGAAAATAGTAAATAAGAAAGAACTGACAAGGTTCCCCAAAAACTAAAGGTGGAATATTCAAAAGGAAGTTCAAAAATTCTGCTATAACTGCTCATGATTCCCTCTTTCAAAACCATCTTTCCCAAATGGGAAGGAGGAAAGATCAATCAACTAAAACGTTGGAGACAGAATCAAATGACACCAAGGTTTGAAGTATTCCTGCAGTTAACTCTTGGAAGCTGTTCAACTTATGATCAGTCTAAGAAGTGGGCCATGGCTCAAGACTGTGAACCATAATCAGTCAAACTTCCTAATGACCATGTCACTAAATGGGAAATATTATGGGCAACTCAGTGCCAAGAATACCTTTTACACAAATTAAATATATAATCAAGGATACTCTCTTATAAGAAAGCTCTCAGAAAAATATACATCCCAGAGAGAATTTTGTTGGTACTTTTAAAGAAGATACCTAATAAAAGTATATTGTTCTAAAATTATTAATTTATTGTGTAGTAAAAACACTACACAATCACGTTTCTTAATGGATCAACTATTAGAAAAAATAAAGCACAGATGAATCTTGGGTCCTCAAATGTCTTGATATATAGAATCTCAGTGAAAAAACAAGTTCAACTACCTAATGGTCATGCGAATTGTTATTGACCTAGGGAATGTCATGAAATGCCAACAAAGCAATTCTGTTCTTTTTTGTATGGTTTTGTTTTATTTGCTCTAAGGGCTATTTCTTTTCCTGCCCCTGGATGAAAACTTAGCTTTGTACCATGGCTTTTTCATCCTCCTTAGTTTTAAGAACTGTCTCCTTTCACTCACTAAAATGTCCAGCCATCAGTGTAATGATCAAAACTCTGATCTAACAACACATGTAGGGCTACTTACCGTCTATCAGTTTGACACTGCTTCAGATCTAGAAGTCCCATTAGAGAGGAGACATGTAGTTGACTTATTCCACCATCTCTGATTATCTTGTTTTCTGCTTGGCAGGTGGGCTTCTGATTCTTCAAGGTATAACCACAGAAAAAGGGGATGAGTAGAGAAGGGTCATAGCCTTATGTGGCTGGGTGCTCACCATCTGTGACTACGCTTTCTGCATTTAGGGAAGATTAGAATTGGCTCATTTCTCATAGGACTCATACTGCTCTTTACAGAGAGTTTCCCTGTGGTGTGGTTAAAAAAATTATTCATTTCCCAGTTCCTAGCAATAACTCCTACAACCTTTGGAAGCTCCAAAGTGCTGAGTATTTTTTGTACACTAAAGAGATGACTGGTGGAGCTGGGGACCCCTAGATAGTTTCAAGATTGGGAATGGTCACCAGAAAGACCCAGCCATTTTTAGAAGGTTGGAACTTTCATCCTACCCTCATCCCCATAATCCCTTGAGGAGAGGGGCTAGGGATTGAGTTCAATTACCAATGCCAGTGATTTTAATCCATCATGCTACTAATGGAAGCTCCATAAAACCCCCTAAATGATGGGGTTTGGAGTGCTTCCAGGTTGGCGAATACTTCGAGGTTCCGGGAGGGCATGAAAGTTCTGTACACGCCCTCCCTTCGTACCTTCTCTTATGCATCTCCTTTATTTGGCATAGAGATAGAAGAGTTGTATACTTTATAATAAACTTGTAACAGTAAAGAAAGTGATTTCCTGCATTCTTCAAGTCATTCTCAAGCATTATCAAGCCGTGAGGGAGGGGGTAGTCATGGCAACACATATTTATGGTCAGCTGGGTCAAAAAGTGGGTAGCCTAGGTACCCATTTGTGGCTGGCAGTTGAAATGGAAGCAGCATTGTGGGACTAAGCTTAAACTGTGGAGTCTTTGCATGCACTTGGTAGTCTGAGAGCTGGATGCTTGGACACCCAGTTGGTCTTGAAAAACTGAAGAATCTCTTGGTATGGAAAACCACTGTATTAGTTTGTTTTCATGTTTCTGATAAAGGCATCCCTAAGACTTGGAAGAAAAAGAGGCTTAATGGACTTACAGTTCCACATTGCTGGGGAGGCCTTACAATCATGACAAAGGGCAAAAAGGAGCAAGTCACATCTTACATGGATGGCATCAGCCAAAGAGAGAGCTTGTGCAGGAAAACTCCCACTTTTAAAACAATCAGATCTCATGAGACTCATTCACTGTCACTAGAACAGCACAGGAAAGACCTGCCAGCATAATCCAATCACCCCCAACTGGGTTCCTCCCATGACATGTGGGAATTGTGGGAGTTACAATTAAAGATGAGATTTGAGGGGGGACATGGCCAAACCATATCATTCTGCCTGTGGCCCCTCCCAAATCTTATGTCCTCACATTTCAAAACCAATCATGCCTTCCTAACAGTCCCTCAAAGTGTTAACTCGTTTCAGCATTAACTCCAAAGTCCACAGTACAATGTCTCATCTGAGACAAGGCAAGTCCCTTCTGCCTATGAGTCTGTAAAATCAACAGTAAGTTAATTACTTCCTAGATACAATGGGAGTACAGGCAAGGGGTAAATACAACTGTTCCAAATAGGAGAAATTGGCCCAAACAATGGGGCTACAAAGCCCATGAAAGTCCAAGATCCAGCAGGGCAGTTAAATCTTAAAGCTCCAAAATGATCTCTTTTGACTCCATGTCGCACATCCAGGTCATGCTGATGCAAGAGGTGGGTTCCTATGATCTTGGATGCTCTGCCCCTGTGGCTTTGCAGGGTACAGCCTCTCTCCCTGCTGCTTTCAGGGGCTAGCATTGCATGTCTGTGGCTTTTCCAAGCACACTGTGACAAGCTGTAGGTGTATCCACCATTCTGAGGTCTGGAGGATAGTGGCTCTCTTCTCACAGCTCCACTAGGCAGTGCCCCAGTAGGGACTCTGTGTTGGGTCTCCCACATTTCCCTTCTGCACTGCCCTAGCAGAAGTTCTCCATCAGAGACCCGACCCTGCAGCAAAGTTCTGCCTGGACATCCAGGCAGTTCCCTACATCCTCTAAAATCTAGGCAGAGGTTCCTAAACCTCAATTTTTGTTTTCTGTGGGTCAGCAAGCTCAACACCATATGGAAGGTGCAAAGTGTTGGGGCTTGCACCCTCTGAGGCCATGACCCAAGCTGTACCTTGGCCCCTTTTGGTCATGGTTGGAGCAGTTGGGACACAGGGCACCAAGTCTCTAGACTGCACATCGCTCAGGGACCCTGGGCCCAGCCCACAAAACCATTTTCCCTCCTAAGCTCCTGAGCCTGTGATGGAAGGGGCTGCCCTGAAGACCTCTGTCATGCCCTGGAGGCATTTTCCCCATTGTCTTGGGTATTAACGTTTGACTCCCCATTTTTTTTTGCAAATTTCTGAAGCTGGCTTGAATTTATCCCTAGAAAATGGGATTTTCTTCTCTATTACATTGTCAGTCTGCAAATTTTTCAAACGTTTATGCTTACTTCCCTTATAAAACTGAATGCCTTTAACAGTACCCAAATCACCTCTTGAATGCTTTGCTGCTTAGACATTTCTTCTGCCAGACACCTTAAATCATCTCTCTCAAGTTCAAAGTTTTACAGATCTTTAGGGCAGGGGCAAAATGCCACCAGGCTCTTTGCTAAAACATAACAAGATTCCCCTTTCCTCCATTTCCCAAGTTCCTCATCTCCACCTGAGACCACCTCAGCCTAGACCTTATTGTCCATATCACTATCAGCATTTTTGTCACGGCCATTCAACAAGTTTCTAGGAAGTTCCAAACTTTCCCACATTTTCCTGTCTTCTTCTAAGTCCTCCAGACTGTTCCAACTTCTGCCTGTGACCCAGTTCTAAAGTAATTTCCACATTTTCTAGTAACTTTTCAGCAGTTCCCCATTCTACTGGTACTAATGTACTGTATTAGTTAATTTTCATGCTCTTAACAAAGACATACCTGAGACTGGGAAGAAAAAGAGGTTTAATGGACTTACAGTTCCACATTACTGGGGAAACCTGACAATCATAGAGGAAAGCAAGGAAAAGCAAAATCATGTCTTATATGGATGACAGCAGGCAAAGAAAGAGCTTGTGCAGGAAAACTCCCATTTTTAAAACCATCAGATTTCATGAGATTCATTCTCACTAACATGAGAACAGCACAGGAAATACCTACCCCAATAATTCAATCACTTTCTCATGTGAGAATTGTGGGAATTATAATTCAAGATGAGATTTGCGTGAGAACACTGACAAACCGTATCAACTCCCCATACATTTAAGGTCAGAAGTGTTGTTTAAGGGAAAAAAAAATGCTTCATTCGTATTCATGATCCCTAACAGATTCCCTCTAATGCAGACCTTTTGTGACCTCTTCCACAGTCTCCTTTGGTAATTTTTATGATCCTTTAGCCACAAGGGACACATGTCAGGTCATTCTAGTGTTCCAGAGTCTACCTGGGCCTCTTCTCTTAGGATAGGCGAGATAGCTATGTGAGCACATGGAGGCCTGAGCCATGGCCAAGGGGTGGCTGTTTGCAGCATCAGGGGTTGAATTATAGGTAGAGCATGAACAGGAGGGTTTGAGTATTCTTATGTTTGCTTCTGAAGTCCCTCACAGTACAGGAGAGAATGAGGGATGGAGTGAGAAGGGGACAACTAGTGGATAAAAGACTGGCCTGCTTGCCTGTCTCTACCCTGTTCTGAGACCAAATTTCAAAGAGTTCATGAATTCCAGAGTCACACCTAGCCTTCCAGGGTTTGTATTTGTCAAAGGGGAAAGATAGAACATACTCGATTGCATTTTTTTTCCGCTTCAGTTATACTTTTTTAAATTTAGACATATGGTATATGAAGTCTTCATGTTACTTTTACCCTAGGTCCATGAATATTTGAGATGGGCATGGCAATAAATGGAAATTATGTTTTTTTCTTAGTTTGGACTTGAAGGATCTTCTGTGAACAGTTCTTACAGAAATTGATACTTTCCTTTGCTTCTTGGCTGTAGGTAAATTGGCCACAGCAGGTTTCACGTTATGGCTTTTCTTCCCCCATAGGACTCATCATTTAGTAATATCACCTACTATACTGTATGATACACATATATATTATGCTTAGTTTTTACTACTTGTTTTTCCACCCCCTGCTCACTACCCTGTACCATCCCTCCCTCCAATAGAATGTAATTTCTATGAGGTAGGAATTTTTATCTTTATGAGTTTTCTATTTTTTTTTTGGCTCATTTTCATGTCTCAAGTATTAGAACATTCCTTGAAACACAGTAGGCACACAATAAATATTTGTCGAATGAATGAATCTATATATGAACATAAATGCAGTAAAATGTGCATTAAGTATCATTTGCCAGGTAAGATTTAATGGCAATTTTTATTTACTATTTATAATTTTATGTATCTTTCAGATGTTCTATAGTAAATACATCCACTCTAATCACAAAAGAATATGATTATATTAAATTACAATGAATTTTCCTTATCATTAATTGCTTTTATATTTCCTGAGTCATGAACATTACTGTGCACATTTTGTGGATGATGAAATCAACCTCTAATTCTTACTGTTTTAGCATATAATTGTGTTGCTTTTACTTTCTCCCCAGGGTCTTTGTCTTTGATATGAACATCATCAGTTTCCACATGAAAGAGGTTTTTGTGCTCTGCTCCCACTTCCCTTTTAATTTTGTGTTTGCACCTTAGTTGTAACTAAACTACTCTGGTTGCTTTGCTCTTTCCCATCAGCCAAAAGAGATCATATAATAAAATCCACACCTACCTTGTGCCCACAGGTAGGCAAATGTAACAATTAAACCACCATTTCTTGTCAAATGCTTCATTTGTGCTCAATTCACTCTGAAAAAACAGTTCTCTTCTTTTGAGAACAGGCAATCTATTAAGGTGTCATTGTTGAAAAAAATTATCTTAAAATATAAAGATGATAGAGTAGACAACTACATGTGATATACTTGTTTAGAAAAAGAAGTTCTGTGTCTTTGGTGACACCAAAGCATTTGAACAAATATGTTATTCAGTTAAGCTCTAGGGTGTGTGTGTGTGTATGTATGTGTGTGTGTGGTGTGAATCAGGAATGAGGAAAGTCAAGGTCTTGTTTTCTTTTGAATGTCAAACTTTAAACTTTCTTGAAACATCCCAGTGTTTGGCACTATTAGAAACAAACATCCTTCTAAGTGATAGTTGACCAGGCTTTTTAATTTTCACCAAGTTATTTGATCATCATAAGCTTTCAGAGAATATAGAAATATATGATCAACACAATAATTATTTTTCTTTAAATATGATCTTGTATAGGCATGACTGAATTTAAGTCTTCTTTGTTTTAGAAACATGGATAATGAAGGCTGCTGCCCTTGTTCTTTGAGCGCTTTTGCATTTTTTAGAATTGCTTGTATTTAAGGAGTACAATGTGGTTTTTTATCTGAATATGTCACTAAATGATTACCATAATCAATCTATTTAATATATCCATCATCTCACATACTTATCTTTGTTATTTAGTAAGAAGATTTACTTTCTTAGCAAGTTTCAAGTATATAATACATTATTATTAACTATCATCAACATGCTGTCGATTAGATTTACAGAACATTATTCATTTTATAACTGAAACATGACACGCTTTGACTGAAATCACCTTCAACTCACAACTTTCCAGCCCACTTTCCACCTCCCAGCTTCTGGATACTACTAATCTATTCTCTGTTCTATAAAACTAGAGGGTATTATGCTAAGTGAAATAAGCAGACACAGAAATACAAATACTACAATGATCTCACTATATGTGGAATCGAAAGAAGTTAAACTCTTTGGCATTTTTAAAATCCATTGCTTACTTAAGAAATAAGAAAAATGTTTGTCAATAGGTGTTCTAGGATATTGCAAAGTATGTTGGGGAAACATTTAAGTTTCAATAATCTCAATTCATTTTTAATGACATAATATAATTCAAACTGAATTGAAAACTAAAGCTCCAGCACAATTTAATTATATGCAAATAAAATGTTATTTAGTCTCATATTATTCTAGAAAAATTATGAATTTAAAAGTTTATAGTCAGATGCAATGACTCACACCTGTAATCCCAGCACTTTGGGAGGCCGGGGTGGGAGGATTGTTTCCATCCAGAAGTTCAAGACCAGCCTAGGCCATATGCTGAGACCCTGTCTCTTCAAAAAATAAAATATTAGCCACTAGTGATGGTTCATGCCTGTGGTCCCAGCTACTGGGGAAGCTGAGGTAGGATGATCACTGGAGCCCGGGAGGTTAAGCCTGCAGTGCACCATGACCATGCCACTGCACTCAGCCTGGGTAACAGAGTGAGATCCCTTCTCACAATAAAATAAAAAAGCTCATCAGCCTGGCGTGCAAATCGCCTCCTTTATGAAGTTGACCGTAATTTCTTTATTTGAAAGAAACGTGTCTTTTAGTTAACTCTGTAATAATGCACCTGGGCTGAATCAGGTGCTCCATGTGGAGTGGAGAGAGGGAAGATCTGTTCCCATCCTTGGAAAGCTGATGTGCAGCAGTCATCAAACACATGCATGCAAATATATTTTTAATTCAAGAAGTGGGTGAATGTCATGAAAATAAAAACAATTGGATGCTGGGAGAAAGACTGCATAATTAACCTGCTGAGTCCTCTAAGGAAGAGACATTTAAGTCATAAGTCGACAGAATTGAAGCAGGCTAACTGTGGGTAGGTGGAAGACGTAGGGCCTGAGGAGCTGAATTCAAGGCTGAAATCCCTGAAGCCCACGCATCTTGCTTTGTTTGGAATTTTGAGAGGTTGGCTGCCTCACAGTGTGTCATGTAGATTCTTTGGGGGTGAATCTTTTTAGAAAGTCCCAGAGGTAAAGCTGTCCAATGCTGTGTTGAGAAACACTGGGATAGAGAATTGAGCTGTCTTTTATTTGGGAGTGTCTCAGTTGCATTTCTTGAACTGTGTTTTTCCACGGTTCATATGGCAGGAGTGGAGGCAGGCAGAAGTTGATTCAGATCTCTATGAATGTTTTGTGCATTGAATCATATTCATGAACTTTTGTATTTTTTAGTGTCTGGTGTGTGCTTGGTCCTACTCAAGAACTAATAACAATGCTAAAATCAACTAGAGATAACAAACATATAGTGTTGCTATGTGCCATGATATTAATATTCACTGATAAGCTATATAACTTTACTATGTGTCAGAAACACTTCTTAGCTTTACATTTGTTAACTCTTTTGATCGTTATATTAAGTGTATAAAGTTAAATATTCTCATTATCTCCACCTTGTAATAGCAAAAGGAAGTGAGGCAGCCGGGTATGGTGGCTTATGCCTGTAATTCCAGGACTTTGGGAGGCCAAGGCAGGTGGATTGACTGAACTCAGGAGTTCAAGACCAGCCTAGACAAAAAAGTGAAACCTTGTCTCTAATAAAAAAAAAATAAAAAAAATAAAAAACTAAAAATTAGCTGGTGTGGCGGCATGTGCCTGTAGTCCCAGCTACTCAAGAGGCTGAGGCAAGGGAATTGCTTGAACTCAGGAGGCAGAAGTTGCAGTGAGCCGAGATTGTGCCATTGCACTCCAGGCTGGGCGACAGAGTGAGATTCCGTTTCAAAAAAAAAGAAAAGAAAAAGGAAGTGAGACACAGAGAAGTTAGTAACTTTCCCAAGGTTACGATGCCCTAGAAAGTAACAAAGCTTGAATTTAAACTCACATACTCTGTTTTCAGTGCCCATCTTCTTATCTGTTGCAACATGAACTAAACATATTTCCAATCCTACAGATGAGAATGAAAGATAAGAACTATAAGATACAGAACTGACTGTAATATACGTAATAAAGTTAGAACCACATAGAAGTACAGCTAGCCCTCTAAATCTGAATCTGTTGGTTCTGCATTCCAGGGGATCAGCCAAAGAGGCATCAAAAATACTTGAAAAAAAATACCTCAGTACTGAACACGTACAATTGTTTTTTTCTTGTCATTATTCCCTAAATAATACAGTATGACAACTATTTATATGACATTTACAGTGTATAAAGTATTACAGGTAATCTAGAGGTGATTTAAAGCGTATGGAGGAAATGCCCAGGTTAAATGCAAATACTATATCATTTGATATCAGCGACTTGAGCGTCCACAGATTTTGGTATCCATGGGGGTCCTGGAACCAGTTTCTAACAAATACCAAGGGACAACTCTATAAACAAAACAAGTCATTAATTCAGATGTTAGAAAGGTGGAAGTTTGGCAGGAAGCGTGGGATGATAGGAAGGGAATCTGGTAATACTCTGTTTGTATAAATTATGTCAGGCTCCCAACAAAAGAGAGTTTAGGAAGTGGCCCCAGCTTAGCACACATCTTGGCCAGGAACTCACAGGTCAGATCTTGTGGTCAGGGACATTCATCCCTGCCACTATGCTAAGGGTGGGCTTTATGCCTCCTACATGATAGACAGTAACTGAAGGTTTGTGGAAGGATTAGCAGGAACCGTGTCTTCTCCGTTCTTGACAAGGAATTGGGTAACAATGGTGGTACTTGGTCCCTACATGCTGATTGCTACAGATGACCAGGGAGTGAGCAAATATCTGACAGCACCGATGCTGAGGCCTGGCATCAATTATTAACAGTTTCGGCATCCGCTGTAATGGTTATCATGACTAGCATTCACACAGAAATTTGCACATTACAAAAGATTTTCCAATAGGCTATGTCATTTTAGTGCCTGCAAATTGATTTATTTCGCCCTCACTTTTGTAAAAACCATTTTGCTTTTGCCAAAAGTAATGTATGTTCGTGGTTTGAAAAGTTAAGTGGTCCTGTTAGGCTTATAATAAAACACAAGTATCCTTACAAAATTACTTCCACCTTTCAATTTCCACCTCTACAAAAGCAATCAGTTTTAACTTATTTTTAGCTGCTTCTTTTGGCATGCACCCTCATATATCTAAGTAATAGGCTTACATTACTGTTTCATGATTTTTTTCATTTTCAGTTTTATTCATTGACTTCTTATGAGAGAAGTGGAGGATTTAACCATTTAACACCTTCCCTCTGCCCTCCATCCCCCCACACATAGACATAGTCATGTATACACTTCCCTTCTCCCTATCTTGTCAGTACATTTCTGTTATACCTTCTGGTTATCCTTCTGGTTATATCAATATATTTGTTTTCATATTATAATTTGTAAATTGCCCAGTCTCTGGTATGTCTTTATCAGCAGTGTGAAAACAGACTAATACAGGCTCCATTCCCCATATTAATGTATATAAAATGTTTAGGGACCCAAGACGCTGGACATGCCCCTAACTTTTATTGACAAAATCAGTGGATCCTAAGGTCAAAGAAGTTGAGGGGTTAAAGAGCAGGAGAGTCTTCACTGTTTCCATTCAGAACTGACAGACTTCACTTTTCCTATTCCATTGGCCAGTTAGTCACATATCCCTTCTTAATTGCAAGGAATAAAAGGAAAAGTGATCTCTAGCACCTTTTACTATTCTGAAAATATTTTCATTTTATACATATTTGATTAATAGTTTGGGTTGAGAAATATCCATAAGTGTATTAGTCCATTTTCTGTTGCATAGAACAGAATATATGAAACTGGGTAATTTATAAAGAAAAGGTTTTATTTCTTACAGTTAGGAGGCTGAGAAGTCCAGCATCATCAGGCTGCATCTTGCAAGAGCCTTCTTGTTGTGGGGACTCTGTGCAGAGTCCCAAGGTGGCACAGGGCGTGACATGGTGAGGGAGCTGAAAATGCTAACATGATAGTTCATGCCTCTCTTTTCCTATAAAGCCACCAGTTCCTCTCCCATCATAACCCATTAAGCCATTAATCCATGCATAGGTAAATCTATTCATGAGGGCAGAGCCTCATGACCCAGTCATCTCTTAAAGGCCCCACCTCTCAATATTTCCATTTTGTAGATTGTTTCAACATGAGTTTTAGAGAAAACAAACATTCAAACTTTAGCAATAAGAAAGAAATTTTGTTGTATAAGTATTACCCTTTAGCAAATGGAGAAACACCTACAAAGAGCTGCAGAGCTTCTAAGTAGCATAACTGAGACTGAACCAATTGTTTGACTTTGAACGAGAGGCAGTGTTGTGTGTTCATTGCACCTGTTTTATTTTCCTCCTGTGCAAATAGATAAACTACACTTGTCAGCCTCCTTCCATTAGGTTTGGCTCTGTGACTGAATTTTGGCCAGCAGATTGAAGCAGCAGTGATATATCCTTCTTCCTGGCCTGGTCCATAAAAATCTCTCACATGCAGTTCTCCATTCTCATTCTCTCCTTGTGGTAAACCTGGTTGCTGATAAGTTGAATGATGCCACAATGAAATGAAAAGATCGTGAGTCTCTGAATAGTGTTATAAGGCAGAGTACTTCTACTCCAACTTCATGGGACAGCGAATGATTAAATAATACACTTTGACAGTGTTAAGTCACTGAGGTTTTGGATTTAGCTATTTTACCAGGTAATATTCTTTTCGCTGACTAGAGAAATAGATTCTAGAAATACAGTGATGCCATAATGAATACTTGAAATAAATGTCTTTGATTTGGTGGTCAGGCAGCAAGTGACAAAGAAACTCATGGCAGAGGTAGGAAGGATGATGGCTCATGTCACACAGTGGCAAAACAAACTGTTTTGTACAACAAGTTGGAAGACAGACAATATGCCTTCTATTCCAACAGTGCCGTGAACAGTATTTGAGAAGAGCTTGTCAGTGTGCGAGTTACTGTAGATGAGAATCGGCTAGCTTGCCGGCAGAAGTCAGAGTGTAAAATGAATCCAGAAACGCAATGTCATGAAGAATTGGAAAAACCAGTTGCTTCTATACCACATAGAGAAGACACAATAGATAAATAATTCTAGTAATAAAATTTTATGAAGACCAAGTCCTGGGGCACAGAGTAGGTTAAGGTTATGGCCCATTTTAACATGACACTTTCAAGGTAGAAGCCATTCTATTAAGAAAGAAGTAGAAAATGAAAAAGCAAATAAAACAGATTTGAGAGCTACGTTTAGAAAATGATTTTCGTTTTATTAGCGCATGAAACTGATTGGGAGCAAATACATGGGAAGTATATTAAGGTTTTGAACAAATTGTATTTCTAAAAGCCTCCACCAGCCTGGACTAAAAATTTCTTCTGTTGAGTTATAAACAAGTTTTGGGATACCTTGTTTGTTCCAGGAGTAAGCAGGCTGAGAAGGTTGTGCAGACCACAAGAAAAGCATACCTTATTATGCTCACCATCGTAGTCCATTTTTTGCTGCTATGACAGAATGCCACACACAGGGAGATTTACAACAAAGATAAATGTATTCGCTCATGGTTCTGGAGGCTGATAAGCCCAATATCAAGGTGCTGGTATCTGGGAACGGACTTCCTGCTGTGTCATCACATGACAGAACGCAAGATGGTGGGAGTAAAATCGGGATGAACTTGTAGGGTAGAGCCCTCATGGGATCTAATCACCCCCTTCGTAATACTGTTATAATGGCAAGTAAACTTCAATATAAGTTTTGAAAGAGACAAATATTGAAACCATTGCACACATTTAACACGTGACTAAGGGGAATAAAAGACAAGGACGAATCTCTAGGAAGGAAGAGATATTGAGCAAAATAGAGTAAGTTAGTTAGTTTCAGAAAACAGAGCTGTGACCTAACCAACAAAATTTCCCTACTTACATGGCAGAGGGACATCACAATGCCTATGCCAAAATATTTAGTCATTTCTGTGGACTGCTTAGCTTCTGTCATTTTTCTTTCTTCTGCATGAGAGTGTTAATTACAGTCATCGATGTAGCATCTGGAAAATGCGATCTCTAACAACAACAACAATAAAAAAAAGCCCCGTTGTAGCTCTTGCCATTTTCTGTAGTCTATACACTCCTGTTGCTGATTTCAGGTTACCGAATGATGCCACTGAATATGGAGTCGGGAAGAGGTGTACACAGTTGGTTCTCACACTCTGAGCTGGTACAAGACAGATCCACCAGGTTACTGCAATCGTCTGTGCCTTCTCCACTACCGTATTCTGAGTATGCCTGTGAAGGGTGCAGGGAAGATAACTGCTTTTGATTCATAGGTTACCAAAACAAAGCAAGGTATACCTGAATGTGATTAACATAATTGTACGTCACCCAGAGATCTTAGGTACTGAGATAGTTGCAGAGCTTAAGTGGCATTTTAGATTGCTTCTTTAGGGGACTTGCATAAGTGTTTTATGTGTAAAAGGAAGTGTTTGCCAAATAACTGGTGACTAAAAGAATGCAAATGTGGAGAAAACTTGCTATGCGTTTATCAACGCTGTCTTGTTCTTCCTGACCTTATTGTTAAATTACATCACTCAGCTCTCTTGCAAACAGGTTGGGACACACAACTGAATTCTGATTAATGAAATGTGGGAAGAGGTGATATAAGCCTCTTCCCATTCTGGTCCAGTATCAGTTAGCTTTCAATGTATAACAAACTACTCCAGACTTTATGGCTTCAAGCGACACAATCACTGGATTTGCTCATGATTTATCAAGTCTGGCCAGATCTTCAGATCTGAGTCAACTGAATGCTCTCTAGAGGTAAATTTGTAACTAGAGTAGGGCTGTGGAGACTAGGATGTCATCACTTATGTGTTTAGGCTTCAGCTAGGACAGATGGGATGATTGTGACTTTCTCCATATAGTTGCTATAGTTAGCTAGCATGAGTTTCTTCACATGGTGGTTTAGCATTTCCAACAATAAGAGAGAGGAAGCTTCAATGCATAAGCACTTTTCAATCTTCTCTTTGCATCATATTTGTAATAACCCAATGATCAAAGGAGATCACATGATCAAATTAAGATTCAAGGGATAAGAGAATGAAACTCTAACTTTTGATGGGAAAAGCTTCAAAATCACATTGCAAAGGGATACAGGAGATTATTGTAGCCATTGTTTTCAATTACCACAGACCTATAAGAATCTCCCACATGCAATATTCTCTTAAAAATTCCATAGTTCTCCATAAAAATCATCATGAAAACTCTCTTTTCATTCCATGAAGACTTTAGGGGTCACATGTAGAAGATGTCAGTGCCACAGAATAGAAAGTTCTGTGTCTCTGATGGTATAAACCTACCCTTTAATCAACATACACGCTTGCACACACACACACACACACACACACACACACACAAACATACACCGATACTGTTGGACTCTGTAGTGAGTAATAAGCTTTCATTGTGCACAATGAGGGTTTGGAGTTGATCATTATAGCATCCAGCATTACTCATTCTGAAGGACCATCATGAGGTTTATTTCTCACAATTTATCCAGGATACCAGAAGGAAGGAAATTATCAGCGTTGTTTTTTCACATATGTGTCTGCATGATGTGCTGGAATCATTATAGCAAACTCTGATGCGGGCCTCATGGACAGAGGTCAGAGATTTACACACTGCATGCAGTTCTTCAACATGCCCGGAAGGAGAGATGACCAAAATAATGACTGACTACACTAACTCCAGGGTAGCAAATAATGGTTTGCTTACACTATCAGAGATTTGGAAAGACTGTGTTTGTAGTAGAGTAACAAGTAATTCAGGGAAGAAATGTGTGGGTGTGATACACTTGCTCAACAGGCTAATGAACAAAGTTGTTACAGCAGCAAAAAAGGGGTTGTACATGGCCTCAAAAACAAGGACTTTCTCTACTAAGAACTATCCCATTTGTGACGGCTCCTAGGTTACCTGCCTGCAAACAGTGGAGGATTATGCTGAGTCCCCAATATAAAATGATTCCCCAAGTAATAGCCAACCATCAGGATGGTATCCTTCATTTTCACTGGAAAAAATGTTCTAAATAGATCTGCTTTCCCTGCCCACAGTGCTCTTACACCTAGTCCCATCCATGGATATCCCAAATGCCTCATTTGATATCACAGTATCCCACACAGCATTGCTTTTGCCTTAGACCTTAAGAAATGAGGCATTGGCTCACACTTTTGGAAATGACTGACTCACATTCTCAAATGTAGTAATTCACCCAATCGCCCAGAAGCGATGCAGCAGATTGATCAGTAAAATAGATTATTAACATGGCTAACAACACCTGGCATACTTGGATAGCTGCCCTACTCAGTGAGATATTTTTATAGCTTCTGATCGATTTATGGATCACCTGTAGCCAGAATATATAGGTCTTGGAACTAAAAAGGCAGAAAAAAATTGGATGTTTCTCTTTATCGTCCCTAATGGTCTATTTATAAAGTTGTGCTTCTCATCCCTACAATTCTTGGATCTACTGGCTTTGAAGTCTTAGTTCCTAAAGCAGAAAGTGTACACTGGGTAAGCCACAAAGCTCATATTGACTAAAAGTTGTGTATGTCAGCTAGTAATTTGGGTTCTTCATACCAGTGAACTAACAGTTAAGAAAGGAAGATACTTTATTTTCTGGGGTAATTGATTCTGCTTATCAAGGACAAATAAGGTTTTTTCTACACAATAGGAATTTATTGGAATCTAGGAAATTTATGAGACCCTTCTTAGTACTTAAATATCTAGAAGCCAAAGTTGATGGAAGACTAAAGCAACTCTGTGATCAAGAACACTAATGCTTCAGACCCTCAGAAATAGAGGTTTGGGCTGTTATTTCAAGTAAAGAGCCATTATCTATTGAAGTTTTGGCTGAGAGCATAGAGAACATGGAGCAACCAGTTACAGAATCGAGGGCCACAGTAGCTATGCACATTTTCTTTCTTGTACTGTTACATATACATTTACCAAATTCTTTTTTCCCCCTCTTCCTTATGTTAAAGCTGTTGGTGGTAGATACCTTATAATTTAGTCAATAAACTACAAAAGGGGAATTTAACTGAACTATAATTTGTAACTGAATTACAAAAGAAATGAACATCATTCAGCGGTGGATACAGATACTGATAAAGCCTGGGTTTCCTCACTTTAGGAGAGAATGAGTATGGCATTACTTGTATGAGAAATAGATCGGATTTAGCAGAATGATGTTGTTGTCCTGTTGTTCTGAAATTTAAACATCTGCATAATTTTATTTATGGATGCTGAGTATCCAAAGGGGCAGATGATGCCAGACATTGTAGAATCTCAGCTCCAACCTGCCCACTGAAGCCCTCCCATATGCGGGATCTAGTTTACAAAATAGGTTTGGCTAATGACTGGCACTTATCCAAGAGTTGGGAGGTGAAAGGGAAAGATAAACCATTATTCTCTGGCACCAGCTCCAGCCAGACACATGGCAGACAGCGGACGTGAAATTTGCAGTAGGTCCTGGCTAACCCCTGCAAAACACCTGCTTCTGTGCTGCAGGCACAGAAGTCTATCCGTGTCAACATCCCTGATTTTCTTTCCTTTCTGAGTTCCTGGACATCAGCAGTTTCTTGACCTTTTTTCTCCTGTGCTTCCAAAAGTTTATAAGCATTTAATTTACTAATCTTAATTCCATTCCTACTTAAAATAGCTAAATCATTTCTTCCAGTCTCCTGAAAAACTGTTGATAAATACCTGTTTTTCTCCTTTTCCTCCACTATTCTATTCTCTCTGTAGCCCTGTGGGATATGATTTAGGCATGGCTATTCTGCTAACTACTCACTATATAGCAAACTACCCCAAAGTTAGTGCCATAAAACAACAAGCATTTTATTGTATTCACAAATTCCATGGGACAAAAATTTTGGCATGATACAACATTGTGGCTTGTCTCTGCTGTGTAATATCTTGGCCTTTCTGGAAAGAGGCATAAGCTGGAGGTGACCCCACAGCTAAAGGCTGAAATCAGCTGAAGGCTTGTTCACTCATGTGTCTGGCACCTGGCTTGGGAGGACTTGCAGACTACTGTTGCCGGCTGTAATGTGCACACATGGTCTCTCTGCATGGTATAGCTTCCTCGCAGCATGATAGCCAACGTCACTGAACTACATTAGGCGACTGCACTCATAAGCCCTCCAAGACTGAAGGAGAGGGGCACAGACCTCCAATTCTTGATGTTAGGGCTGAGTGGAAAATTGAAACCATGTTTTAGAACTTTAATACCTACTGATTGAGAAGATAGAACAAATATACCTGCAGTTATAGTTCCTCCTACCAGGAGAGTCTCTTTCATCATTTGGGTCTCAAACTCTTTCTTGAGAGCCTTGACCTGACACCATATAGAATGGGGGTTATGCACATTGGCCATGAAGCCAGTATCTCAGTTTATTTTTTTATTTTTATTTTATCTTATTTTGAGACAGAGCTTCGCTTTTGTTGCCCAGGTTGGGGTGCAATGGCGCGATCTCGGCTCACTGCAACCTCTGCCTCCCAGGTTCAAGTGATTCTCCTGCCTCAGCTTCCTGAATAGCTGGGATTACAGGTGCCACCATGCCCAGCTAATTTTTGTACTTTTAGTACAGACAGGCTTTTGCCATGTTGGCCAGGTTGGTCTCGAACTCCTAACCTCAGGTGATCCACCTGCCTTGGCCTCCCAAAGTGGATTACAGGTGTCAGCCACCACGCCTAGCCAGTATCTCAGTTTAAATCCCAACTGCACTGCATACTAGGTATGTGCCCACAACAATTACTTACTCTTTTTGTGCTTGGGCATATTCACTTATAAGAGGATGACAATTATACCTACTTTGGGAGCTTGGTTTCAGACTTGTAGTGACTTGCATGATTGGTCCCAGCAAAAGACACCGTCTACCTGCAACCTGTGAATGCGACTTATTTGGGAGAAGACTTTGTAAATGTAATCAAATCGGAAATCTCAAGATGGCATCATTCTGGATTAGGGTGGGCCTTTATAAAAGAACAATAAATGCCTTCATAAAACAACAATTGTGTTTGACTTACAAGAAGTGCCACATGAGAGAGTGTTAACTATCTTTACTTAAAACAGCTCCCCTTCTCACCACTCTCAATCACATGACTTTGTTTCACGGTTCCTATCACTAAGTTCTTGTTTTCTTGTTCTTTTCTCATTATCTAGAATATACTAGAATGCAAACACCTTGATAGCACAATCCTTGTTTGTCTGTTTCATTGTCGCATCCCCAGTTAAACATGATAGCATATATTAGATGATCACTATGTACTGAATAAATGAGTTACTGAATAAATGAGTAATCATGTGGTTGTGGGGGAAAAAAAATCACAGAAAATCTAAGTGCTAAACTATATGGTCCAATGGGATTTCAAATGGGAAGTTCGTGATGGAATACTTAACAAGGCTTCATAAAAGAGTTTGAAATTCAGATGGGATTTAAGGAAGATGTGAAGTTCCACATGGGAAAGGTATACTGGAGGCTGGAAACAAGATATTAATTTTTATATTCCCTCTTTATAATATGGGCGTCTAGAACATAAAATCTACTCAGAAACGTAATTTCCAATTTAGTTGAATTTAGGAAGATAGGTATTCCAGAAAGTGAATGGTATGAGTAACATATAAAGGAATTCTATGAGGAATGAAAATGTGAGTTTAATGGAAGCAAACATTCTGAATCAATTTTTTGATAGTAGGATTGTCAAATCTTTTTCATATGTAAACTTCTCCTACATCTGACTTAGCACTGATTCCATTTTATTTAGAAAGAGCTTCCGTTCTCCTGGAAATATGCCCACTAGGAAGAGAAACCCCAAATCTTTACTGAAAGCAGTGCTTATTACAGTTTTGTTATGACGAGGATAGATAGGGCTTCCAGCGTTTCTAATCGTCGCTTACAAAACTAATGATTCTTCATTCGGCCTGTTCATCATGTCTTGCCTCTTTTCCCTGAATCAGGATGAATTTCCCCTTAAGTAAATTAAGCCTTTTTTTTTTTTTTTAATTTTCTGTATTTTTAATAGTTCTTTCTCTTGGCTGCACATACGGTTATTGCAGCATAAGAAAAACCAAAGCAAATACCAACTTTTTCTGTATTTTATGTGACTCCAAGCTATTTGGTTTCAAAAACAATTTCCTTTTTTTAATAGGCAAGTGAATTGAACTGATTTTTTTCAACCCAATTTCTAAGCATTTTGCTACACATCTAATTTACATCTCCCTTTATTGTTATGACAGACTAGCAGACCATTTTCCTTTCTTATCTCAGTTGTGCAATGATCTGTATAAACAAAACTACTTTTAAAAGATATCTTAACAAGTAATCAGAATTGTAAACAACTTAAATCAACATACACTGAAAATAACTCTCCAGAAAAGGCAAGCATCTTTCAGAAACACTATGGTAAAAATGAAATCACAGAAGGAGATTTTAGAGTGTATGATTCAATGACTAATTTTGCTGCCTGAATATTTCTCCTCTATTTTATGTTAACCGTGATGAAATAATGTTGAAT
This sequence comes from Cebus imitator, assembly GCF_001604975.1. Classification (NCBI taxonomy): domain Eukaryota; kingdom Metazoa; phylum Chordata; class Mammalia; order Primates; family Cebidae; genus Cebus; species Cebus imitator. The sequence goes on from NW_016107584.1 coordinate 3,401,082, forward strand.
TTTAATGAGGAAAAAAAATCACATATAACTAATTTAAATATAGGCTGTTTATTTTCCAACAGCCTCTTTTTCACCTAAGATTCATCATCTGTAAAATGAAGATATTTATGGTGCTGTGTCCTGGGTTGATTCACTGTTATATAATTTTTTGGATTTTGTTTTGTTTTATTTTATCTCATTCCTGGGCACAATATTGACCCAGAAATATTTACTATAATAAAAGAAAAGGCATATTGATTGCACTGAAAAAGAGCCTAATGATTTATTTTTATTTTTTTATGAGACACTGGACCCAAGCTTACCAAAATTGGAAGATAAAGAATTCTCTCCTTTTTATTCTTTCTTTTAAATCTTCTCTTTATAAAATCCTATAGAGCTGGTCATTCTGGAGAGTAGCTCTGCAGAGCACGATGCTGAAAGGCAGAAAGGATCCTGCAAAGGTGCTTGTTTAACTCACCCAGTTGCGCAATCTCCACAAAGAGCCAAGGCAAATCTGCTTGAACGCCTGGTGCCACGCTGGGTTACAGTGATTACTCCTATTCAACAGAGGTGTCTCATCCAGCACACATCTTTTATTAGCTCTGAGATTATTTCTCTCCAGGGCCTTACTACATCACTCTCTGGTTCTGTAATTAAGTTAGGTACCTAGAGATCCATCTTAGTTTTTTCTACACTGGGATATCACATAGTTGAGTTCTGCTTTCTTTATTTAGATGGAGACAATGGGGAGAAGAAAACCCAATATACCGTCACTTAGTCTCAGGTTTAATTGGTGAATATCCTTTTGGATGGAAGCGCATCTGCTCAGTGAAATTGTAAATGGCCACTTACCTCTTGGAACTGACTCACTTCTCGTCTGCTCTTTCCATGTCTTCCATAATAGAACAGTAAACAATTCAAGGGCAGGGTTATTTATTCTCTTTTGCTTCCTCAGTGCTTCACCTAACATCTTCCAGCACAAACCTACAGTCCTATTTAAATAACAATTATCCCACACTGAGTCAGAGCAAATAACAAAGCTTACCACAGATTCATTTCAAGCCCCAGTGAACTGGAAGGTCAAAACCTGGGGGGGAAAAAAACCTGAAAAACAAGTAACTCCGACTCACTTAAGCTCTAATAACAACTTGTAGAGCCCAATGGCAGAAATAGTACCTGAAATATTATTTGTCACTCCAAACTACTGAATCACTCTTATGTTTTAATTTGGAGGCAAATGTCTGAGATTACACATACTCATAGTCCACGTTATATAGCAATTCAGGAGAGTTTAAACAGTGTTAGACGCATTTCCAAACACTTTACCTACACTAATTCATTCAATGCTTACGACATCCCAGTAAGTTAGATACCATAACTATCTCCATTTTGCAGATGAGGAAACTGAGATGTATAGAGTTTAGGAATTTGCCCAAAGTCACACAGCTAGCAATAGGATCAGAGAGATTTAACCCTAGGTTGTGGAAAATAAATAAATAAATTCAACAGAGTTTATTTGTGAAAAGAACTGTGAATCAGGAAGCCGTCAGGATCAGAAGAGGTTGGAGAACTCTACTCTGTAACGTGGGCAGTATTTATAGATAGGAAAAAAAAAAAAAAGAACAAAGCAGTTTGGTTATTTCAAAGCTACTTTCATTGTAAAGGTTAAAGCAGAGAAAACTCCTTATTATGCCAGATAAAACTGGCCTGTTTTGGAGCTTGGCTATTATTTCTCTTCCTCCTGATTGCTCAGAACGTCAGATAAACGCTTTAATTTTGGCTTGGTGATGTTTTATTTTAGCATGAGTGACTCCATTTTGGTTTGGTTTGTTGAGGCATAATGAGGAGCTCTGTCCAAATCAATGGCTTTCTATGAATTTTATTTAACAGTTATTTGGCTCTGAAATCTGGAACTCTTAGCAAACAGGCTTGACCAATACGTGCTTATTGAAATGTAAATGTAAGGAACATGCTTTCAAGTGTTCTCGCTATTTTGTTCCCTAATCATGCTAGTTTCTCTATCCCTACACATTGTCTATCAATTATATCTTTGGAAAAGAGGAGGAGGAGGTCTAAGAAGAAGTTACGGTGTAGGGAGCTCCTCTGCTCATACAGAAAGAAGAGGAAAACTTGAGTCTTGTCTTCCTGGGTGAACGGGGAGAGATAAAGGAGATAAAACTGAAAGAAGAGTCGAGCCACTTGTGTCTAAGTCTCCCTTTTTGGACTGAAGCCTGAGATGGGGAGATAAGTTAGAAAAGATATGGGAAAGCTAATAGCAGTGGAAATTTGTTCTACTATTAACTTTGGGAGATGAATCTTAAGATCCCCCGTGAAATAACCTGAGGAAACTACATGGTGAGATGGAGTGAGAGACTGACTCAGTGTCCTCGAACTGTGGAAGAAACTCTGATGCTCCCCTAAGGTTCATTTGAAGGCTTGGCTGGGTCACACTCACTAAATGGGGTGACCCTTTAATCGAAGCCAAAACTGCAGGGAGACTACCTGAGTCTTAGGTCAACACTGGTCTTTTGGGGCACCAAAAAGTGAGAATGAAAATAAGACTAAATCTGCAGCAGAGACTACCAGGACCGAATCAGCTGAATAAGCATGGCCAGGAATTATACAAACTAGCAATGGCAGCAGTGTACCTACAGGGAGCATCAGAACATCCACACTTCGGCAGCACAACTAGAGACCAACAAGACACCAGGGGTCTCCCATTTTTTTGTTTTAATTAGAAAAATTAAAATGGGATTTTTAACAGACTAGGTTATGTGCAAATGTCACCTTGAAGCAGCTGCAAATAGCTAGAAGAGAGGTTAGTCTGAAAAAATAGAGTCATTTTTTTAAAGACACTGAAGTGCCTAAAGTGACTTTAAATTATTCCATTATGCTCTGATTGAATGAAAATTAAAGTTTTATATCCTGCTACTATTGAAGTGGGATTCATGAGGAAGATCAAGAAAAGGGAATAAATAACTACCTTTTCTTCACCTTGGTATTGTGGTGTTTTAAATTTTGATTTGGCTATAAAGTTGTCTTTAAAACACACAAGGCTTTGCATACATCTCTACTCTGTGGGCAGAATATAGTGTAATGCTGCTTTTAAACTTATTTTTAAAAGATAAACATTAGTTTGGAAATTAGCTCCTAGTAAAGGTTGAAAGAGTTCTAATTATCCTCAACCCTCTTGAACAAGGTTATTAAAGATGTGAAAAAGCCTCGAAATATTAAGTAAATGCTAAGATTATCATATTTGACAAACCTCCAAATTTTTATGGATTACACTATTGCATTAGTTTGGTTATCTATTGATGCATAATAAACAGCTCTAACATTCAAAAGCTGGAAGAATGTTATTAAAGATGTGAAAAAGTCTTAAACTATTAAGTAAATGCTAAGATGATCACATTTGACAAAACCTCTAAATTTTTAGGGGTCAAGCTATTGTTAAAATCTAACTGATCATGTAATACATTAGCTTGGTTATCTGTTGAGCATAATAAACGGCCCTAACATTTAATGCCTTAAAATAACTATGATTTATTGTCCACAATTCTGCAATTTGAGCTGGGTTCAGCTGAGTGGATCTTCTGCTGTCTTGCCTGTGCTGATTCATATGAAGGCAGGCCTCACTTGAGTCTCAGATACAATGTCTAAGTTGATCTCATTCAAATGTCTAGTAACTCGGTGTTGGGTGTTAGCTAGAACTCTGGCTCCATGTAGTTTCTCACTATTTAGTCATCCAGTCTGAGCTTCTACACATTGCACAGAGAATGTTACAAGAGAGTGAAGGGGAACATTTCAAAGTCTTTTGAGGCCTGGACTCAACTGATACAAAGTTATTCCTCCACATTCTACTGTCACAGAAAGTCAGATAGCCAGCTCAGATTCTACCACTTCATGAAAGGAGCAACACAATATCTTGGGTGTTTTTTTTGTTTGCTTTTTGTTTTTTTTTTAGTTCACCTCGTATACTTCCCACCTGTTCTGTGGTTTTATGATTAAAGTTGAATTTAATACATATTTTAAGCTCCATAAGACATTACTGTTAATTTTTATGTATTTACTTTTTATTTGTACTTAATTTCATATTTATATTTTCTATTATTTTTCATTCCTTCTTCCATTAAAAAAAAACTATGTAAGATCATTTTTCTTTTGTCTGAAGGATTCCCCTAATATTTTCTTTGGTGTGAGTCTGTTGTTGACTAACTCACTTTGTTCTGCTTGTCTGAAAATGCATACATTTTACCTTCTGTTAAAAAATACATTATTCTGGCTTGGCAGTTATTTTCTTTCAGTACTTCAAGCGTATATTTCCATCAACTTCTGATTTCCATTATTGCTATTAAGAAGACAGATGTCAGTCTTAGTTCTGTTCCTTTCAAGGGAATAAATGGTGTCTTCTCACCACATCCTCACATGATTGCCATGAACAAGGCAGTTCGCTGGAGCCTCCTTCATAAAGGCACTAATCCTACCTATGTGGTCCATGCCTTTATGACCTTATCACCTCCCCAAAGCTTCTATCACCTTGGGGGTTAAGATCATAGCAGGGAGTGATCAGATTTTGAAGGGGAAACTGACGGGAAGGGGATTAGTGTCCTTTTATAAAGGCCCTAGAGAGCTCCCCACTCCTTTCTGACATGTGAGGATATAGTGAAAAGTTGGCTGTCTGTGAACCAGGAAAAATGGCCTTCACCAGATACCAAATCTGCTGGTGCCTTGACCTTGGACTTTTGGCCTCCAGAACAGTGAAAAATAAATTTCTGCTTTTTATAAACCACCCAGTCTATGATATTTTCTTATAACAGCCTGAATAGCAAAGACATTTCTAAATGACAGATGAGGTCTCCAAGTTAAAATGGTGTCTGATTTTACATTCTTTGACTTTTCCATATATATCTGTTATATCCCTTCTCTGACTAATTACCTCCTCCATGATAGGGTTTAACTCAGTTTGACTTGCCTTTTGACAGTTATAGCTTCCCTTAGCTAGATGAGGACCATGTTCTCTTCATTTGAGTATCCCCCAAATTTAGAATGGCACTTTTACCATATCAGGAACTAACAAATGTTTGCTAAATTGAATTAAAATGCTTATTTTCTAGTCACTTCCATCTCTCTTATTGCTTCATTTCAGGAACACAGGTTGCATAGTTTGCATTACCCTGGGTCTTCTCTTCCCTGTGGGTGACCCATATTTGATGGCCCATCTTTGAACTCCAACACTTGAAGAAAGAAAACATTAGAATAAGTTGTTTTTGTCTCTCTGTCAACTCTTTCATTTGTTTCACATAAAGGAAAGAATTTCATGAATAACCATTAAGTGAAAAGAGCTGTTATATATTGCTTCTAGTGTTGTCTGCAAGGGCTTAAAAAAAGGTCTCTCTGGCTCCCTTTTGGCATTTTGGACATGCTGCAGCTGAGACACAGCACCTGCTTCTGTTCCTGATCTCCCAACCATGACATAACTCAGAAAGTCTTACCATTGACAAGCCCAGCTGATCCTCTGCTTTCTTAATAGCAGAGTATATTTTCCTCCCCTTCCATTGAGTGAATATGTCAGCGTTGGAAAATTCCCAGAAAACAATAGTTGAAATTACAAGTAGAAGATTCCACTATTATCAAATCTACTCTTTTTTGGAGAGTCCAAAACAAATCTTGTCCTTTTTTTCATATTGGATTTTATGAGCTACAATAGTGACCAAGACCCTGGAGAAGAGATATGGGAAAATCAGAGACTGTAGACCCCAGACTCAACCCTGTGCCCCCAGTGGTCTTATTGACTATTCCCTTGTCTTTTTGTCATAAATTCCCTTGTTTCCTCATTCCTACTGTCACTACCCTACTTTTGGTATTCATCATATCACTCCTGAATGATTAAAGTAGATGCTTAATAAGCTCTCAAGCAAGTATACTGCATGATCAATGTAAACTTGCATGTGTGTTTGTGACTTTGCTGTCATTTTCCAGTTTGGAGCACACTCTTCTATATATTTCTTTGTAAAAGATTTTTTGAAGACCTGATCAAGTCAAGTTAAGTCAAATGTGCTTTATCCATGAACTCTTTCACAGTGACTCAGTTACGTAGTGAAGTCTTATTGTTCGTATTTCATAATATATACATATAATTTACTTATATCTCTCCATATTTATTATATATATTTCATTCGACAACCATTTTAAGCATCTTTGTACTAGTGTACTAGATATAAATTACATTTCATCCTTCTCTACCCAAGCACTATGCCCTAAGAAGGCTATCTCTCTGGGCTAAACCAATTATTTCCCTTGACATTGTGCTTCCAGTTGGGATTGGTCAATGGAATTACCAATGGGATTGGGCATCCAATCCTACCTGAGAGAAAGCAAGGAAAGGAAGTAAGGCAGGGGAGGATTTTGGCCTCTGGCTTTCTCTCTGCCGGATTGTCGTGGATTGGGCATGTTCTACTGATGGCCACAACGCTTATCAAAAACGCTTCTGCAGTTACAGCTGATGTTTCTGAGTTCTGGGATTTGCTCCCCCTTTGTACTTTCAGGCTTGAGAATAGTAATGGGCAGCCATTGAAGTTGCCCTGCTTCTTGATCTTTGACATTGCCCATATGCTTGTAAATTGTCCTTTTATTAAATTTGTCATAACTAGCCAGTTTGAAACTGCTCTTTCCTGTCAATACAACTGCTTTGTTGGCACACATCTTAGCATGGGCAATACAAAGTGAACCAAAAAGATAAACTGTCTTCCGTTCTCCAGGGTCTTGGCCAATACTGTGTCATACAAAGTCAAAGCACAGGAGCTTACATTTAAAGGAGACATAAAATAAACAGCATAAATATAAGTAAGAGAACCATAGGCAAAGTGGCTTATAAACAAGATAAATTTATTTCTCACAAATCTGAAGGCTGGGAAGTTCAAGATCAAGGCAGTGGTAGATTCACTGCCTGGTGAGGGCCTTTTCCTGGTTCATAGATGGCCATTTTCTCATTGTGCCCTCACACGGTGGAATAGGCGAGATGGTTCTGTATCTCTTTTATAAGGGCACTAATATTTTATGTAAGGACTCTACCTTCATGGCTTAAGCATCCTCCAAAGGCTACACTTCCTAATACCATCACAATGGAGGCTAGGATTTCAACATAGAAATTTTGAAGGACACACTTTCAGTCTATAGCAACTAGAATTTAAAGCCTTTCAACGGGCAACTTTATCTGGTTCTGTGCTGTATTCTTAACTCCAGGAATAGTTCTCGACACATAATAGGTCCTCAATAATTGTTAAATGAAAGCATGAATACACATATATGTGCATTCCTTCATTTGACTAGTATTTAGTGCCTACTTTGCTGGGCACTCAGAATAATATAAAATACAAAGTTCTTGTCTTTAAGGATTTGACAACTAATATTCTTTCCATCTAACAATATTATAATTTCCTTGGCATATATTTCATTTCCTGAATTTCATTTTATTCCCGGTCCCGCTGTGGCCCTCTACACATAACAAAATAACAGTAAAATTAATTGTGAATGACTCAACAACTGGCTCTGACAATAATGTGTATTGTATTGACCCATAGATACAAGAAGCATCTCATAGTACAAACTTAGTTCAGGATCTGGTTGCATCCAGCCCTTCAATATGCATTAGCTCCTGGTCTTTTCCTTTTCCTGGCACTCATTTCCCCTTTTTTTTCATGTTAGCTTAATTTTCAGCTGTTCTTTGCCAATAGTGGTAGATATTTTCTCATGTACCACCTCAAGCTTACAACCTTCTACTTTGCAAATGTCTGTAGAAAAAGCTTCTTTCCTAAGAGTTCCAGCAAAAGTCCTGGGTGTATCTTTCATTGACCCATTGTGGGTCACATGCCTATCTTTGAACTAGTGATTGCAGTCAGAGACATGAGGATTCCTGATTAGGTACCTCTAACTCATATGTCACCCCTGGAGTCAGTCACATACCTAAATAATTTGGATTAAGTCACATACGTAAATAACTTGGATTTAGAGAAAGTCCTAAGAAAAATTAGGTTTGTATTACAAAATAAAAAACGCAGAATGGACACTGATCAAATAAAAGCAATAGATGTCCCAGATACTCCAATAAAAAGCTTTATTCTTTATACAGTGATAGTCTAGTTAAAGCTACGAATTTGAAATAACTGAGAGGTGGAAATTTTGGCTAACTTAGTGGAAGCATTTCAAAAAAAGGTTTTGTTTATTTCAAACAAAATTTTTTTGTGGACATGCAACAGAACTCACAAGACATTGCTTCCACTTCTGTGAGACTTATTGCTGGAAAAAAAATACAAGGAATTTATAATTAGCACATTCTTAATTTATATAAAAGAAAAACTGCTTCTAAAGTATTTGAGAATTATTGAAAATTTAGTTCAGTGGTTTTGAATACTTTACCGTAATTCTTCTTACAGTGTTAATTTACTTGGGGAAATTATCAGATTTCGAATTAATGAGATTTTAGTACATATGCAAATGAAAGTCTCTAGTTTGCTTTAAATAATCCTCAAGGCATAGTGTTCTCTGTACCACATGGGGATAGTTGTGCAAATGTTTGCTAAACTTTTTTTAGAGCAAAATCCTTTAAAGATTAGACCATGTATTTATTTAAATTTTGTTAATTTGGTTTTAAGCATATAATTTTTTTTTTCCCTCAAGACAAAGTAAGTCTTGCTTATTTTAGACCTCTTCCTTTAACCAGAAAATTTCCTCACTTTATCTTGGAATAGTGTAGTGTGCTCTATAGCAGGGTCACTAAAATCTGTTCCCTAGAATACTGGAGATATGCCAAAAAAAGAAAGAAATTAAGAGTATTTAGAAGCTTTTATAGCAATTAGATATTTTTACAATATCCAAACACATGCTTAGAGGATTAATCTTGTTTAATATGGAAAAGACCCATTTGGATAATATTGATCTTGTGTAATGAGTCGCTCATGCCATGAGCTGCATCCCAGCAATACACAGTTGGGCCACATATCATGTGCAAGGGATTGGCAAACAAAAAACAAAGAAACAAAAAGATTGGTGTCAACCCATATAATTTGAAAAGAACAATTACGCCAAAAAAATTTTTGAAGCAATTGGAAAGCTACCAAGGCAGTGAAGAATTGCTCAGCCCAAATATGGAAAGAGATGCCATTGTCCAAGACCTCAAATTATCCTGGTAATTTTTTATAGGTGGCATCTGGAGCCTAAATAAGATAATATGAGCCTATGTAGAACAAGAAATGTGATTAATAATCAAAATAAGCATTAGACAATATAAATAGATTTACTGATAATCCAGATAACGGAGTCATCAGATATAGAGTTTAAAATAACTATGCCTAATATGCTCTAGAAATAAGATAAAGTTGGGAATTTTGTCAGAGAACTCAAAAGTATTTTACAAAAGTACCAAAAGGAAATTATAGATTGAAAAGATACAATTATTGCAATCAATAATTCAATGAATGGATTTATCAGCAGTTTAGATGTAGATGAAAAAAAGGAAATAGGGAAATAGAAGGTAGCTCAGATGGAAATACATAGACTGATGCAATGAGAACAAAATGATTGCACAAACACACAACATAAAGACCAATGAATACTGTGAAAACATCTATGTACATGTAACTGAAGTTTCAGAAGGAGAGGGGGAAAGAAATGGAGTCAGAGCAATATGTGAAGAGAAAGTAGCTGTGATTTTTCCAAATTGACAGAAGATTTCAAGCCACAGATTCAAGAAGCACTATGAAACTTAAGTCAGATAAATACAAGGAAAACCAAACTGAGGCACATCACAGCTGAACTGCTAAAAACCAAAGAAATTTAATAACCTTCAAAGCCGCTGGAAAAACATGTCTTGAATGAGCAACAATTAAACTAATACCTGATTTTTCACAGAAACAATGGATAAAGAATACCAATGAAATAAAATGTCAAACTGTCAAAACAAAAACAAAAACAAGAAACTGCCAACCTAGAAGCCTATACACTGTGGAAATAGTCTTCAAAAATAACTGTAAAATAAGGTAATTTTTAGACAAACAAAAACAGGGGATTTTATCACCAGCATATGATCCCAGAGAAAATAAAAACATTCTGCTAGCAAAATAAAAATAATCATATGAAGAAGATCAGAGTTGCAAGAAGATGTGAAAAACAATGTAATAGTAAATATGTGGGCAATTAAATGCTAATGATTAAAAACAATATGACGTCTTATGGAATTTGAAATACATAGAAAATTAAAGTAGCAACAAGTATGTTGTTACAGTTGAGAAAAGGAATAACTAAAGATAAATGTTGCAAGTGCTTTCCATATCCAGAAGAAAGAAAAAAATGTTTTTATTTAGATTAACATTTTCTGAGTCTATAGCAATGGTTTCCAACCAAGGATAATTTTGAACTCCAGAAGGCATTTGACAATATCTGCAGATATTTCCTCCAGAAAACATTTGACAGTATCTGGAGACATTTTTTTATTGTCACAAGTGGGGTGATATGACTGCTGCTTCTAAAACAATGCACAGGTAAGTTCCTCACATAACAAAGGACTTTCTGGCTCAAACTGTTAATAATGCTGAGGTTGAGAAACCCTGATGTAGAATCACCCTTAAAGGATAGAAAAAAAGTATAAAACACAAGCTAACACAGTGGGGAAAATAATAAATTTTGATGGGGACAAAACATTTAAGAAAAAAGAAGACAGCAGGTGGAACAAGTAAAAAAAGAAATTCTATGATAATAAATTTAAAATACATTTTATTAGTAATTGCATTAGCTATAAGTAAATATTTTTAAATTTCTTCAATTAAAAATATTAATTATATTACATAAAATAAGAAACTATGTCATTTATAATAACTATACCTTCAAATAAAATAAATATATTGAAATGCAGATTTTAAAATTAAGTAATGTTGACTAGAGTTCTTGCAAAATGAATAAATGAAAAAAATTCAGTTTTCTGTTAATCTCTAGAAATAATTATACAGTGTTTTTTCTGATCTCTTTCTTTATCTTGATATGTTAATCAAATTTTTTGAACTGTAACAGTCAACGGTAACTGTAGACTCAAATTTGTGATAGATTATTATCTCTACAGTTACAATAATAATATACAATAATGTGACATATTATTGTTAGATTATTAACTCCATGAGGGGAGAGATTGAGTCTGTTTTTTATCTCTCTAATATAAACACATCATCTACCGTGGAGCCTAGTATATAGCAAATATTCTTTATATAGGATGAATTGAAAATGTTTGTGGCATTTCTTTACGGAGTTTATTTATCTCAGTACTTCTCAAAATTTCTGGTCTCAGATCCCTTTACACTGTTAAAAAACATAGAGGATACCATAGAGCTTGTGTCGTATCTGCTAATTAGCATATTAGAGATTAAAATAGAAATATTTAAAAATCTTTATTAAAACTCATCAAAAATTGTAAAATACTATATGTTAACATAAATTACATTTTAATAACAATAACTCTATTTTTAAAACATTAATGAGAATGATAGCATTGTTTGCCATTTTGCAAATTTCTTTAATATCTGGTTGAATAGAAGACAGATTCTTTTATCTGCTTATGCATTCCATCCATTGCAATATGTTATTTTGGTTGAAGTATATAGAGAGAATTCAGTCTTATAAAACATACAGTTAGTAAAAACAGAGCATTTTATTAGCCTTTTCAGAAAACAGTTGATATTATCATTTGATAGTATGCCAAAACTTGACAGAGTCATTTCTTAAAATGCCTATACATTACCTTTTCTTACTATGTTACATTAAAATCTGTGGGTCTGCTTTGCATTTTGGATATTTTATTTATGCATAATTTTCTAACATCATTGGTCATTTGGAAAAATTTGCTCACTTGGGTTATGAAGGTCTTCCAAATGCTGGCACATTTTATGGTACATTGAAAAAGTTGCATTCATTAATATAACCACCAATCTGACCAGAAAATAATGAGAAGTAGTCTAGCTCATGATGTCAGGTACAAGTTTCAAAAATTCTAAATTTTGTTTGAAAGCTCAGTTTTTATTATTTGTAACATTTATTGTCAGTTGTTCTCTTTAGAGTAACATGCTCACTTCATTAACATTGAGGACGCTCTAGCAGACATGGCAAAGTCTGAATAATAATAGTTTGTCTGTCAGTCACTTTTTTTCAAGTAAAAACATTCTACTAAAAAAAAAGCAGCTACTTCAGCTCATAACTCGAACAACCACACAAGTACTGCTCCTGAGATAACAGTTTTACTTCTATATACAAAAGTACTTTATGCTATTTTCGATTTTGTCAAAAGATTATTTAAAAGACATCTACTCAAGGATCAGAATTTAGTAAAATTAGAAATGTTAACTGCTTCTTCAGGGACATTCTTAACTGAAACTGAAAAAAAATCATTTGTTTCTTTGCATGTATGACAATGCAGCATACAGTTACAAATGAATATAGTTTGTTGATGTGACATTAATTTCTTCTAATGAACCAGCAGTTTTACTCACCATTGCTTTTGCACCATCAGTAAAAATGTAAACACTTTGTTTTGCTATTATTGTCTTACAATTTTTATGAGAATGATTTTTACCTCATGAATTTTCTGAAAGGAAGGGTCTCAGGGACTCCTAGAGGTCTCTTGGATGACACTTGGAGAAACGTTGCTTTACATACATACATCGAATGTCACTGTTAAACTGACCACCTTTCCTCTGATACTCCCTGCCTCCACTATGTGGTAATATCTTCAATAAGAGTGCCTCTTTCTCTCCGCTCTGCCTTTTTCAATGTGGCCTTATTCTTCCCAAGGCATAAAGCATTGGCCGACCTTCAAAATGGATTTGATCACTCCTACTCTGAATCCTGACCCTATTTAGAACATGTTTTGTGGCATAATTCCACATTCCATGACCTCTATATGTCCCATCACTGTTGTACTCTGGGCCCTCTAGAGGGAGGCTCTGTTATTTATCTTTGATAACTACTTAGTGCCTACAAAAGGGCACCAGACATGTCATATGCCCCAAATAACTGTTTATTATATTTAAATTATTAAAATTCATGGAATGATCCCTAGGGAATTAGATTAATTTTGAGAACCTGTTTTTATTTTATTTCGGGATAGCTATTTTCATTATTTAATCTAAAAAATTAAGTCTATTAAACTCACTGTCCTAGATGATTCAATGACAAATTAAATAATATTTCCAGAGACTGGATATTCATTCCTTCACTTATTGATTATTCATTTGCTCAGTTAGTTGTTATGCAAACATGTATTTAGCCTATATCATGTGGAAGCCATGGCAAACATCACATGGTGCCTTATCCAAAGAGCTTATGCGATTCAGAAACTATATGATGATCACCTACTAAGTATAAAGAACTTTGTAAACATTTGCTAAACAGAGTTTCTGTCATTGTAAAGTGTATAAAGTATAAGCTGATAACAACTTCAAAAAAGATGAGGATAAAAAAAATCAATGTAAAAAAATCACAAGCATTCCTATACACTGATAAGAGACAAGCAGAGAGCCAAATCATGAACGAATTCTCATTCACAATTGCTATAAAATAAAATAAAATACGTAGGAATACCACTTACAAGACATGTGAAGGACCTCTTCAAGGAGAACTACAAACCACTGCTCAAGAAAATAAGAGAGGACACAAACATATAGAAAAACATTTCATGCTCATGGACAGGAAGAATCAATATTGTAAAAATGACCATACTGCCCAAAGTAATTTATAGATCCCTGCCAAGCTACCATTGACTTTTTTCACGGAATTAGTAAAAACTAGTCTAAATTTTATATGGAACCAAAAAAGAACCCAGGTAGCCAAGAAATCCTAAGAAAAAAGAACAAAGTTGGAGGCATCATGCTATTTGACTTCAAACTATACTACAAGGCTACAGTAACAAAACAGCATGGTACTGATACAAAAACAGATATATAGACCAATGGAACCGTGGCCTCAGAAATAACACCACATATCTGCAACCATCTGATCTTTGACAAACCTGATAAAAACAAGCAATGGGGAAAGGATTCCCTATTTAATAAATGGTGTTGGAAAAACTGGCTAGCCATATACAGAAAACTGAAACTGGGCTCCTTCCTTACACTTTATACAAAAATTAACTCGAGAGGGATTAAAGACTTAAATGTAAAATCTCAAACCCTAAAAACCCTAGAAGAAAACCCAGGCAATACTATTCAGGACATAGACATGGTCAAAGACTTCATGACTAAAACACCAAAAGCAATGGCAACAAAACCCAAAATTGACAAATGGAATCTAATTAAACTAAAGAGCGTCTGCACATCAAAAGAAACTATTATCAGAGTGAACAGGCAACCTATAGAATGGGCTAATATCCAGACAAAGGGCTAATATCCAGAATCTAAAAAGAACTTAAACAAATTTACAAGAAAGAAA
>NW_016107584.1:3417128-3492784 GCF_001604975.1 Cebus imitator
TTTTGTTTTTGATATTAGTTTTAAAAAAAATAGAAAGTAGAGACCAGGGTTTACCATGTTGGCCAGGCTGGTCTCAAACTCCTGGCCTAAAGTGACCTGCCAGCCTCAGCCTCCCAAAGTGCTGGGATTACAGGCATGAGCCACCACACCCAGCCCCAGTGCAAAGATTTAAGAATAGTGATATGAACACCTTTGCTTCTTTTGTAGGTCAATATGATGATGAAGTAGAAAATAGTGGGTGTGGGTGGATAATGCAGAGAGATTAGTTAAAGCAACGTGGCACTATTCAAGTCAGTAGTGATGAAATTGGGACTAACATCTTAACAGTAAAGAGTAAAGAGAAAGAACCAGATTGAAGAAGTATGTCTGAAACAAATTGATTTGATGTGACTTGGCAACTAATTGGATTGTCCTAGCGAGATAGAGGTAGGACGACAAGACAAATTCATATATTGAGAAATTAAAAATATGTTGATGGCATTAACCAAGATAAAAAATGTATGAGGTAGAACTGGTTAGAAATATGGGAAAAGAATTTGCATTTTAGAGAGCAGGTATATTCAAAAGAAGATGGTCTTCAGAAACAACAGTCCTATATCCCAATTCTGGTTTTCTCAACCATTGTATATAATATTTTTATTTAATCTATAAAATGGATATAATCAGTATCTAGTAAAGAACTAGTAAAGAGCTTGATCTTGCTCAGGGAGAGGTCTGGCCTTTGTCCTTGATTTCTTGGAAGTAACCTGTAAACCTCGGTATTATAGTGAACCCCAAGTTTATCTTCAAAGAATCAGTACATTAGTATGTTCAGTTCTCTTTGTCTTTAATTCTCTATTTTGAAGTTTAACTTCCTTGTAATTCCAATAAACAACCTTCTCCACCAGCTCTAATCAGTAATTCACATCTGTTCCACCTCTCCCTGGCTCATCCCAGTCACCTGATCACCCCTGGCTACCTGCTCTGACATGCCCATAACTGTCCTTTTTACCAAAACACCCACCCCGCCACTCCAGCTCAGACCCCTGCTATTTTTAAAATAGCCAATTAGGATTAGTCTAGCTTGTGCAGTCTAACCCTAGCCAACAGGGGACGACACAGTAGTAGGGACAACCCCCGTCAGGTATAAGCCCCCCTTACCCCCTTGTCCAAGTTTGTGACAGCCATCATTGCTCTGTCCTTGTGCCCTACACCCTTCTATAGAAGTAAACTGCCTTGCTGGGAGGATTCATTGTTGAGTGTTATTTCTTTTGTGGCATCAAAATTTTACTTATAACATCTGGAATTTCCAAAGCAATACAAATGTCATTGTCATTCACGTTGGAACCTTAGGACCAAACCTGAAGTTTATGCTGAGAAAGTGATTCATGTATGGTCCCCTTGGAGCACATGGTATGTCAATCATCAATCATGTCTACTTAATGGAACCCCCATTAAAACTCTGAACGCTAAGGCTCAAATGAGCTTCCAGGATTAGCAACATTTGTGCATATTGAGATGCAACAATGGCAAGAAGGTAAAGCAACCTGGAAACAATGAAATCTTCACATGTGAAACCTTCCTAGGCTCCATCATAAGCATCTCTTAATAAACCATATCTGTGAGTGCAGTAGCTTTCACTGAGTTCTGTGAGACTGCAGTAAATTATCAAATATGAGGTTGGTGTTGAGAAACTTCCAGACCTGCAGTTGGTGTCAGAAGTAACGGTGTTCTCATGTATATTTTCCTGCCTAACTTAGTTGCACACTAACTCCTTGTAGTTGGAGACAGAAGTGTTGAGCAGAGTTGGAAGTCTGGCGGACTGTGCTCTTAACCTTACAGTTAGTTGGCTTAACTCCAGGTATTCACAGATTTGTTGTGAAGATTAATTCATTTATTCTAAAGATATTTGCAAAAACCTTAGAGTAGACATGGTATCCAGCACTGGAGATCTAGCAATGAAAAAACATACAACCTCTACCCTCAAAGAGCATATAACGCAGGAATAAGTAAGGTCAGATGTGTAAAGCTATAAAGAAACTGGCATAACTCTTGATATATAATGAGGTTAAAATATTAATTCTCCTTGAACAAGTTAGTCAGATAGAGCTGTGCAGTGGAAAATTTCAAATGAAAATTCAGAGTGGGAGAATCATTTGGGGCATAAATTTTAAAATGGGAGTCATCAGCATCTAGATGGTATTTGAATCCATGGATATGGATGAGATCATTTTGGAAAGGTTTTAGGCAGAGCCCTTGACTCGAGAGACATAAGCTCTCTTCAAGCTCAAAGAAAAAAATTAGAGATTCTAGAATGAAATAGGCATATTTTTTCGCACCTGATTCTCACTTGTAATTGAAGGTATGCAGCTGAATCACATGACGTCTACTTATCAAAATAAGAATTTATTCCCAAGTGTGTCTAGGTAAAAAGAACCCAAGATGATGATTCCTTAAAATATTTGCAGCAAATATAGGAGAAACACATACGCAGAAGGAGAACTCTCCACAAAGAGTTAATAAGGAATTTTATCTTATGATTCTGATACGCTATCCACCTCTGAATTGTAATATGTCACAGCTGCAATAACACCTTTGGACCCAATGATCTTCTGGAATGAGAACAAACTTATTTTTATCATTTGAAATGGGCATGCTGGCAAGAATAAATTTTCTGAATTTGTTGAAAGAGCTTTTCTGCTTTGAAAGCACTTAGCAACCATTTCTGATCACTTTATAAATGTCATGCACAAAAATAAAGGAACTTATCGTATGTTTCATACCGAATCAGAGTCTAATCAAAAGTGAGCCTGTAGAAAGGGAGTCACAGAAAAATTGATTTTTGCAGATGACTTCATGACTGGGAAAAAAATTAATTGAACTCATGTTTTGCATTCTGTGGTTTCTTAGCACCCATATTACAAAAGCTTACAATAGGCTTTTAGAGGTTCTTATGCTATGAAAAGAGCTAACTAGGTTTTATTTCTGAAGATGACAAAGAATGTTCTTCAAGTGATTGCTGGAGAAAATAGATAATTAACTAGCAGAGCTAAAATCTAGTATTGTCCTTTCCTCCAGGTCTTCATTTGTTCCTGTATTACTAATAATGCTTCAGCTCTATTCAACAAGAGACCCAGAATATGAAAACACTCTTGGATTTGGTCTTATGTACAAAACAAGATACATCTTGAAAACTTACCTTTTAGAAAATCAATTGCAGGAGAAGAACAATACTGGGAACAGCTTATGATTCACTAGGGAAAAAAAAACTCACTATTTTTCTAGTATTGAAAAAAGTAATGAAATCATATATTTTTTAAAAGAAGGCTTTGTGCAATGCAAATTAACCACATTTTCAGCAAATGGAAGCTTTATAAATGCTAATAAAGAAACACTTAGTTCTTCCTGTTGTATTTAGCACTCTCAGTCAGCCCTAAACATCCTTAATGAGTATAGGAAGAGTATGCAGTGAAATGAAAATCTCTGCTTTGTTTTATGCCTTCCTACTAAACTTTTCAATTACAGAAATTGTCTTTGCAGGCTTTTCTCTGCTGTGTAAATTTATGCATCTCAGTGCACATATTGGCTGTATTGAAGCTAGATGATTAAAAGTAGACAAATAATTTAAGTGCACAGGATATTATTATATTAATATATTTGTTCCACAAAAATTTGTATCAGAAAATATTAATAGATTCTACATTAGGAAGAGGATTCAAAAGTGAAAAACTCAAGTATCATAGATAATGTCCTTAGTGGAGCATGAGTTCTCATGGCTGGTCTAATTTGATTTTGTACTCATAGTTGGTGAGCCAGTATTAAAAGATTCTCAAAACAACAGTAACTTTAGTTTGAATAAGTAGAGTTTGCTGCATTAGGAAGTTGCATCTTGCAGAATTCATTTCAGTTTTACTCAAAGTCATACAAAGAATATCAGAAGTTATCTTTCTTCATATTTTAAAGTTCTATTTGTACAATATCAATTTTAAGGTTCCTTTTTAGGATATATATCCATATGTGGATATACATGTACACACACATACACAGAACAATAGTTTATATGCATTTTCATTTTAATACTTTTTATGAAGGCATTGTAATAATCATTGATGTTGAAACTTAAAATAGCATCAAAGCTGATTTTTAATAAGTATGTTACAAAGGTAATGTTGATGTAAAACACACGCCCTGAATGAAGAGACCCCCTAAACAGGCTTTGTGTGAGCAATATGGCTGTTTATTCACCCGGGGGTGCATGGGCTGAGTCTGAAAAGAGAGTCAGTGGAGGGCAGTGGGATAGGAGTTGGCTTTATAGGTTTGGGTAGGCAGTGGAAAGTTATAGTAGTTACAGTTCAGCGTGGTTTTTGCAGGCTGGGAGGGGGTTGTAGGGTCTGGAGAGTCACGAGGTTGCCAAGGTCAGTTACAAAGTCCAGTTGTCTTATCAGTTGAGGTGGTAATAAGGAATGATAGAAGAATGTCTCAAAGTTAATTAATGCACTGCAGTGGTTGGTCATTCTTCCCTTTTTGTGGTTTTCCAGTTACTTCAGACTTTCTAATTCCAGGAACTCATCTGGAGTGTACATGCAGGTCACAGAAGTTATCATGCCGTCCATGGTGCAATCAGTGGCCTAAAGACCTTACAGTTGATAGACTAAATCGTTGCTTCTTTATTCTTGATTTATAAATTTTACTGAATATGGGATATATGCATATTGTTAAAAAAAAAAAGAAAGAAAGTAGATAGAGGACATACAATAAAAATGAGGTATCCATTTTTTTTCCTCAGAACACCCAGTTCCTCTATACACTTCCCAGAGGCTATCATTGTCAATAGTTTGTTGTGCCTACAGAAATATCCTATACCTATAAATGCGTGTATAATACATGTGATGCCTTAAAAAAATGTTTTAGGATCTTGCTGTATTGCTCAGGCTGAAGTCCAGTGGCTCACTGCAACCTCCATCTCCTGGGCTCAAGTGATTCTCCCACCAACTCAGCCTCCCAAGTAGCTGGGACTACAAGTACACACCACCATGCCCAGCTAAATTTTTGTATTTTTTTGTAGAGAGAGGGTTTTGCCATGTTACCCACGTTGGTCTCAAACTTCGGGGTTTAAACAAGCTACCCACCTCGCCCTTACAAAGTACTGGGATTATAGGCGTAGGCCACCATGCCCAGCCTTCAAAATTTTTATTGTGAATTAATTTTAGAATTACTGTAAAGTTGAAAAAATAGTGTAGATAATTCATGTGTGTATTTCAGTTATTTCCTCTCATGCAGAAAATGAGAAAAATGGTACAACTGACTTACAGAAAAATGGTACAACTGTCACAGCCAAATAATAAATTGACAACATAATATTTAAATTTCAGCAGTCTCTTGTGCCAATGTCTTTTTCTCTGTTCCAGGGTACAATTTAAGTTATTGGGTTTCAGTCTCCTCTAGACTTGGGCAATTCCTCAGTCTTTCATTATCTTTTATTACCTTGATTTTTATCTATGAGTTCTAGTTAGTTACTTTGAAAAGTGTCTATCAATTTGTGTTCATCTGTTTCTCATGATTAGATATTTACATATCTTTGTCAAGAATTCCATGTCTGTCTGCATCATATCAGAGGTACAGGATGCAGATATATTGTAGTAGTAGTGATCTTATACACTGACTTTTAAAATATTTAATGCAGAATTCAGTATATTATACATACCACATTATTTATTTAACTTAGAGAGCATTTCACTTCAGCATAACATTCTTCTTTATGTCCATATAGTATTTACTTGCACTATAAACCACAATTTATGAGATCAATTTACTATTATTGAACATTCAGGTTATATCTGGACTTTCAAATTTTAAGTAAAAATTCCAGAAAGAACATTCTTTTAAATATATTTCTGTATGGTTATGTATAAACATGGATGAATTTCTAAAAGTAGAATTTCTAGATGGAAGTCTATATGCATAATTATTGTGATAGTATTGACAAATTTTTTTATTTTTGGTCAAATTTTTTGACTAAATTCCTTTTTAGTCATGTACTGCTCATTTTCTCATGTGCCAATATTTTATCTTTGCCAATAGGATAAAAGAAAAATGATATGGTACTGTTTTGTTTTAATTTGGTTTTCTTCTTTTATGTCTATTGTTAATAAGCTATCGCTTTTTTGTGAGCTCTTTATCCTTGTCTTTTGCCCATTTTGGCATTCAGGCATCAGGCTTTTTTATATTAAACAAGTGCTTTAAATGGTAATGCAATTAACCTATTGTCATCTGGATTGCAATGTTTTCTTCAGTATTTGCTTTATGTTTTTTACCCACTTTATATCTCTTTACTTGTGGTAAGGTTATTTGATTCTTATAATGACTGATAAACTTTATGTTCCTCAACTTGAAAGATGTCCTGAAAACCATCATATAAAGTTACCTGTAGTTAGAATATAATAAAATTCCTTTCTTTTATATTAATAAATGTATCTTGTTTAAAGTCCATCATAGTAGAGTTAAAACATGTAAAATTATTTTGTGATTTCTTTTCTTTTTTTAAGTCTGAACATAGTCGCAAATAATTAGAAAAATAGTAACAGCTTTTACATGTCAAACTGTTTCATCATTTCACTCACATAAACCTTCAGTCCATTTATTTACTATTATGATTGACTTTATTTTCCAAACATTTATTCCTCAACTTGAGCTATATAGTGTATGGAATAATGGCTATCTTCTCATATACATATGTGTGTACTTACCTCTCTATATTCGAATATATGAATATTTAGATATTTATATTTATATTTAAAAGTATAGAAGTCCGTAAGCTGAGAAATGCGTTCTCAGATGTTCCTAACCTGGAAAAGTCCAATAATTTTCTTTATGAAACTATATCCTTAATAAAACTAGGTGTGTAGCTACCTCTCTATATTTAAATATATAGATGTTTATGTATTTATGTTTATATTTAAAAGTGTAGATGTCACAAACTGAGAAATGTGTTCTCAGATGTTCCTGATCTGAAAAAGTCCAATACTTTTCTTTAGGAAAACATATCCTTTAAAAAAAAAAAATAGACTGTTGGTTGTGTTCCCCCAAGTAAAAGTGATTACTGCTTAGAAAAAAATTTAGAAAGTATTTTTGCTTTCCTTTTCCTCCATTCTTCTGACTGATGTAACCTTCCTGTATTCATCTGTGCTCATTTATTTTTGACATGATAGGTGCTAGATATAGCTGTGCTGAGTTTCTGAATCTAAATCCAGGAAGCACTTTGTTATTGGAAAGAGAGATCTACTAGAGCTGGTTGAATTCTAAATTAGGGTCATTATATTCAATGTGGGATGATGTCTTCATGACATGGAAAGGGAAAATCTAGCCCTTCTTCCTGAATAGCCTTCCACAGCTGTAGCCTTTGGCACATGCCTGACAACTCAGCCTTGTTACAAGCCACAGTACAAATCTGGAGCCTAGATATGAGAGCGTTCGAAAACTCTGACTCTGTGGTTCTTCACCTTGGCCATAGCAATGGAGTAGGGGAGCTAGAATTTCATATTAATACTCAGGAGGAAAGAGACTGCAATTTATTCATTACATGTAGCCAAGATGCCAGTTGGTACTTCCCAGTCTTTCCAGAAATTTGCTTAAAGTTTTTTTCAGTATACATGGCCTGTTACCACAGACACGCCTTTCCAACATTTTCTAGGATTTCCTACATTTGTCATCCTCATGCTTCCCTCTGTTCCTATACTGCTTAGTTATGTCTGTCCTTTGCCTATAGCATACATACATAAAAAGTGCCTTTCCTTCACTGATTCCAAAAGAAACCTGCCCCCTTCAAGCATTTAGTGACTGGCTTGTACATGGAGAGAGGGATGTCATTGAGATGGGTCATATGAAGAACAATTAGCCTGCTGATATATTCATGAGAGTTCTGTGAATTTTATATAATTTTTCGTTTCATTTAGAGATGAGAAGATAAGGAGCTTGGACCCAGAAACGTTAAATACACTGACTAAGATTATAGAACTCAAAAGTGTCAGAGTCAGTTTTAAACCCAGATTTTATTCTGGGCCTCTTACATTATCTCTCAGCAATATGTGTCTCTTTCCAATTGTCATGATTTAATGTAATGAGATTAAATAGATGCACATGTGTCGAATCATCAACTTAGTTTTGAATGAAAAGCATGTAACTGTATAAATGAAATAAGAATATGGTTTATTTCTGCAAGAAACACTAAAACAGGCTCTAAATTTTAATAGAAAATCTAACAGACATCATTTTTTAACTATGAATATATAGCTCATTAGACATACAAAGCAATCATGATAGGTTATGTCTTAAAAATGCAAGGGGAAAAAAATCAAGATGAACTAGGTCACAATGTAAAGTAAAATGTGCTTGAGTATTTTACCAGTCATCATCCACTTAATTTATGAAATCTAATAATATCACAGGTTTAGGTGGAAGCTCTGCCTATTAGTAGTTTCATAAAGTACGCCCATGAGTGCCTACCATCATATTGACTCATGTATCTTTCCGTGTTAAAAATATTTAGAAAATTCATCAGTTTGAGTACTATGTGTAATTTTCCAACCCTTCTGTCCTTATGTAACTTTTTTCTTTGATAAAGTTGTTTTCTCTAATGTTCCCAAGAAAGTGAAATATTTATTGTGGTTGATTAATATTATAAACAAATGTAATTTATGTAGAAATGCACCAGCAAATGGTTCCTGTACTCATCTCTGAATAAATGACACACTTGTTTTAGTATGGAATTTTCTAAGCAGAAGGCTCCCTGGGCGATAGACAGCTGTTTCTATAGGATCATAATTAATGTTTTTCCATTAAAAAGAATTGCTTCGCATGCTAAAAAAAAAAGAATTAGCACAAGGAGTTTCTTACTTTCTAATTTTAAACCAGCTTTACTGAAACATATTAGGTATAGATTAGATAAGTATACAATTCAGAAAGATTGTGCAGAAACGTGGTTTCTAACGCAGTAGTTTTCCACCTCACCAAGCCTCAGAATCTTGTAGAAGACCAATTAAAACACACAGATTTAATTTAGCAGGTGTAGGGGTAGGTAGACCTGATGATTTACATTTTCAACAAGTTGCCAGGTGATTCTGATAATGGTCTAGTACCACACTTTTGGAAACACTGTTGTTAAGTAACAGGACTGCTTTTCAAATAAATATATCTTATTTTACACATCAAAATGAATGTCCTTAAAACTAGTATATACTTCTTCCAATAATACTAAAAAATGTTTGGAAAATTTCTCTCCTGTAATTGCCTTGAAAGTCAGCTCATAAACCAGAACAGAAAATTATTCTTCATATTTAAAGTCACACATTGTCCCCTTCTTTTTCCTCTTTTTTGTCCATGTTTCTATGAAGGTTGGGAGCACTGTTGGAATACGCATTTCTGGTCTTTCTCTCCGTCCCCTTCCTCCTCTGCCAGGCTTAATCTTGACTCTAGCATCTCCAGCATCAGCACCTGAGCCTACAACTAACTGGCTATATCTGTAAAAAAAGGTAGAAAAAAAATAGGACACCCTATTTGCGCGTGCCCTCTCTTCCATGAGGCAGGGGACAGGTAGAGTTTTATGCCTCACAGAGTCCATATTACACCATAGAGTCATCTGTATGTAGCAGATTTGGGGGAGAGGCCATACCTATTTTTGAGACGATCTGAGCCCAGGTACAATGGGTAAACGTATAAGTAGCATACAGCCCATGTTCAATTTTGGATGGGGTTTTAGCATTAACATGTGGCGGAATTTGCTTCTTTATGTCAAAAGGTGAGCTATTGGGACACGAGGGCAATCTGTGTGCAGCCTCTGGAAGCTGTCTGAAACTGGCTTAAGGTCTGCAGTAACTCATTAGGAAAGAATGTTTGAGAGGCCTGTCCTCCGCCCAATCAGAGTTGCACTGCTCTGGTTGTAAATCAGGAGAGGTCTGATAGCTCCTACTGTTAGAAAGCTTAGAGTCCTGGGAATTTACAAATTTGCCCTGTCAGTGGGGTCCTGAACCCTTAACCTATAAATAACTTAGTTTCCTTAACCTTAGGGTCTTAGTTGATAAAGAGGTTCTATTTTGGTCTCCCAAATCACAGTACTACGCCAGATACTTCAAGAGTTATAAAAGTAAGTTAAACATATTACGTGCATAATATTTACATTGGTTCAAGGAAGAGAATAAAAATAACAGTGTTTAAAATCAGTACTATCAGCAGTGTAATCAAAGAAATTAGGAGAGGTGAGATTATATTAGTAAATTAAAGAAAAGTTATCTGTAGAAGACAATTGAGATGGGCATTGAGTGATCTTAAGTCATTGAAACAAAGGGAGATCATGGGGTTCATAAAATCAAAGAACACTGTATAAGCAAACATAGCATGAGACTTAGGGAGTGTTGTTAAGAGACTAATTTTTGTGAGCCAAGCATATGCATTAATGAGATGTTAAGAGAGAGAAGGCCAGGAAGTTTGTTGTGGTAGAAAGAAGGTTCTCTGCCCTCATCTGACTGTATCCGTGCCAGGAGCAGAAAATTTGGTTAAAGGACAGCCTCTACCTCTCAGTTGCTTCAAAGTCTGCCTCAGTTGTAGAGAATCACTTTGCCCCAGGTCATGACTATTTCTAAGGTGGGTGGTTGAAGGTATTATATTAAGGTGAGACCATTTAAACCTGAAGAGAGACTTAACGGGCAATATTCTCTGGAAAGCCCCCTGATAAGATGGCCAAGGTTTTGTTAGGCTTGTATTACCTTCTGACTGATTCCTCTGCTCAATCCTTTTTCCTTCTCAGGTGTTGACCTCTAAAAAATACTCTACACACTGATGCCTATGTTGTGGAAAAACTTGCATTCCAGTGAGGCACTTAGGCAGGTGATCAAGAATGACAAGTCTATCTTGAACTCAAGTGCCAAGCTTGGATGTTAGGAAAACATCCAAAATTTGGCAGAAGCAAACACAGATGAGATTATAGGGCAGGAGCATGAACCAGAGACTAAGGTCAAAACTTTTGCTGTAAACAAAGCAAGTGTAATAAAAGCCTGAAAAAAGGATGTTTAAAAGAACATTAATGTGAGACGTAGAAAAGGAAGAGTCTGCAAAACTCAGAGAGTGATTGGGTAGAGAGGGGGTGAGGCAGAGGTAGAACCTCAATTTTCTCCAACATTTTCAATTTGAGCATCTATGAAAATGGTAGGGCCTTCAGCAAAAGTAAGAGAGTTGAATACAGCAGCCTTCAGAGTTAGGCAGAAAGATAATCTACAGTTTATACATTCTGTTATATTTCCATAACTCATATTTCCCTGGGCCTCCTTCTCATATGGGGAATAAATTAATTCACAATGATAATCATCAACAGAATTGCAGTAGCAACTCTTTCCTTTCCAGATATTTCTGAGCATCCACAGGGTCCTAAATTAATAGACTATTTAGCAATAGCCTATTAATGCTTCTGTGACTTTGATTCTCCCTTGCTGAAGTCTGATATTTGTTAAACAACTTCAGATCGCATATGGAGCTCATCCCCTATCCAAGGTGCTGACACTCAGAGTTCTGGGTGCTGCAAACCCACCCGATGTTGCTGAACTTGCCATTGTGATCACTTGTAAATCTACAGTTCTGTGGTGTTCATTTCATTCACAATGTTGTGCAGATGTTACTACTATTTCCAAAACATAGGTTTTTTTCTAAACCATTAATTAATTATAACAGGACTTTACTTTGTAGAACAGTGTAAGACTCACAGTAAAGACAAACAGGAAGTACAAAGAGTTCCCATATATGTCCTGCCCGCAAACACAGGTACTCTCTTTAACATCCTGTGCCAGAGTGGTACATTTGTTAAATTGATAAACCAGAATTGACACATTATCACTCAAAGTTCATAACTTAAATTAATTTTTAGTCTTGGTGTTGTATGTTCTATTAAGTTTTGATAAATATATGATAATAGGTATCCACCATTATAGTATCTCACAGGAGAGCTCCACTTCCCTAAAAATCACTGTGTTCTACTTATTTATTCCTTCTTTCCCCCAACTCCCTGAGAACTACTGGTCTTTTTACTGGTTCCATAGTTTTGCCTTTTCCAGAATGCCATACACAGTAATTGTGATCATCTAGTATGTAATGTTTTTAGATTGGCTTACTTCACGTAGTAATATGCATTCAAGCTGCTTCTGTGTCTTTTTGGGATATTGTAGGTAATTTCTTTTTTTTATAAAGAATTATTTTTGTTGTAATTTTTCCCAGCTTGACTGAGGAATAATTGACAGGTAAAATTTGTATATATGTAAGATATACATTGTGATGTTTTAATATGCATATACATTGTGAGATGGTGATCTCAATCAAGCTAATCAACGTATCCATCACATCACATAATTGCTTTTTCCTTTTTGTGGTGAGAATACGTAAGGTCTAATCTCTTGGCAATTTTCAAGCATACAGTGCATCATTATTATTAACCATAGTCACAATGTTGTACAGTAGGTCTCCAGATATTATTAATCTTTTAACTGAAAGTTTGAACCCTTTGCCAACATCACACCATTTCTACCACTGCTGCCATCCAAGCCCTGGCAACAAAACTTCCACTTTCTGTTTCTATGAGTGTGACATTTTTAGATTCCACATATGATATAGTTTGGATGTTTGTCCCCACCCAAATCTCATGTTGAATTTTAGTCCCCAGTGTTGGAGGTGGGACCTGGTAGAGGGTGTTTGGGTTATGGAGGTAGATCCTTCATGGTTTGGTGCTATCTTTGCAAGATAGTGAGTGAGTTCTCACAAGATCTAGGTGTTTAAAAGTGTGTGGCACCTCCTTCTCCCACTCTCTCTTGCTTCTGCTTTGCCCATGTGTTATGTCTGCCCCCCGTTTGATTTCTGCCATGATTGTAAGCTTCCTGAGACCTCCTCAGAAGCCAAGCAGATGCCAGCACCATGCTTACTATAAAGCCTGAATATCTGGAAGCCAATTAAAACTTTTTAAAAAATACATTACCAAGTCTCAGGTACTTCTTTACAGCAATGTAAGAATGGCCTAATCCAACATATTTATGAGATCATGCAGTATTTGTTAGCATTGTGGGTCTGGGCTTATCTCACTTCACATATTGAATAAATATCCTTCAGGTTCATCCATGCTCTCTCAAATGGCAGGATGTCCTTTTTTTAAAAGACAGAATAACATTACACTGTTTATGTGTCTGTGTGTGTCACTTTTTCTTTACTTATTCACCTGTCAAGAGCACTTATGCTGTTTTCATGCCCTGGCCATTGTGAATAATGCTGCAATTTTTTTGTGTTACAGATTTCATTTCCTTTCGAAATACCCGGGAGTGGGATTGCTGGGTCATATAGTAGCTCTATTTTTAATATTTTGAGGAATCTCTACATTATTTTCCATAATGTTTGTACCAATTGACATTCCCACCAGCAGTATATATGTCTTCTCTTTTCTTTATGTCCTTGTCAACTCTTGTTATTGTTTGATTTTTTGATAACAGCTATTTTAACAGATGTGAAGTAATATTTCATTATGATTTCAGTTTGCATTTTCCTGATTATAAATGATGTTGAGCATTTTTTAATACATGTATTGGCCATTTTGCATGTTTTCTTTAGAAAATATCCATTCAAGTCCTTTGTTCATTTTTTATCAGGTTATTATGACTAGTAGCTGTTGACTTACATTAATTCCTTATGTATTTTAGATATTAACCTCATATCAAGTATATGCTTTCAACTATTATCTCCCATTTCATAGGCTGCCTATTCATTTTATAGGTTTCTTTTTTTTCTGTACAGAAACTTTTTAGTTTGATGTAAGCCCACTTCTTTATTTTTGTTTTGTTGCCTGTGCTTTTGGTGTCTTATCAAAAAATTATTTCCAAGACCAAAGTTATGGAAATCCCCCCTGTGTTTTCTTCTAGGAATTTGATGGTTTCAAATCTTATGTTCAAGTCTTTAATCCATTTTGAGTTGATTTTTGTGTATGGCAGAAAACAAGGATTCAATTTTAATTTTTTGCATGTGGATATCCAGTTTCCCCAACAACACTTATTGAGGAGACTATCCTATCCCCGATGTGTATTTTTGACACCTTTATCAAAGATTAGTTGATGATTGACATAGTTTGAATATTTGAACCTGAAAAAAATCTCATGTTGAATTTTAATCCCCCATGTTGAAGGTGGAGCCCTGTGAAAGCTAATTGGATCATGACAATGAATTCCCTCATGGCTTGGTGCTGTCCTCACAATGGTAAGTTCTCCTGAGATCTAGTTGTTTAACATGTGTGGCTCCTCCCCCTACGACTCTCTTTTGCTCCTGCTTTTGCCATGTGATGTGCCTGTTCCCACTTCACCTTCTGCCATGAGTAAAAGCTCTCTGAGGCGTTTCCAGAAGCCAAACAGATGCCGGCACCATGCTGTGCAGCCGGCAGAACTGGAAGCCAAGGAAACCTCTTTTCTTTGTAAATTACCCAGTCCCAGGTATTTCTTTATAGTAATGCAAGAACAGTCAAATACAACAATAAAATTGTAAGTTTATTTTTGTGGTCTCCATTCTGTTCCAATAATCTATGTGTCTGTTTTTATGCTAGTATCATACTATCTTGATTACTATAGCTTTGAAATATAATTTGGAATCAGGAAGTGTCATGCCACTTGCTTTGTTCTTCTTGCTCAATATTGCTTTATTCAGAGGTCTTTTGTGGTTTCATATGATTTTAGGTTTTTTTTCTATTTATGTTAAATAAAAACCACTGGAATTTTTATATTGATCTGTAAATCATCTTGAGTGATGCGGATAATTCGATAATATTATTTTTTCCAATCCATGGACACGGAATATCTTTTCATTTATTTATGACTACTTCAATTTCTCTTATCGATGTTTTACAGTTTTCAGTGTACAAATCTTTCAGCTTTTTGATTAACTTTATTCCTATTTTATTTTTTTTGAAGCTATTGTAAATGAGATTTTCTTAGTTTCTTTCTTGAATAGTTAATTGTCAGTATACAGACACACAACTGATTTTCATACAATGATTTTGTATCCTAAGTTTTCTTAACTTAACTGAATTACTTTATTAGCTCTGACATTTTTTAAAGGAGTCTTTAAGTTTTTCTGTATATAGGATCGTGTCATCTGCAAATGACAGACAGTTTTAGTTCTTCCTTTTTCATCTGGATTTTTTTTTTTTGACTAATTGCTCTAGTTAATACTTCCATTGGTATGTTGACTAGAAGTGGCCAAAGCAGGTTTTCAGCTTTTTTCTCTGATGTTATCTATGGGCTTATATATAGTCTTTAGTATGATATTATATATTCCTTCCATACCAAATTTGTTTCAAGGTTTATATAAAAGGATAAGGAATTTTGTCAAATGCTTTTTCTGCATCTGTTGAGATAATCATATGATTTTCATCTTTTATTCTGTAAATAAAGTTATTCACAGTTAATGATTTGTGTCTGTTAAACGATTCTGCATCCCAGGGATAAACCTCACTTAATCCTGTGTATGATTCTTGTACTGTGCTGCTGAATTTAGATTGCTGTTATCTGTTGAATAGTTTTGCTTCTAATATTCATTAAGGATTTGGCCTATAGTTTTATTGTCTTGTAATGCTCTTGCCTGGTTTTGTTAGCAGAGTAAAGCTGTCCTCATAATGAGTTTGGAAATGTTTCCTCTAATTAAATCTTTTGAAAGAGATTAAGAAAGATTGGTATTAATTCTTCTTTAAATGTTCAGTAGAATGCACCCATGAAGCCATCAGGTCCTGGGCTTCTTATTAATGGGAGATTGGATTATTGTTTCAATCTTACTTGTTATTGGTCTATTCAAATTTTCTTTTTTTCATGATTTAGTTTTGATAGATTGTACTCTCAATAAATGTGAGTTTCCGTTGGTTTACATTATTGTCAGCATTTGATGTTGTCACTGTTTTGGATTTTAATTATTTGAATAGGTGTGTAGTTTTTTTAATTTGCAATTTTCTAATGACATCTGTATGATGCTAAGCATCTTTCCTATGCTTTTTGCCATTTGTACATCTTCTTGGTCTCTATTCATATATTTTACTCATTTTATACTTTTTCATTGTGGAGTTTTAAGAAATCTTTGAATACTTGGCTAACAGTCATTTATCACATGTGTGTTTCACAAATATTTCTCCCAATCTGTGGCTTGGAACATGTGGCTTCTTCTTCATTCATAAGAGAGACAAAAAATCCTTAGCCCCTGGTAATTTCTAATTTTCTTTCTGTTTCTGTTAGTTTTTCTATTCTAAATATTTAATATAAATGAAATCATATAATGGTTTTCCTTTTATATCTGGCTTATTTTATTTATCATAATGTTCTAAAGGTTCATCTCTGTTGTAGCATGTATTAGAATTTCATTCCTTTTATAGATAACAAAGACAATTCTATCATCTGTATATCACATTTTGTTATTCATCCATCTGTTAAAGAACATTCAGTTTGTTTCTACTTTTTGGCGAGTGTGAATACTGATACAATGAACATTGGCACACAACTTTCTGTTTGAGTCCATGTTTTCAATTCTTTTGGACATATACTTAGGAGTGGAATTGTTGAGTCATCTGATAATTCTATGTTTAGTTTGTTGAGAAAGTGCCAAGCTGTTTTTCACAGAAGCTGCACCATTTAACTAAATTCCTATTTTCCTACTCATGTGAAAATGGGATAATGCCCTCTCCTCCACTTGGCTGACACTCGTCAGTGTGGACCTTGAAGGAGCCTGTTAAGGCATGGATCTCAAGGGTTCCCTCTTGATATCTATTCCTCTACAGGCCTAGGTCACAAAGAATGTTCAGGAACAATAACCTGTTTTGAATTTACCATCTTTAACCAGTAGATATTTTAATGCTCCGATCTCAAAGTAAGGTAGCTTTAATTTTCCATTTTGAGCTACTTTAATTGCCTTTTAACATTCATTTTCTATTCAGTTTTTAAAAAATTTTTGCCTGCCAGATATGGGAGTTACTCTTCAGTGATGAGGGAATAGCAGTGAACAAACAGAAAATTTTCCTGCAATTGTGGAGTTTATATTCCAGTGTGAGGAAATAAAAATAAACACATTTTATAAAAAGCAAGATAATTTTTGGTTGAGATAAGTATTAATAAGGAGGATGATATAATAAAAAGTAACTCTGAAAAAAAAAACTCTTATGGATGGGGTGGCCAGTGAAGATCTATCCAAAGTGAATTTTAAAATGAGACTTGAAGGATGAGAAGGAGCCAAACATGTGAAGAAAATGTGGTGGTGGTGATGGTGAGAGTAGGTTATTTTGAAGCATAAGGAACAGCCAAGACAAAGCTCTTAAGGAAGAAAAGATCTTGGCATGTTTGAAGCACATATAGGAGGACAGCAGAGAAAATCATTGTGAACAGTGAAGAGAGATACAAGAAGAGTTAGAGGGGCCTTCAAGACTCTGCATCACATCAGAACCTGCCAGCAATTTAGAATTTATTCTAAGGGGAATTAGAAGGTTTAGATGGGATGACAACATGCCTAAATTATACTAAGATATTTGTTCTTAGTAGTAAACCTACTGTCTTATTTGCAGAATGCCAGCGATACCCATGACAGTCACACTGTCCAGGACATACATAAGGAAATTTCATATAGGTTTATGGTTTGAATGCATCCCACAAAAGCAGTGTTAGAAACATAATTGTCATTGTAATAAGAGGTAAAACCTTAAGAGGTGATTAGAACATGATTGCTCTGCCTTCATGAATAGATTAATGCTGTTATTGAAGAATAGGTTTGTTATCAAGGGAGTAGGTTCCTTATAAAGTAAGGAGTTTGGCCCCTCTCTGTCTCTTTCACTCTCTTGACGTGTGATATCTTCTACTATGTTATGACACCGCAAGAAGGCCCTGGCAAGATGTCAACTCCTTAATCTTGGACTTTCGGGCCTCCAGAACTGTAAGCCAATAAATACATGTTCATATAAATAACTAAGTCTGTGATATTCTGTTATAGCAGCACAAAACAGATTAAGTCAGTGAATTAGTTTGTTATTACACTGATGTAAAGAACTACGTGAGACTAGGTAATTTATGAAGAAAAGAGGTTTAATTAACTCACAGCTCCAAAAGTTTAACAGGACACATGACTGCGAGGTCTGACATAACTTATAATCATGGCAGAAGGGTGAAGAGGAAGCAAGCACCTTCTTCAAAGGGTGACAGGAGAGAGAAAGAATGAAGTGGGAAGTGCCACACAATTTTAATTCATCGGATCTCGTGAGAACTCACTCACCATCATGAGAACAGCAAGGGGAAAATCCAGCCCCATGATCCAACACTTCCCATCAGGGTGCTTCCCTTATACATGGGGATTACAACTCAACATGAGATTTGGGTGGGGACACAGCATCAAACTTATTAGTCAGGCAAAGTGCGGCTTTTCTGCCTTTTTCTTTGGGAATTGGAAGAGTGATTACGGGTGAGCTTCCTTACCTAATGTTTAAAAACAATGAACTCAGAGCTTATTGCATTTTCTTTCCCAAAAAGACATCTTCCACAAACCTAAGACACCAGAACCAAATAATTTTTTTTTTTTTTTTTTTTTTTTTTTGAGACAGAGTCTCAACCTCCTGGGCCCAACAATCCTCCCATCTTAGCCTGCTGAGTAGCTAGGACCACAGGTGTGTGCAACCATCCCAAACATTTATTTATTTATTTATTTATTATTTATTTAGAGAAGGGAGTCTCCTTATGTTGCCTAAGTTCTGAAACTCCTGGGCTCAGGTTATTCTCATACTCAGTCTACCAAAGTGTTCAGATTAAAGTCACGAGCCACCATGCCTGGCCAATTTTCTTTAATTATAAAATCTGTTCTGGTCATCTTTTTTTTTTGTAATTTTAATTAATACATTATAGTTGTACATATTTATGGAATACAATGTTATGTTTTAATACATGGATATATTCTGTAACAATCAAGTCAGAGTAATTATCATATTATCATCTCAAACATTTATCATTTCTCTGTAATGAGGCCATTTAAAATCATCTCATTCTTATTAACTATATTCACTTTATAATGATCTTTAACATTAGTTTAGAGCTGGGATTCAGGGCTTGCAGTCAACTACTTGCAAATATCAAGCTGGGGTGGCGGTAATCCTATATGGTTAGTATGTTTAGCATTTCAAAGAATGAGAAAGAGTGAAGGAGACATGCAGGAAGAGGGGAAAAGGAGGAGGAGGAGGAGGAGGAGGAGGGGGGAAAGGAGGACACATACGAGATGAGAAATAATACAATGGGTAGCTCAAATCTGGGGCTTTGGCCCAGACTCTACTGTAACTGGCTCCACTTTTTCTTAAAATCAGCATGGGCTTCTTCCCCTTGTTTTCCATGGGACATCTTTATGATATACCAATACATTTTGTAGTTTTGCAAAACCAGTTTAGTAGATTTATTTTACTTGTTACACTAATAAGTCAAGGGAAAGGCATAATTGTAATGGAGTAGGATTCTTTGGGACATCTTTATGTATAAAGTTATGACTGGGTACACACAGAGTAAGTAGGAGAAAAAGGAAAGGAATGCCATACACGGCACCAGCAGGTCCCTATATTTAGGATGAAATCTTCCTCAATATCAGTCTGCTTGAACTCTTCTTGGATGAAAATATATTATAACAGAGATAAACAGCAAAAAGGGGAAGAAAAATATGAACTTCTTCCTGGCATGCTCTTGTATGTCCATGAATAGTCACTTTCAGTGGAAACTGGAGAATTTCTTGTTCTTCCTGTATTATTGTTAGGATACAAAATTGCCACCTGGTGTTCAGATTATTTCTGTGTCCTCATATTGGAAACTTAAAAGGACTTTGCTTTTTATTTTCAGTTTAGAGTTCAAAATAGCCTGGTGTGCCTCTCTCAGGAAATGTCAGAAGACAAAACCTTCCATAATATGATTATAGATTTTGCTTCTCCTGTATAAGTCCCATTTATGACTAATAAAAACATGTTCTATTGTGTGGACACGTGAGCATACCTGTGGCAATTTTGTTTTCATGCTTAGTGCCAGAGAAGTAGTCACTGACTCTAACCCTGGGTCCTGAGACATTATTGCCATCCAAATAACCGAAGCACAGCACATTCCTAATATTCTATGTGATCTGGAAATAGCATTGATAATAGAAGAGTATTGTACAGTGTATATCGCAACTGGTTTATGAAGCAATTAGGCCTTTTCAGGGCATGCTTGTGCCAGCTACCAAACTCCTTGAGTTTTAGAGAGGTTTATGGTAAACAAGCCAGTGAGAGGAATCTTATTCAGAGCATACTGCTTTTACCTGTTTAAAAGCAAGGATATAATGCTATACTAACATCAAGAGAAACTCAAAAATAACTACTGTTACTATTAACTCTAAAACCTTAACATATTCTTATCACTTTCTATGTTCTCTGCCAATATACAGTAATAAATTTACCAAGTGGCATTAGTGGAGTAATATTTTTAGGTTTTAACTCAATATATATTTAACTGAATATTATATAGCAAATACTTCTCATGATTAATTGTATATATGTGGTTATTTTTATGTGCTCAAAATTTTTATTGAAGTATAAAAAGCACAGAGAAAGTCACAGCTCTAACTTTCCCAAAGTAAACACTCATGTCACCAACACCCAGATAAAAATCAGAGCATTACAAGCACCCCAGATTCTCTCTCGTACTGCTTCCCAGTGTTATGAATGCTCCCAAGGATAACCACTATCCTGGCTTCCACCTGCCTTGATTAATTTTGCCTGTAAATGGAATCACACAGCACATACATTTTCACTTGCCTTTTTTCAGTCAGCATTATTTACTCGAGAAGTACTGCGATGGTCTGAATGACTTTGTCCCCTGCAAGTTCGTATGTTGAAATCCTACCCCCTAGGTAATGATTAGGCGGTGGAGTATTTAGGAGGTGATTAGAGGTCATGACAGTGGAGCTCACATGAGTGGGATTAGTGTCCAAGGTGGTTGGGGCACAACTGGGTTTTATACATTTTAGGGAGACATGGGATGTCAATCAATATATGTAGCATGTACATCGGTTCCATCCAGAAAGGCAGGACAACTTGAAGCGGGGAGGGGGCTTGCAGGTCACAGGTAGGTGAGAGGCAAATGATTGCATTCTTTTGAGTTCCTGATTAGTTTTTCCAAGAAAGGCAATCAGGTATGCAGTATCTATCTCAGCGAGTAGAGGGATGATGTTGAATAGAATGGGAGGCAGGTTTGCCCTAAGCAGTTCCCAGCTTGTCTTTTCCCTTCAGCTTAGTGATTTAGGGGCCTCAGAATTTATTTTCCTTTCATAATAAGCTACCCAGTTTATAGCATTTTGTTACAGCAGCCCAAGCAGACTAAGACATTTGTTTGCAGTATCACAGATACTTGTAGTCTGCTCCTTTTCGGTGTTGTATAGTATTCCACTGTTTTAATAACTCAAAATTTATTCCAATATTAACCAGCATTCGAGCGATACTGGGTTGGGCAATGTTGAACAATGCTACCAGGAACACTCTTGTACATTGTGTGTGTGTGTGTGAGCGCGTCTGTGAAAATGATTCTTTTTTGTGTATATACCTAGGTGTGGTTAGTTCTAGATAAATTATGACTAATTGATTAAAAAATAATAAAATGGTTGGTGGAAAAGTTTCCCAAGTATACATGGTTTTTCAAAAGATGTATCAAATACCCCTTATGGATTGTTGTAACATTAAATGTGATCATAAACATATAAATACGCACATGTTACTTAGCACAGTGCCTGGAAGGCAGGATGCAGTTAATAAAGGTTAATTGAATGGGCAGACATAAACAGCTTAACAAGAAGTTGGTATAAAGGCAATAATGTGTTTTAAAGATTGGCATTTATCTACTTTAACTATATGACTTTGAAAGCTCTCCTCTTACTATAATTTGGAAATTTTTTTTGTTTTTTCTTTAAATAAAATAAATTTCCTAATTTTTCCTGTACTTTCTAATGGCAAATTTGAGAATTGGACATGAATAGGAATATGATAATGCTGGATTTAATTCTTCTCAAGTAAATTTGCCTATCACTTAATAGTACCTTATCTAGGTGTAAACTTACTGCTAAGCAGAAATAAGGTTGTGTAAAACACACAGTAGAGATCCACAGGTCTCTGATGATAAAGTAGATGTTTCTGCATTTGCAGAGAAACAGACTGAAGAGTGCTTGTGTGCAGTAATCTTCCATGGCTGCATATGCTCCCTCCCACCCCAACCAGCCTTTGCAACACAATTTCATTGCTCTTGAATTTTGCAGACAGAGTTTTGATTTTAGTATCTGGCCAATGAAACAGTGTTCATACATCTGTCCATTTGGAAAGGCTTTATTAGCAGACTAAATCCCTTAAAGCTGGCAAGAAGGGGCTGCTGGCTTTCCAAGTATTGTGGATGGATAGCTGACTGAGGGATCCAAATTTGAAAATTGGCTCCCATCTTATTATGATGTGTCATTCTGCAAATGACTCAAAGCGAAGCAAAAAAAGAGAGAATTCTTAGGTTCTGTCCTTTTCCTCTTCAGTTTCTTTAGCTTGCTGTTCAAGCAACCAAAATCAAGCAAAATATAATGAAAAAAACATTTTGCATATGTTTGCTTCGGCAATGTGTAATGTGTAGAATTATAGTTCCCTCAAGAAGGAGTTGTGTTTTTATTGAGTCATTTTGTCCTATGAATTCAGAATCATGCCTATTAAATGGCCTCCCTTCAGTTTTTGAATGTTCTCAAGGTATTTGAGAGAATACCTTGAGCAGGTCAGCGTAACGGGGACATGAAATCAAATGCCTATAGGGGCCAGGAAGGTGATAGAAAGGGTGAAGTTTTATATGTAAGCTAAAGGAAGGGGCAATGGCATTTCCAGTGGAGAATGCATGCTTTCTGTGAACGTATACAAATTACATGATTTCTACCCTATCTTCATCCACATATACTTTATGTGCCACCCCCTTCATTCATACTCATGCACAAGCATATATCCTCCAAACTATAGTAAAATAGTTTGCTGCTAGTTTGCATTTCTGGAGTGCCATTTGTTACTCCTAGTTTGGACCATAAAAGTATGATGAAGATTCAGCACAGTATTCAACGGACAAGAATGTGTGTATATGTGTGTGTGTGTGTGTATGTCTGTGTGTGTATGTGTTTACAAAATTAGACTGAGTAATACCAGACTGCTTTCCAGAATCCTATACCAGCCATCCTTCTCATTAGCAGTTCACAAGGGTCTCCACATCTCTGTGAGGAAAACTTTCTAATTGTGGCCAATTTAAAAGGTCTAATGGGATATCTCACTGGTACCTTTATTTGCCTTTTCTGATTTCAATTTTGAATGTTCTTTCAAATTCTTCTGAGTATTTGGGGTTTTTCTGTAAACTGCTTGTCTGCTTCCTTTGCTCTCTCGTTGGTTATAAGATTTCCCTGTAGGTTCCAGATACTGAAATCTTAGTTTAAAGCATTGTACAAATCACATCCCTTTCTTTCACCCATTACCTTCTTCACAAAATTCCTTAATTTCATTGAAATCATAGTATTGTTTTTCCTTCATAGACTGTGCTTTGGGAATTTTATTAAAGGATGCCTCTAACTCAACTTGTGTGTAAGAAAGAAGAGGCTCCATCCATGTATCCTCAGAGACTGGAGATACTCTCAGAAATAGTCTGACAGTAACAAACTTGCAAGCAGTCCTTAATCCGCGTAGATGCCTCACAAGTCAGTACGCCTCTTCTCCCCAGCAGGAAGATATGTTTAAATATGGGAACACTATCCACAAAAGTGATTCTTTTTGTGCATGATAATTAGGGAATTGTCTATTACTCTTCTGCTGTGGCTTCTTGACTCACAGAAGCCTCTTGAGCCATGTTGGCATCCACTGCTCTCAGTCATTGAGAAGAACTCTGACAAGGTACAGAGATGCTGCAGTTCAC
The DNA here is from genome assembly GCF_001604975.1 of Cebus imitator. Classification (NCBI taxonomy): domain Eukaryota; kingdom Metazoa; phylum Chordata; class Mammalia; order Primates; family Cebidae; genus Cebus; species Cebus imitator. The sequence continues at coordinate 3,441,101 of NW_016107584.1, forward strand.
TGTGTCCTCCAGGAGAAATTGAAGACCAAAAGATCATGCAAAGAGTATATGGCCATTGTTATTTTGGATCTACTGTTCCTTGTATATTCATAGATAGAATCTTGGCCTAACACAACAGAGCATGAAATATTAGAATGTTCTATTTCTAAATGAAGACTGGGAAAACATAAGCTCATGATGTTGTTTCTAAAATTTGAGACCTATCTTCAGTGGCTTTTTTAGAGACCAAAATAGCAGTACTATCCTAAGGCTTGCATGAAATGACTCCTTCTGTGAAGTAATCAGCTGGCACTGGGCATCCTTAGTGATGTGAGGAAAAGATATTATGTCCCAGGAGAGCCCACACTTGGTTAGTGAGACACAAAGACTAACAGGGATACTTAATTGAATAAAAAATACTGTGATAGAGGCTTAAGGGAATGTTATCGTTGCCATGATACTTTTAAATATACAGAAGTTTGTTCTGCTGTGAATGGTTTATCACTTTACCCGATGGAGATTATTTGTCACTCGAGTAATACTGTGCAGGTTTTTGCAAGCCTTTTAGCCTGTAAACTTAAACTTTTTTTAAAATTCATTTTTCTTATTCCTGGACATCCACATTTTATACCCGCTCCCTTTTGACAAAGCATGTCACAGGAAGTTACCCTAATCTACTGCCTGTCAGGGATGCTGAATTGCATTGCTTTATAACTTTGACTTTCTTTGAATTAATATGCGGCATATCTTTTCAAGAATGTCAAAAACGCTGAAAGTAATGTTTTTCATCACATTTCGTAATAACTGTGATGGTTTAGGATATTAAAATACAAATCTAGAATTATCAATTCTACTCTAAATAATTTGGCAATTAAAAAAATTCTCAAATGTAGCTTTTAATCTATGAGCAATTGCTAAACTTAATTCTAAACATTTTAGGATTTTTGTCACTGATCTAAAAGTAAATGTGGCACACAAATAAGGTATTATGAGCATTTGAAAGATGTACTCTTGTTTTTTCTCTAAAAATGAATATCTTTAACTTATAGGGACAATTACTAATGCAATATCAAAATGGAATATTGTATTTTCTTACAACTGACCCCAACCTGCGGAACTGGTTAAATTACCATGAACTTTAAGTGACTCAGTATACTAGACACTTACTAGACAAAACTGAAGATTTTTTTTTTTTATCAATGAACAGTGAAAATTGTTGGGCAAAGCATTTCAGACTCATTCTGTGACATTCAAGTGCAAACTTTCAATGCTTGATTACCATGATCACCAGGAAAATCCTTTCCTAATTATTGAAACCCATTTCTTCCTCTTTGCAAAATAGACAGTAAATTTCTTTACTAATATTCTCTTACTTGGCAAGTACATTTTGTTTTTTAAATTCTAGAGGTCTTTGTTTTATTCTTTGGTACATCTGTGTTGCTGTATCTATAACAATATACCACAGGAAGAAGCAGCAAGATAATTATCCAAGAGTTTTAATTTGAACATCATTAAACTTCAATTTCTATTCCAGTACTTTCTGCCACACATTTTATCCATGTGTTAATGGACAGTTGGTGTTGGAGAATCTTCAACAGTTATCTACCCTGCCATCTTTCCCAACTTCTCTCCCTCTCACTTCTCACAGGAAACTTCTTAGTGATAAAACTTGGCAGTGCAGTCAATATGCTGGCACCATTCACAATGAGAAAGCTATGAAGTTGTATACTTAACTAAAATTACTAAAGAATCATAAGAAGATAGTTTGTGGATTACTTCTTAGAGCTTGGAAGTAAAACTGATCAAAATGAGAAAGATAAAGCATGAATAATGAAAATAAAATGAATCCTATTTATCGAATGCTTATGATGGAATCATCTGGCAGACTTTGAAAAAAGCTTCCTGAAATCAGTCCTTCCAAGAACACTGGGAACACCAGCGACAATCATTATCTCTGTTTCACAGATGAGGAAATGGAGAGGCATGGGAAGAAAGACTGTCTAACTTTGGATGGTTTAACAAACCAGTTAGACTAGGAAAAAGCCTGATTCCCAAAGCCCTTTATCTAATGGCTACATTTAGTGTATTGTTGTGTTAAGCTTGATTGTGAACAGGGCTGGCTAATTCCCGAAGATGCATTAGACAGAATTCCTAGGCTGTCACACAACACCACATTCAAATTGCGTATCTTTAGGAGCAATCAACCATAAATGCCTCTGAATTAGAGAAACAGTATTGTAGAGTGCTTGAGAAAGCCTAACTATGGGAAATTGTAGAATAAGTTATGGTGCATGTAGTGGACTGTGTGTTTTTGTGCTATCCCTCCCCCTGCCAATTCATATGATTAAATACTAACCCCCAATAGGGTGTTATTAGAAGGTGGGGTTTGGGGAGGTAGTGAGGTCATGAGTATGAAGCTGCCATTTTGAGATTAGTGCCCTTAGAAAAGGGATTCCAGAAAGCGCTCTCATTCTCTTTTGAGGACAAAGTGATGAGTTGGCAATTTTATTTCTTTTTTTATTTTTGATCACAAAACTAAGTTTATTATGTTTTTCCCAGCTAGATTTTTTCTTAAATATTTTCACTGTCCCAGTGACTTCTGATTCTTATTTTCCTGATGTACACAATGTGCTCAGCCTTTTTTGCATTTTCTGCACACCTCTTGACACTCCACATTACTCTCTGAGCAGAGTCACTCTCCAAAGTGCTTGCTGCAGACTTTTCATTTTTCTTGATCTTAGACACACGGAGTCTGAATTTCTGGCTTCTCCTTTCCCTTCCTGATTCTGCATGAGAACCCCTGTGCTCTTCTGCCCTCTTCTGTCCTCTGCCACCTTATGGTGGAAGAGAGCACTCACCAGAACCCAAGTATGCTGACACCCTGATCTCAGACTTCCAGGCTTCCAAACTATAAGAAATAAATTTCTGCTGTTTGTAAGCCATCCATCTATGGTACTTTGTTATAGCAGTCCAAACCCGCTAAGACAGTACATATACATTACAGAATATTATAACACTCTTAAAAGATATGATCACGTACCAGGAGTTGACTTGAGGAAGTTTCTATAACTGGTATTGTTCAATGAGAAAGATAAGATGAAGAGTAGTATTTAATGTAAATTCATATTTTACAAAGCCATTATTTCTCTGTAAAATCTGATTTTACATTAAACACTACTCTTCATTTTTTTTCTTTTTTTGAGACGGAGTCTTGCTCTGTCACCCAGGCTGGAGTGCAGTGGCATGATCTTGGCTCACTGCAACCTCTGCCTCCCTGGGTCAAGTGATTCTCCTGCCTCAGCCTCCCAAATAGCTGGGACTACAGGCTCCTGCCACCATGCCTTGGTAATGTTTTGTATTTTTAGTAGAGACAGGGTTTCACCGTGTTAGCCAGGATGGTCTTGATCTCCTGACCTCATGATCCACCCGCCTCGGCCTCCCAAAGTTCAGGGATTACAGGTGTGAGCCACCGCACCCAATCATCTTCATCTTATCTTTTTAAAACTAAAACCCCATGTATATATATGGTTCATATATACAGCGTATGTATATGTGTCTATAAGAAAAAAAATTATAAACCAGTGCTAACATGGATTACCTTAGAGCATAGTTATGGTAGTCATAGTGGATGACATACTTGGAAAAGAGAATGAAACAAGAAACCAAAGATTATATTGGATACAAGTAAACAAACCAAAAACCACAAAAGCACCCCACCATGCACAATAACCCCATTTAAGTAAAGTGGTAGACATGTATTGTTATGGACTAAATTGTGTCCTTCAAAAATGATATGTTGAAGTTCTGATCTCCAGTAGCTCAGAATGTGAGCCTATTGAGAAATGGGATCTTTAAAAGTAACCAAGTTAAAATGAGGTGATTGAGGTATGTCGTATGTCCAATCCAATATGACCTGTGTCCTTTTAAAAATGGGAAATTTAGACACAGAAGGAGACACACGTGGAAGGAAGGTGATGTAAAGAGACGCAGGGAGAAGATGGTCATCTACAAGCCATGGAATGCTGGAGGCTATCAGAGCCAGGAGAAAGACCTGGAACGAGGCCTCCCCTTACAGCCCTCAGAAGAGACCAGCACTGCCATCACCTTGATTTCAGACTTCTAGCCTCCAGAACTATAAGATAATAAATTTCTGTTCTTTGAGCCACCTAATTTGAGGTATGTTTCTATGACAGTCTTCACAAGCTAAAACATGGGTGTGTACATTCATAATGATATTAGGTGAGACAAAGACAGAGTCTAACTACTTTCGTTTGTGGAGATGTTAAGTTATATTGTCAAGAGAAAAAAGAAACAGAATCAGGATAATATATGCAATACACTTCTATTAAATTAAAAGGGAATAAGAAAATTATCTTTTTAATTAGGTAGGAGTGTAAGTACCATCTTTCCCACTTCTTATCTAGTAGGAACTTGGTCAAGTTATATCCGTTTTCTCGTCTGTTGACTGGGGCTGATAATCCTCATGTCTTAAGATTGCTTGAGGAATAAATGGCAAAATGTTGTGTTTAGAGCTCTAGGCCTTTGCTCTCCCCTACGTCTGGAAGATATTGACACAGCTGACTCTTCACCCTACACATCATCACATTGGATAGCTTCTCCTGATCAGCCATTTCCCCACTCCTTTTTCCTTCCTAAGCATCCAGCTTGCCTTATTTATAGAACATTTCATAGCTTCACATTTTGTGTTCCTTAGACTAATAGTTCATTTCTTGTTTTCCCCATAACGCAATTACTCCATGAAGGCAATTTTATTTTTGTCTTACTCACTGTTGTACTCCAGTGCCTAGATCATTGTCAGGCACAGAAAAGGCAATCAAAAATGTTTGTTGCATGAATTTTTGAATGCACACAACTGCTTTGCACAAGATTTATCACATAGTAAATGTTAGCCATAATTGTTGTTCTTTTTATTATACAGGTCTATGATCCCCTCAGTGATGTGCCACAATCCATATATGGAGAGAGAGAGGAAGGTTTCTCCAAATATCACCACACTTGTTCATCTCCAACATGGGAAATGCAAAAAGGTCTGAGCTCTATTATAGCTTAGGATTATTTGAGAATGTATTCAGGGACCACATTCCCCATAATCTATTCAAAATTAATATTATGGACTTCTCAGGCAAATAGTCATGGACAGCCTCCAGCATTCCATGGTTTGTAGATGGCCCTCTCCTCCCTGTGTCTCTTCACATCACTCTCCTTCCACATGTATCCCCTTCTGTGTCTAAATTTCCCCTTTTTACAAGGACATAAGTCATGTCGGACGTACCCAAATCACCTATTTGCAAATAGTTATCCAACTATCTACAGGTACCCTTTTATATAATCTGACCTCGTTTAGCACAAATAATTGTCAGACACATAATTATGTTTAAATATAAAATAGGAAGCAGTGCTGTTCATCTGGAACCATAACAGCACCCCATCTGAAGAATGATATGTTAGTTGCTGAGAAATAGCCTATGGTAATAGTAATTGTTGGATAGAGTGTTAACATAAAACCCAACAAGAATGAGTGGATTCAGGTGAGCAAATTATAGTGCTCCAAAGGCAATTTGTTTGGATTAGTAATCTAATTGTTAGAATAGGTGTCCTGACTATTATTGGCAAATTGGTGCTGGGCATGTGGCGTCAAAGCCCTCAGCGTTAGCCTTTGCAGGCAATAGTTTTTGTTCTCCCAATAATTTACATCAGGTACACATGACAACTAAGAACATAAACTTGGGTGGTGTGTTGCTTTAATACTCCTTGAAAGAATGAAAATATGTCAAATTTTTAAAGCTGTAGGAGATGAAGGGAAGAACAGAGACTCAGACATTGTTATAGACTGTATGAAAACTTTCAGTGATAGCAGACTGTTCTAACACCAGGAGCACCTACCCATTAGTTTCATTGCCAGAATATCTAAATGCTGAGTAAGAATGGGCTCTGTTCAATTGAGTTCCTGTTCATTTATCTGACTTCTTTTATTTTTATTTTTATATATTTTTTTAGAGACAGAGTCTCACTATGTTGGCTAGGTTGGTCCTGAATTCTTGGCCTCAAGCAGTCCTCCCAAAATGCTAGGATTACAGGCATGTGCCCATAGCCAGCTTTATCTGACTTCTGATTTTGAAAAGTTAGAATCTGTCTAGCCCTTCTTCCGTTTGACATTGCTTTAGAAGACTGAAATTTGTATTATGTTCCTGTCTTTCTTTAAGCTAAATGTTTCCAGTGATTTTACAACACTTATTTCTCTTGAAAGGAGAGGCTGAATTGACCCTGGATCCTGTCATGGGTTTTAATCCCTTAAAACAACTAAAAGAGGAAGGGGCAGGACTCACGGTATGTAAAGTTGCTGCTTTAGGCAGAGTGGCCCAAACAAAGCTGGGTGTCAGCTCCACTACTTGGACACATAGCAGAATTTTCTAACACCCTCCATGGGAGTCAGTGTAGGTACTTATAATACATTCAAATTGAGATATCATGTGAATATCCACACATAAGTCATTTTCCAAATAATTAAAATATTAATTTGTGCATCATGCATACGGGCAAATAGGCATTAAATTGATCAGATGATTTACTCATTTAGTGGGACAAAGACATTTGTAAAATTGGCCTTGTATTTTAATTTTTATTTTCAGTGTATACTTTATATAAGGATTCTTGTCATCATTAAATCACAATTTGCCAAACTGCATTCCATGCTACACAAGAGACTTTCAAGGTATTAGTAGATAATCCTCAAAATACAGGAAACCATGAACTTATTGCATCTCTTGAGGCTACAAGGTCTTCTGATCATGCCTCTTACTGTCATATCTTGTGACAAGTGATACTTTAAAACTAGAGTTAAATAGAAAAGCCACACTGTAGGCTGGGCACAGTGGCTCATGCCTGTAATCCCAGCACTTTGGGAGGGCAAGGAGGCTGGATCATGAGCTCAGGAGATGGAGATCATCCTGGCCAACATGGTGAAACCCCATCTCTACTAAAAATACAAAAAAAATAGCTGAGTGTGGTGGCGAGCGGCTGTAGTCCCAGCTACTCAGGAGGCTGAAGCAGGAGAATCATTTGAACCTGGGAGGCAGAGGTTGCAGTGGGCTGAGATTGAGCCACTGCACTCCAGTCTGGCAACAGGGTGATACTCTTGTCTCAAAAAAAAAGAAAAGCCATACTATATTATTACCCAAATTTGTTAATTTCTCAGAGAATTACATTTACACAAATTCTCCAAATGTATGACAAGAGGTTGAGACTTTTTAGTCATCATCTAGGATAAATTTTGCAAGTACTAAATTTGTATATTTAATATTTCCTATAATAGTATTTTATTATATATTATATTAATACAAAATTTTTCTTTTTTTATTAGTTTTGAATTTTCTTAATACTGTTAATTTTTGGCATAATTTTAACACCAAGTATAATACTATTATGGCAGTATATCAAACCTACTTTTACTGCTTGTTACATTTGCGATAAAATAATATTTGATAGCTTTTTCTGTTTTGTGCTTTTTAAATATAATTATCTCATTCCTTAATATATTTTCATATGAATAATTTAAAATCGTTACACACACACACACACTCTTATGATTTAGAACACACACACACACACACACACACATGAATTAGTAGAACACATATACACACATACACATTCATTAGGAATTGATAGAACACTTAAAGTTATCTAACTGTTAATGGGCAATACTATTGTACAAAAGGAAATTTACAAAGTTTTAGAAAAAACCTCTGGCATATTCTCCCTCTCAGTTTACAGAACAGCTACAGGCCTCTAAATTAAAGCAAGTTCCCCAGGAAACAATAAAAAGAAAGTGCTTTAGAAATTCCAATATTAGTTTTTAGATGACTGTACTATTTACTTATTTATTTAATCAAGGCAGTAAAGTGAAAACCCAACTTGGCAACTATACTCAGCTGATGACATGAAAGTGTTTTTGCCTGTTCCCTTAGAGCAAGGCACTATATAAGCACCTTCAACAAATGGACTGCATATTTTATATTCTTCATTCTCTTCGGACATTGGAAACACACTGGAGTCTATTTATAATGCAGTCTTGGTGGTTTATGTAGCTGGACCAGTATTACTGCTACAGTCTAAATATTTGTGTCCCCCAAAATTCATACATTACATCTAATCCCTAATGCAATAATATTAAGAGGTGGGGCCTTTGGGAGGTGATTAGGTCATGGGGGTGGAGCCCTCATGAGTGGGATTAGTTGCCTTATAAAAGAAGTTCAGGGAGCTCTTTCAGCCTTTTCACCATGTGAGGAGACAGGAAGAAGGCATCATCTTAGAAGCAGGAAGAAAGCTCTCACCAGACACCAAGTCTGCTGATATCTTGATATTGGACTTTCCACTCTCTGGAACTATGAGCAATAAATTTATGTTGTTTGTAAATTATCCAATCTAAGGTAATTTGTTCTACAAGCTGAATGAACAGACAAAGACAACTTCTTTTGTCGGCCCACAGATAGATGTTGTCATTCCAAATTCTGAGTGAAACTCACTGCTTGTGATCTTGAGTTCTGTGTATAGCTTTGTCCTGTGACATACAATGACTCAAAAAGCACCTATTCATCTCCAGAAAGTAGTCAGTTTTATTTAGAATTCAGAGGATGCTATGAAATGTATCTTCACTGTCTGTGTTTGTCTCCTTCTGATTCCACAAAGGATGGACACTATTGTTCTCCTCTTTTCTTCTTTTTCCATCTTTCCCTCCCCCACCTAGTTCCTGATGTCTGCCCACTCCACCATGTCTGCTCAGGCCAGGAATATTCATGTATCTTCATGCTCAAAGCAAGGGAAGCCATTAATGCTTAAAGTGTTACATACCACCCTGCACCCTCATCCGTCTGAGATACATTCAACCTCAACTATTTCACTGTTTCCTGATATTCTTTGAAATAGAATACAAGAGAGAACATTCTATTTTGCTAAAACTAAAAGACTTTATCTTTGCTGAGAATATGTAAAGAAAAGGGGATGACTAGATCAGAAGACTTATTCTGAAGGAAATAGTGATGTTAATTTATAAATAATTGTTACCCATTCTTCTTCATTACGTATTCACCTTCAGTTTTCTAAGACTGTGGAAAGCACCGTTGGTGCATGTAGTTAACAGCAGCTTAACTCAGACACAGAACTGAAGCCAGGGCCCATCTGTTCCCATCACTCTTACTGCCAGTTTTGCAACCAGAACTAGAGTGATTTATCCATCTCAGTTTGCCCAGGACTCAGCAGAAGAGGTTCCTGGGACACAAGACTTTCAGTTCTCAGACTTGGAGAGTTCTTGGAAATCACAATTTGACTATGACTGAGAAGATTTCCAGGAAGCAGGACTTTTGAGTCTAAATCTGAGAAATTCCCAGGACATGAGTTGTTCACCTTACTTGCAACCAACTTCTAATTCATCATGAGGGCTTTGCATAAACTTATGCTGTAGGACTAGTTGACTCAGTTATTGCTTCAAATTAAGTAGTATGGCAAAAGTCTGTTATTTTTCAGGAAAAATTAATGTCTGATTGTGTTAATCCTGGTTGCAATAACTTATCTTATTTCTCCATGCTCCTGTGGAAAAAAATCCCAGTTTCTCAACCTGACATATAAAGCAACTGAAAAGTAGCCTATGCCTTAGTCCCTATTGCTATCTCCCTCCACTTGCTACCATGCCCCAGCCTCTCTGAAATTCATCATTCTCCTTCAAGACTGGTGACATGGTTTGGCTGTGTCCCCACTGAAATCCCATCTTGAATTATAGCTCCCATAATCACTGCGTGTTGTGAGAGGGACCTAGTGGGAGATGATTAAATCATGGGAATGGGTTTTTCTCGTGCTGTTCTGTGATATTGAATAAGTCTCATGAGATCTAACGGTTTTATAAAGGGCAGTTCCCCTGCACATGCTCTCTTGCCTGCCACAATGGAAGATGTGCCTTTTCTCCTCCTTCACCTTCTGCCATGATTGTGAGGCCTCCTCAGCCATGTAGAACTGTGAGTAATTAAACCTCCTAGCCTGTATAAACTACCCAGTCTTGTGTATTTCTTCATAGCAGTATGAAAATGGACTAATACAACTGGAGACCTGAGAACACAGACATTCTTTCATCCCAGGTTCTTTCTTTACCTGTTTCCCCTACTGCTTCCATCCATTCAACATAGTAATGTAAGAAAACTCAGGTATCATTGACTCTGAATAACTGTTTCCATCTTCCTCAAGAAGTTATCTCCCCATCCTTTAAGCTCAACTAATGTTTTGTTTATATATTTAAAACAGAATTGATTATGTACTCTTATCAAATACACATAGTGTAGACCTGTCTCTTTTACTAGACTATTTCTCTATTTAGTAGACTTACTTCTCAACAGTGATAACTTATTTTTCTTTTTATCTCTAGTGCTTAATCTCTTGTCTGGTGTAAAATAAAATTCGTTGTATGAACATCTAAGTGGATACATTTTTATACATTTTAAACGGATGGGGAAACTGAAGGTCAGAGTTGTTAAATGATTTCATCAAGATTAATCGGTAGGAAATGGCTGAAACGGGGCTTGAACCAAAGTCTTCCGAATCTAACACCCATGCATTCATCATCACCTCATTTGTATACATGAATTTGTATACATTTGGATTAGAATAGTCTTATGGTAAAAGTCATTGTCTTCTTGCATATTTTGGTTAAATTTAGTCCTAACTTAGGTCAGCTTGCTGCACCTCAGATTACTAATATCTAATATTTTTCAAACAAATCTTGGAGTATTGATTTTTGGTTATAATATCTTTTGTAAAGAAATATATTTTAGTAAAGGGGGGTTACTGTTCTGATATATCAGATCATTTGAGTTAGCACTAAATGTAAAGTCCATGATTTTGTTGCATCCCCATCAGATTCGGTTCAGGGATACTTCATATGTTCCTCAGCTAATTTAATCTTCAATAATTAAGGTGAATATTCAAAGGTTATGGTTGTGTACAATTTTGTGTACCTCAAGCCAATATTAAGAGCTAACATCTCATTGGAAATGAGCTAGAGAATCTCAAGAAATAGTCACTTATTTTTATATTGAGTTAAAATAAGAAGTCTAGTGGTGAATTTTCTCTGCTTTTAAAGAAACGTCCATGTTCCTAGTTTAGCTGAGATTTATTCTGTGTGCCTGGAACATATTTCCTGACTTTTTAGATGCTTTGTTTCTCCTGCAATTAAAATAATTAAGTACTCAGTTGTCATGGAAATACTCCTCTCTATAAAAATCTTTAAAACAGAAGCTCTCTTCATTTCTCTCTCTTTGCAGAGAAGGCAATTACTACCTCTACCTTTAGCCTCCTCTTTCTGTTTCTCTTTATATCTCCCAGTACCGGTACCTTCCAATTTAAATTGCTTTGTAGCAGTTTCTTCGGGCTTAATCTCTAGATGAAAATGTCCCTTCATTCATGAGAAGCCGTAATAATATTCACATCGTGTTCCAAGATCGTAGTACTTGACAATAATCACTGAAAAGTTGCGGATACGTCACAGGGGCATTGTTAGTTTGGCTGCTTTGAATTTAATCCATTCTCAGAATATTCTAGTAGTTACAGTCAGTTCTTCGTATCTATGGGTTCTGCATCCAAGGATTCAACCCACTCCAGGTTGAAAATATTTAAAACAATTGTGTCTGTATTGAACATGTACATACATTTGTTATTGTCATTATTCCCCAAACAGTATGGTATATATAATAACTATGTACACAGTATTCACATGGTATGAGGTATCATAAGTAGAGATGATTTTAAATATACAGGAAGATATGTATAGTTTATATGCAAAGACTACACCATTTTGTATCAGGGAATTGGGCATCTGAGGATTTTAGTATCCCAGGGTGTCCTGGAACCAATCTCCCAGGGATACTGAGGGTCAGCTCTACTCAGAAATAGACTGTTGTGCTCCAGAAGGTAAATGATGGCCAGTCTCGGCAGCTGACACACCAAACCCAGAACTACACCCTATTCATCTCAATAAGGAGGTTTCGTCCCATACTGGTTGGTAAATCAACTGATACATTACCAGCGCACCTATCAGCGTGGGCACTTAATAATTATTGATTCAACCAAGGGAATCACTGAACAGATTGTGAAATTAGAACCTTTATTCTGGGGGTGTGAAGTAGGTAAAATGTTGACCTTAGACAACTAGTGGTTTAGTGAAAAGGGCATGTAAATGTAACCCATTATTCTATGTCTATTAATTAATTTGTTTGTTTATACATTTATTCAGCATCTACAATATGCTAGGCATTGGGCTTTGTGCTAAAAATTCAATGGTGACATCAAAGTTTGAGACAGAAGTCTAGTATAGTGGCTTTAGGCACAGGATCTGGAGCCAGACTACCTGTTTAAAGCTCAGTGTTTTCATTCATTAGTTCTGTAGCCTCTGTCTTCAGTCTCCTCATTTGTAAGAAATTACGATTTTACCTACTTTATAGGGTTGCCATGGAGGTTAAATGAAGTCAAATCTGTGTTCCAGAGCAGCAGCTGGAACATAATAAATATTCTCTGTTTGTAAAATATAAATAAGACAAAATGTTGAGGAAAAGAGACAAAGTTCCTAAACTCATGCAGCTTAAGATGTTGGCAATAATACTTCATAGTCAGTATCAGTCCTTAGGCACAGTATACGCACCATGTAAGTTACCAAGGCAGCTTGTGATAGAATAAATGCAAGAAGAACAATGGGAAAACTGAATGGGAGAGAGAGTTCACCAACACTGAGATGTTCTTCACTTAAGTGCCCACACAAAATTTCCCCTTATATTCACCAATGCCCTTGAAGGAAGGGTGATAAAAGAAGTGGATTATAATGAATGCGCAAAATTGTATGTATGAATTACAGAGGTGACTTGGCAGACACAGATGCATCTCACTCAATGTAATGGATGTTTTCCTAAAAGGCTGTGGATAAGCTGAGGGTCTTTAAATGAAAATGTATTCATATGCTCTAGGAGAACTTGTTTAAAGGAATCTATTGTGAATCCATTTGTAAGGGGACTAGTTATTACCTAATTTATTCAGTTTTTGTATTTTGACTTTTGCATTGGATTTTTAATTCACATTTTATGTACTGGGTTTTCTTGAAAGGTAGATACTTTTAAATAACCAAATTTATTTAAAGTTTCTGAGTGCAGATATTCTCCTTTAGTAATATAAGCACTGGGCATATAAAGACATTCAAAAATTATTTGTTGAAAAATGAGTAGCTAAGTGCAATATCATCTAAAAATGAGGATTATGTAAAATTTAAGCTGTTTCACTAAGTGGTAAATTTCTCTTCAAATGAAAAAGAATTAAATATTCTATTAAATGTTCTAGAGAAAGAGTCAGAGAAATATTTTACAAACTGATTGAACACAAATATATTATCTCTAGAAAATGTAAGGAGATGAGCCCAGGAAAGAAAGATGCAAGATTTAGAGCTATCCCTGATTTAATTTCTTCTTCCCTTCTCAGGCTGCTAATTTCTATTATTCCATAGCACTATTACTTAGAAATCTAGAGTTAATGGCCAGGCGTGGTGGCTCACACCTGTAATACCAGCACTTTCGGAGGTCAAGGCTGGTGGATCACGAGGTCAGGGGTTCAAGACCAGCCTGGCCAACATGGTGAAACCCCGTCTCTATGGAAAATACAAAAATTAGCTGGGCATGGTGGTGTGTGCACACCTGTAATCCCAGTTACTCAGGAGGCTGAGGCAGGAGAATCTCTTGAACCCAGGAAGCAAAGGTTGCTGTGAGCCAAGATCACACCACTGTACTCCAGCCTGGGTGACAGAGTGAGACTCCATCTCAAAAAAAAAAAAAAAAAAAATCTAGAGTTAATGCAGGGGCACAGCATGTAAATACAGATTTCTTTCATGATGAAGCAAGACCTTAGGGAAAGGCTTGAGTCCCCATGGAGAGGGAGGTCAAGAGCTCTGCAGAATGTTGGAACTCTGGAAGGCACTCTGGGGTTGAATGTAGTCTCTAATCCAACAGAGCACTCAACTCCACTCAGCATTCTTGTATTTTCCAATCCAGCTCTCTTCCCTAAAATCCTCATGATCACTGAAATCTTCTTCAGATGATTGGAACATTCTTACTTACCACTCTCTGTTTCCCAGCTCCCACCATTCCCAAAGTCAACAGAAAACACCATTCCTACCTCTCAGGAAAAATGAAGTCCTCATGTAGAACTCTCCTCAAGTTCTTGCTACCAGAATATTTGCATGGACACTTGGGTTTTCATCCTTTCTGCTACAGAGATATTCCTTTTCCTAAGACAAATCTCTTTAGCTGTGCTGTGGAGCATATATTTGTCTGCTGCTTTAAGAAAATAACTACATTGATTATTCCTTCTCTGCCATATCTCTAAAAGAAAGGCAAACGTCTCTAGACTTCAAGTCTATTTTCAGCTATAATTTCTTTCTTCACTGCCAACACGCTAAGATTCTTTGAAGACTTACATGTTCTGTCGATACATTCTCTTCATCTTTTCCTCAGTCGGAGACAACAGTTTTTGCCCTTGCTACTCTATGAAAATGTTCCTACAAGGACACCAGTGATGTTCTTGTCACAAATCCAGTGGAAACATTTCAGTTCTTACCTTGTTTAATATCTCTGCAATGCGGGACATCGTTGACCTCTCCTCAGGCACTTTTCATTCTTGGTTTTACTCAGTCTGTACTCTTGGACTCCTTTCTACTTCTAGTCTCCCTCTCGTTTCTTTTAGCTATTCCTTAAATGTTGATAATCCTCTGCTTTTGCCTTCAGCCCTTATTCATGAAACGTAAATATGGGCTCTCTTCTGTGTGCCAGGCACTGTCTAGAACCTACTTTCTTCTTTCTTCTAACCTACGTACTATCCTTGCTAATGCCATCCATTGCTCTGGCTTAAGTTATCAAGTATACTTAATGTTGGCATATGTGGCAAATAAAAAATAGAAGAAATACCTTTAAAGTCACTCAAATTTAGTTGGGCATCAAGTATTTTATTTTGCAATCCTACCTATACCAGAAGTCACACACCCAAATGCCTTCAGGAGCAAGTTAGTTAACAAAACGTGCAAACCAGGAAGGTGAAGGACAAGTAATGGTGGGGATCACAGCCAACTGAAGAGCAAATGCCTCATCAGAAGGCCTTATAATTCAATGTCTTTTACATCCTTGCAGGCAAACAAATCAAGTATATGGGCCACATCTGATCCAGGGTGACACATCTGGAAACTCTAAAGTCTGTGTCCCAATGACTTCTTCCATTCCTGTCTATACAACTATTTTCTGTATATCTTCACTTGGATACCCTCCTGGTAATTCAAGGTGTACAAAAAAATTGCCTTTACACTACAGTTAGAGTTATCACTCCAAAGTAGAAATTAGATTATACCACTTTCCTGTTTAAACCCATAACTGCTTCTCCATTGCCTTCAAGATAAAATTCAAACTTCCTGATAGGTTTTACAAGGGATTTTATGTATTTCCAAGTTACTGCCTTTAGTCATCTCATGTTTTCATTATCCTCATCTGCTGCTCAATGCTTAAACCCTTATCAAACCAACCTCACCTGCCTCAATGAATGAGTTTCTCCCTGACATCTGAGACTTGGCTGGTTAGAGCCATCCCCTCTGCATGTGTCCAGCCTACCTCTGTGGCCATGTGACTTGTTTTGGCCAATGAGATATGAATAGGAGGGACATATGTAAATTCTGGAAAGAAGTGTTAAGCACTATGCATGCTTTGCCATGCCAGCTTTTCTCTACCTCTCTAGAAACATGTGCTTTTCTAGGTCAAAAGTACTCAGGAAATGAAACCATGCTTCTTTGGATTAGAGCCTGCACAGGGGCAGTGACAAGTTCAGTGTGCATCACAGGTGCTTGTTACAAAATGTCCCTTGCAAGCCACAGATGTCACCTCAAACTACCAAAAAAGAGACAAAAAAGTTTTATACTTCTCATGCATTTAAAATATTATATATATATATATATATATATATAAAATATTATAATATTATATATACATTAGATATACATATATATCCCAAGGAACATTGATTTTTTGACTTCCTGTGTTATTGTAATGAAAGAAAAAATGTTGGGGTATAATGGGAACATTTCATTACTGCAAACACATGTCTTAGAATAAGTCAGACAAATTCTCATGACAAATTGCAAGAATTTTCTCTAAGACAGTTAAATTCCTTACCATACATTAAAAAAAAAAAAAGAAAAAAAAACTTTTTAAGTTCAGCAGTACATGTACAGGTTTGTTACATAGGTAAACTTGTGTCATGGGGGTTTGTTGTACAGATTATTTTATCATCCAGGTATTAAGCCTTGTACACATTAGTTATATTTCTTGATCCTCTCCCTTGTTCTACCCTCCACCCTCTGATAGGGTCTACTGTGTGCTGTTCTTCTATATATGTTCATGTGTTCTCATCATTTAGCTCCCATTTATAAGAGAGAACACATAGTGTTTGGTTTTCTGTTCCTGCATTAATTTGCTAAAGATTATGGTCCCCAGCTCCATCCATATCCCTGCAAAGGACAGGATCTCATTCTTTTTTATGGCTGCATACTATTCTATCGGCTGTATGTACCACATTTCCTTTAACCAGTCTATCATTGATGGGCATTGAGGGTGGTTACATGTCTTTGTTATTGTGAATACTGTTGCAATGAAAATACATGTGCATGTGTTTTTATAATAGAATAATTAATATTCCTTTGGGCATATACCCAATAATGGGATTGCAGGGTTGAATGGTATTTCTGTTTTTAGGTCTTTGAGGAATTGTCACATTGTATTCCACAATGGTTGAACTAACTAATTTACACAGCCACCAACAGCATGTAAGTGTTCCTTCTTCTCTACAACATTGACAACATGTTATGTTTTGACTGTTTAATGATAGCCATTCTGACTGGTGTGAGATATCTCATTGTGGTTTTGATTTGCATTTCTTTAATGATCAGTGATGTTGAGATTTTTTCCATTTGTTTGTTGGCTGCATGCAGGTCTTCTTTAAAGAAGTGTCTGTTCATGTCCTTTGCCAACTTTTTAATGTTTTTTTTCTTCTTGTTAATTTGTTTACGTTCCTCATAGATGTCGGTTATTAGACCTTTGTCAGATGCAAAGTTTGCAATTTTTTTTCTCATTCTGTAGGTTGTCTGTTTACTCTATTGACAGTTTATTTTGCTATGCAAAAACTCTTTGGCTTAATTAGATTCCATTTGTCAATTTTTGCTTTTGTTGCAATTGCTTTTGGTGTCTTCATTATGAAATCTTTGCCTGTTCCTATGTCCAGGATGGTATTACCTAGGTTTTCTGGGGTTTTTATAGTTTTGGTTTTACATTGAAGTACTTAATCCATCTTGAGTTAATTTTTGTACATAGTGTAAGGAAAGGATTGGTTACAATCTTCTGCATATATCTAGCCAGTTATCCCAGCATCATTTATTGAAAAGGAAATCCTTTCCCCATTACTTGTTGTTGTCAGTTTTGTTGAAGATCAGACAGTTGTAGGTGTGTGGTGTTATTTCCAGGTTCTCTATTCTGTTCCATTGGTTTATGTGTTTTGTTTTTGTGCCAGTACCATGCTCTTTTGGTTACTATAGCCCAGTAATACAGTTTGAAGTTGGGTAGCAGGATGCCTCCAGCTTAGTTCTTTTTGCTAAGGATTGCCTTGGCTATTTGGGCTCTTTTTTGGTTTTATATGTACATCTTCTTTGTGAGACTATTTTAGCACTAGGTCCTACAAAAACTGGAACTCTTAAATGAGCCAGGTTCCACGCTATATATTTTTACCACTTGATTTTTACAACAGTAAAAAATGAGACAGAAATTATGTCTGTTGAACAGATAAGAAAACAAAGTCTTATAGGGGCTAAGTTCACTACCTAAAGTCATGTACCTCTTACAAGTCAGAGCTGAGATTTGAACTCGAGTTCATTTGGTTTCCTTAGTGGTCAACTTGGTGCTATACTTAACATCCCCTCTGACTTATACTGAGAGCCTAACGAACAATAGGTTTTCATTTAAGATTCATTGAATATTCTTTGTTGAAAATCTAACCATCAGTATCTCATTCTTCACATTGATAGCAAAATTAATCTTTTCATTGCATTCCTTTTTTTAATTCTGCTCCTCATCTCAAAGACTGGATTTTTACAAAAACGGAATGCCTCTTTTCGACTGACAAATGATTATATTTTAATTCTTTAACTGACAGATTATTGTTATCTAAACACAATGACAGCGGCCTAATAATTAAACTGCATTTTTTCTTGAAATATCAGTGATCTTGAGCTTGTCACCTACCCCTCTGGAGAAAAGGTTTGAAATCAGTACTTCCAACCCTAAGATTTCAGCAATTCTGGAGTGGGGCTCCATCATCCATGTGTGAAAATCTCCCCATTCAAGTGTGCTATCATCTGGGTTTAGGGATGTAAATTTTAAAGAATACCTAGTAATATTCTTTAGCCCACATCACTTCATTGTGTGCCTCCTCATAAAACATTTCTCTCTACATTATGGAAGTTCAAGAATGCCTAATAATAAATGAATCTAGCAGTGTAACTTAACTGATAGCATTCAATGTTGATAAAATGTTAGAGTGTGACTCCAAAGGAAATGGTAGGGGATAGATTATGGGAGGCCAGGCACATCCTTCATAGGAGGGTGGGCTTCATCCTGAAGGCACTAGACAGTCCTCGAAGGGCTTTCTTGGTGAATGAATAAGATGACAATAAACAAAAGGGAAGAAACTATTGAGAGTGGAAAACTTTAAGCTGTTTCATTTGATGTACCAAAAATAAATTATGTCTTTTTGAGGCTTGATCTGAAGTATAAATGTCATGTTTGCTAATTCCAAGTTTTGTCTTCTGCCATTTTCTGGAGTGTATATTCAAATGCTCATGTGCATTATCTCAATACTTTTGCTGCCTTGTTTACCCTCTTTGGAAGAAGTGTTACCCCAAGGTGACAGATGCAGTGAAATGGCATTTTGATTTTTAGATGTCTTTCATCATTAATTCACTCCTTTGATGATTACTTGTAATACTTAGAAATGAAATTTTCAGGCTAACCTATGCCTTTTATAATAAAATGCCAAAATTATCCAGAAAAACCAGCTGATAAGCTAAACGCATCATCAGTTACCTTTTTATTGAAGGGAGACAACTGTGCACTGTTTTGTAGCAGAAATGATAACCCTGGAAACAAAAAAAATCATCCAACTTTTTATTCAACCAATATTTACTGAGTAGCTATTTTGTGCTAGGCACTGAGCCTAGCATTATATGTCTGAAAAAAAGATGTATTGTCATCTTCCAGGAAATAACAGGTGTGTGTGCTGGCAGTGAGGATGGGGGAGATAATTATTAAACAAGGAAGTACACACAGAGAATACGTATTTACAATTTGTAGTAAAGGCCAGGACAAAAAGGAACAAGATGCTTTGAAAGATAAAGAGAAATGGGAACATAGGTGAGATATACTTTATCCCAGGCAGTCAGGAATTTTCCAAGGAAGTGATATTTGTAATAAAACCTGAAGAATGGGAAGGAACAACTTAGAAGAGGAAAGGAGAACATTCCTGGCATATGGAATCATGTGGAAGGTCGTGAGGTTGGAAAGGAGACCAGTGAGCTGGAATAAGAGAGGCACAAGAGGTATGAGCTTGATGAAGGCAAGGAAGGTCAAAGTCCCACAGCCCCCAGTAGTCTTGGCTGCAACCGAAACTAACCAGGGCGTCTTGGTCAAGTTGCTCTAATTCTTTGTGATGCTGGTACCTTGTCTGTAAAAGCAAGTATTTAAGCCCAATGCTAAGACCTTGCAAAAGAATATGACTTATCAATTATGTTTTAATATAAAGAGTAAACTGATAAAGGAATAATTTATTTAGATTGTTGAAAGCCTTGATTTTTGGCAAGTATTTAAGGAGAACTTGATTTATACAGAGTGCCGGGGGAGCTGGAAGAGTAAAACTCATCAGCATTTGCTTTCTGAGCAACGCTGTTACTTCCGCCCCATCTCTCATGCCTCTGGAGGCTGTAGTGGGAAGGATCCCCAAATACCACCACCCACGTACAACTTTTACAGGATCACCGAGAAGCTCTGTGCAGCTTCTGAATATTACAACGCCTCCCCACCAAGACCTCAAGATGCCACTTGTGACTTCTTGACTTTCCCTCTCCAGAGGTTGGATATGATGCATTGGGGGAGTGTGGGAGATGGTATTGCTTCATGTCCCTGGTCAGTCCGGTGCTCAACTGCCTTTGCAATGCTATATCTTCAGGGTGAGAAAGATGAAGAGTGGGAGGAACTGGTCAGTGAAGACTTAACACATTGAAAGTTTTCTGCAGTGTCTGCTGTTGGGAAGTGATTTAAAATAACTAGATGTAGCTGAGAATGATTTCTGGAGAAAACCATGTGATTCTCTCCAACACCTAAACATATCCCAGAAAAAGAGAATCTGGATGGTGGGTGGAGAGACTGCTAACCAAAATGCCTCGAGAGTGTGTGTTCCTTGACATAAAGAGAGAGAATTTAGCTCAAGATTGTTCAGATAGGAATGTCAGGATGTAAAGTTAATCTTTGACGTTTCCATTTGTGTCGCACTATTTTCATCCTGTTGTCACAGACATCATGTGGCAAGAAGGAGTACATTCAGCTGCCTCAGTTGCTTTTTTGCCTGAAGTGATGTTCTAAACGGGACCTCCATTCTTGCTATTCGATGTTAAATGACTCTCACGTGTGAGGAAAGGAGGATTATCATTTCTACAGCAGTCTGCACTTGTGTTCTTATCAGCAAGCCAAAGAAAGCACATATTAAATGAATGTGAAGTGACGTAAGGACAGAGACAGCCCTCCAGGGCTGATGTCTAAACTCTTAGTTCCTATTTGCATTTCTTTGTTTTACAATGTTATTTGGTGAAGTATAAAATTTCTTATTATAATTTCTTAATTACAAATACATATGCTTCTGGGAAAGAAAACAGTATTGTGAGTGAAATTAAAAGTAAATATATTAGACATAGTCTAGCAAATGTTAATGAAGGCAATTTCTCAATACTTCATGTATATAGATGTATATACACATATATATTTTCTCATGTGTGTATAAAACAATGAGATTGACTTATTTTTAATAAGAGCCACCAAAAAAAAAAAAAAAATACAAAGCCTTTTTGTTGCTGTTTTGAAGTTCCAACTATGTTCTGATCTATCAAACTTTTATCATCCAGATTGATAACTCTTTTTGTCCTATTTTTTCAAATGATATTTCCTTAGGCCTTAAAGCTAGTTGTTATAAGTCAGATGAATTTATGCCCAAGGCATGCTGAATCCCAGTGCAGAACTGGTTAAGAGAAAAACAAGGATGAGGCAAGCTTCAGCCCCAGAAAACAGAGCTTCAGCTCTGGTCTCCAAAGGAGGCTGTTAGATAAGGCCCATGATAGTGTCTAACGGGACCCAGGAGTCTGGGCTTTGAGTTAACGTTCCACAAGCTTTTTGAATGTATTCATATGCAGTGCTGGGCAAAATGGAAGTTAATTTGTTTCTCTACATCATGAAGATCTGTCTGCACAAGGTTTTCTTATGTTCAGTAAATCACAGTCTGGTGTTAGTTGTTCTCTTTTTCTGTTTCTCCAAGTATTCCTGAGATAAACCAGCCCTTTCACCCCAAATTGGGGTGAAAGGAAGGGTGCCTCTGTCTACTTCGACTCTGAGGATATCTAGTCTTTTTATACCTTTCCGCGACAGCTCTAGTAATGATTCCCTCCTCTGAGAGGTGGATGGAAACATGGGAAGCATTTAGAATTGGCAGCATTTTCTTTGGTGGATCATAAAGAGTCATTTGGTTTATTGAGATGAGGATGAGAACACGGAATTTCCCAGTAGATACTGCAGACATTTTCATTAGGATCCAATTTCAAAGAATGCTGTTGGCATAGTTATATTTCAGGAGACGAAAATCTCTTCCTCTCTTGAGGAACAGGGATCTGATTTTCCTCCTGCTGATACTAATTTAGGCCATGTGTGATCAGAACCTTCCTGATTATTCACCAAGTTTCAATCTTAGAGACAAGAAGATAATAAGAGGAAAAATACAAGATATACCCTGGGTAGGGACCTAAAAGGAAGAAATTTTAGAGGAAGCATTGGAATTATGAGTGGCCAGAAAAGTGGTTAGAAGGTAGTGCCCCTACCAGCATGTCTCAGGTGAGCCAAGAGGACAGGTGCTAGGGACACTGTTCACGAGTTCAAGACTCGATTGGATCATAGTTCTCACCTGAATTTCACGCAGGCCCTTGTTATTCATCCTCTGGGCTTCTTGTAAATGGGAACTCTATGTCTGCATCTATTTTGCCAAGCAGACAGTAACCTTAGGAGAGAGAAGGGCCATCAATGGCTGTTCAGAGAGGATAGTCTTCAATGCCTCCAAGAAAAAGGATCAAAAAGGAATCCAGACACATAGTGCAGTGTTGGAAAGAGGCATCCGTACTTGAAGGTTGAGCATGCCACAACTGAGTCAGTGGGGACTGGGCACCTCTGGTAATGTGTCTTTCCATGGCCTGAATAGTTCCAGGTCAGCACTCCACAAGCATCCTCCTCATCCACTACTCTTCCTCTACAATTAGCATGCCAATCAGTCTCAATAACATTCTCAGTAAAGCTTACAAAGCATTGTACGTTCACTATGTGAACATAGTGATGTTGTGTCCTTATCTATGCCTGGTGCCTTGAGGTGTTGCAGAAATGATAACCCAGAAACAGAAGACTCATTCATTCTTTTATTCAGACTTTTATTGAGTGGATATTTTGTTTTAGGCACTGAGGCTGGTATTAGATATTCATTTTAAATAAACCAAATGCAACTTCAGTCCTCCCAGAGACTTACAAAGGTGTGTGTATGTGTGTGTGTGTGTGTGTGTGTGTGTGTGTGTGTGTGTCTATACTGGGAGATGACCACTAAATAATTTGATACACAAAATATATTTATTTACAATTTGTGATAAATCATGGGTAAAAAAGGAAGAAAGTGCGTGATGGAGAAAAAAACTGGGGTGAAAGGAAGGGTGCCTCTGTCTACTTTAGACTGGGCGATTGGGAATTTTGCATTCATTTAACTCGTTTACTTGTTAAAATGCTGAGATCATGTTTTTTATCTCCAGTATAATTTTGTCTACTAGTATTCATTATCAGCAAATGACCTTCTCTCCCAAACATGGTTTGTACTAAATTCTGACATTCTAAAATCATTGCATTTGGGTTGGTTACCAAAAACAATCATGACTATGTTTTACTTTTACCATCTGCTTAGTTATTGATCCATGATGATGTGCCATTAGCTAAATTTCTATTAATTAAAAAAATTATGTTCTCATGCTCACCTAGCTTCACAAATTGTCTCATTATAATTATTCTTTTGATGATAGAATAATAATCAACTTTAATTCATCGGACAGATGGATCATGCTGAATTGTTCTAAGATCTAACATGTAATAATGTCCAAATTACTCAGCGCTTTTTCATATACCATCACACTTAGTTCTCATGTCACCCCAGAGATGCCTTGCTACTCCCACATTACAGATGAGAAAACTAATGGTAAAAGAAGTTAGACATCAGTTCAAAGTTATACCTATATCATTGGCAAACATAAACACCCAACTCTTCTGCCTTTAGAGACAGTATGGGTTTCCCTGTTGGCCTAGCTTTCTCCACTACTCATACTGGTTTGCTTTTGGGCCCCAGCAATGTTCTGCTTCCACACACTGGTTATTCTTACCTTGATATATTTTTGAAGTTTTTTTTTATTGGACTTAGTCCTATATATCCACATACTTGGTATTTCTCAATAATCACCTGCTCAGTGGAGCTAGCTGCGTTGGTAAGATACTTCCACTTTCCTTGCCTCAGTCCTTCCTTCTGGAAAGTGAGAATTTGGTAGCATCTTCCTCAAATAAGTATTCAGTGAGGTAATACACAATACATAATTATATATATATATATATGCCTGCCACATAAGTGTTCAGCAAATAATAATTCTTAATCTCATCTCTCAATACAAGAAATATGACCATTATTTCTTTTCAAACATGGCTTTGCAATGTCTACATAGTGTAAACAGCCCAATTATGCAAGAAGGAATGCTCCATATTAGGGGTTATTGCCTGTTCACTGCAGATCTTCCACCGTTCAAGTGTCACCAAAATGCCCTAGCTGGTAAGCACAGAAATTGGATAAAAAGTCACTGAGATCAGATAAAAGGGATCTCATAGTTAGCAAAAGCGCCACACTCCACTTGCCAACATCCACTTCAGAACTCCTCTTTGGAAGGTTTTCTCAGTCCCCGATTTAGTTGTGTAAATGAACTTCCCCTCTGAGTAGTTTTAAATGGGATACTGGATCTGGACAGTTGAGCTGGCCCCATCATAAAATGCTGGTTTCAGTCACCATGCCCCCGCAAGAAAGCTACTGGCAAGAATCACTGCCCTCCCTTTTCCAGCCCTCCCTTCTCCAACGAAAGGAATGACATCAGTATCCTTCCTTCTTCCTTATCCTGTCTTCAGTTTTTGACCTTTTTATTACTTATTAAAACACCTCCACAAGCAAAGCCAGAGAATGCTTGAATGTCTATGCTTTAGAAACACCAGCCAAAATTGTGAAGGCAGCCCAAGTTGGAACAATTGACTAAAATGAGATCCTTGAATCAGCAGATACAATTTATGTCATGCCTTCTTTTGTCATAGGAATGCAAGAGGGACTGCAGAATGTAGTGAAAAAAAAGAAAGAAAGAAAGAAAGAAAAACACAAAGTCTGTGAACCTGGTGAGTTTTGAAGCTGCAAGTTAGTTTCGTCAATGATCAGATTTGTGATCTCAGGTAACAGCTCTAAACCTGGGTATCCTCCCTTGTCAAATGGAAAGAAAATCTGCTACATTGTAGGTAGTTGTCAGACATAGTAAAAAGTGCCAATTATAGAACTTGGAATATGATAGGTGCTCAAAATGGTAGTTCTTATTATCTGGAAATACCAATTATACACAATGATAGCCTGTAAAATAAAAGTGTTAACTTTCAGAGAGCAATCTTAAATATAAGAACAAGGAATTTCTTGTTAATCCTTGCAGGAAGGTGACTAATGATCTCCTTATTCCTAATACTATCAATAAGTCATTTTAGGTTTTGGTGTCCTTGACATCTTGTTACCTCTTGTAACTAAGCCTCTGCCTTCTTGGAAAATTCTCTTTGCTTGGTTTCTGTGGCACAGGGATAGCCAGAATTCTGATAAAATTCATTTAAAAATTGGCTCCAATCCTGTGCCTAGTCCCAGTTCTTCAGTGGGGCAGACTAACATAATTATCTTCCACAGAGGAGCAATAGGTTTAGTGGGATGGAATTAAAAATGGCTTCTGGCAGCAAATCACACTGCCACGTGTGTACCTATGTAACAATATTGCATGTTCTTCACGTGTACCCCAAAACCTTAAATGCAATTAAAAAAATGGCTTCTTCCCTCCACCTTGGAGTTTTTTGGGGACTTTTTCAGTGTAGTGCCTTATCATTGATGTAATGTAATTTTCACTATGTTGTACTTTTGTGTGATTATGCATAATAAATGAGATGCCTACTTTTCCCAGCTACCTTAGAGTGATCCAGCCCTACATTTCTCACCAACTGACATTTTTTGAAGATTGGATTTTTGTATCTCGTTCACCATGGTAAGCCAAGGCTAGTATTTGTATTGTGCAGTATTCTAGAGTAGAATCCTTCCTCGTTTTGTACAGAGGAGTGGTATAAGTTCATAAGTAGCAGCATAAGTTCTAGAGCCAGATTACCCAGGTTTGAATGCCGGCTCTACCAATGTGTGCCTTAATAATGCTGTTCCTTAATTTTCTCATCTGTAAAATGAGTATAATAACAGTATGACCTCATTGACTTATTGTGAAAATTAAACTAGTTAAATAATATAGTGTTTTAAAATTGTTCAATATACAGAAAAATGACTGTTAAATACAATGTATTATGGACATACACTTGCCCTGGACACTCTTTTCTGTATAACGGTGTATTAGTCCATTCTCACACTCCTATAAAGAACTATGTGAGACTGACTAATATATGCAGAAAAGAGGTTTAATTGACTCACAATTCCACAGGCTGTATAGGAAGCATGGCTGGGAAATCTCAGGAAACTTACAATCATGGTGGAAGAGTGAAGGGGAAATAAGCACCTTCTTCACACGGTGGCAAGAGAGAGAGGGAGTGAAAGAGGAAGTGTGATACACTTTTAAACCATCAGATCTTGTGAGAACTTACTCACTGTCATAAGAATAGCAAGGGGGAGTTCCACCTTCATGATCCATTGACCTCCCACCAGGCCCCTCCTCCCATTTGACCTGAGATTTGGGTGGGGACACAAATTTGAACCATATCTACTGGTGACATTTGTATCTATTTCTCCAACCCAGTGTTTCTCTGGAACTCCAGGGTAATTCCCACTTCACAGCTGAATATATTCATTTTCATAGGCAAATGAGAAGATGTCATTTCCTTCTTGAAATGCATTTATCTGTGATCTCCATGGTTCAGGGAAGGTACCATCATCCAAGCAGCTTCTCAGCCAGAACTCAGACATCATTCTGACTGCTTCATCACATTTACTAGTCATCATGTCTTATCTTCTTATCTTTCTAGTGTGTCTTTTTTAAAATCCCCATTGCCTCTACCTTACTTAGTTCAGGACATCAGACCTTATTGTTTGGTCACTGCAAGACCTTTGGAAATGACTCCATCTGTTTGCCATGTTACCTGATTCTATTCTTTTCTCTTCATGACTGCCAGAGTGATGAATCTAAAGGCACAATCTAAACCTACTATTCCTTGGACTAAAAGTTTTCAGTGGTCTGCTAATGTCTCTGATGAAAACTTAAGCCCAAAGCTGGGTGTAAGACTGCCATAGTCTGGCCACAGCTCAACTCTCCTGCCACAGAACTTGCCCTCCAGACCAGGGAACTACTTGCAGTTCTCTGCGCCTTAAACTTTCTCAATCTCTGGTACTTTGCATATATGGTCTGTGTTACAGACAATATTTCTCTTCTTTCTTCTTTCTCAAGTGGTCGATTCATGCTTGTCCATTAGGCTTTGGAATTGACATTAGGTTTATCCATGAAAGCTTCACTAATACCCAAGATTGTACTGAGGGCTTTTCTTATGTGTTCCCACAGCACAGGAATCAGTCCTTTGTGGCATTAGCAATATAGTACAGTGGGTAGCTTATTGGTGACAAAGCCAGACTGGCTTGTTTGAATCTTGGCTTTGTAACTTAGTAGCTAAAGAAGACTTAACTTAAGATTTAAGTTCGTTAATCTCTCTGTGCCTCACGGTGATATTAATAGCCCCCAGAGTAGATTGAGAAAATGGTCACAAATTCTTTCCTTCTCTGTATCTACCTTGCCTTAGGTTTTTCAGACTGTTATAACAAAATACCACACATTGAGTAGCTTAGAAATAACAGAAATTTAATTCTTATAGTTCTGGAGATTGAAAAGTCCAAGATCAAGGTGCCAGCAGATTCAGTGTCTGGCGAAGCCCAACTTTCTAGCTCATAGTTGGTTCCTTCTCACTGTAGGAGGAATGAGCTAGTTTCCTGGTCTTTTTTTATAAGGGCATTAATTCCATTTATGAAGTCAGAGCCCTTATTACCATATAACCTCACAAAAGACCCCCTTCAAACACCATTACCATGGGGGTTGAGATTTTAACATATGAATCTGGGGGTACACAAACACTCAAACCATATAGCATATCCCTTTGCAATATGCCATTGTAATTTCCCCCATCAAAGTTAAACTCTTTCTTCCGCCATTGAATCTGGGCTGGCCTTGCCACTTGCCCTGGTCAACAGGACAGTAGCAAATGTGTCTCAAGCAGAGGCTTGGAGAGTGCTGTAGAATGGCACCTACTCCCTCTTGCTGCTCTTGAGAACCCTGCAGCTACCATCAAATGAAGAAGTACAGGATAGTCATCTGGATGGTGACGAAGACATAGTCCAGTTGTACCCATTACTCCAATTGCTTGCATGACATGTAAGATGACCATATCACTGCCAGCTGGCCACAGATGCATGAGTGAGCCCAGCTAAACACAGCCTACATTGGCAGACCATCGAATTTTGAGGCAAATAAATAATTATGTTAAGCCATTATATTTCGGGGAGGTTTCTTATAGCAAAAACTAACATATGACTCATGGATCATGAATATTGGATAAGTTAACACATACAAAATGCATACTGAGTGCTATATAAGCATTTATTTTTCTTACTAAAGTTGCTTATTTCCTTGTGCAAATCTACCACTACAATGCTGGCTCCTTGAAGGAAGGGACTCTTTCTTTTCCCCTGTTATATCCTCCCTATGCAGTGCCTGGCTTGATACATGTTGAATGAATGATTCAAGATTCTTAGGTACTTGTCAAAAATAAACAAAGGAAATAAAATGTAAATGACTACCCATATCAGATGACCCTGTTATCCAGTGGTCCATGATCCTATTTCTTTATCCCCACTCTCCTCACCACCACCATCCCTGAATTCTTACTGACAACTTGAAACCTAATGAGGCAATAAACAGTTCTATCCATGTGAGTAGAACTGATACAAAAGTGAAACAGGGTTGTCTCACTAAAGTGCAGTGAATTGATTGTGATTGTGTCCTTAAAACTGAGTCTGCTTCCACGAGTAGGGATGTATCTATCATTGCACGTTCCCCAACTCTCCCTAAATCCTAATGTGCGTCTTCTATAAGCATTCTATTCTTCCAACATCGTTAGGTTTTCTCTCTGATAGCATTTGTTAACATCAGCTATCTAAAAGATTCTGGACTTTTAAAAATCTAATAGCATTGAGACTTTAAGGATCTCTGTCTTCCTTTTCTTTTGTTCATTTGTTGATGGCTGTTAACTAACACCTGAATTTGAGTGTCAAGTCCTTCATCTATTTTGATGCGTATATGCGGCAGTTTCGCTATTCAAGTTCTAGAGACAGTTAGACTGAGTTTTGGATTTTCCAAGCCCATACCGTGGCATTTTTTGTTGGTTTGTATTTTACCTTACTTTGAAGAAATAGGTTCTCAGTCTCCCTAGAATGCTTCTAATTTGTATAAAGTTTTAATTTTACTAATTAATTTTAAAACAAAACAAATTAAACATTAATTCCTCAAAGTACCAACTTAATGAATAAATCTTAAATATATTGAGATGATTAACTTCCTTATCAGCAATATAATATAGTGCTTTGAGCCACACATACATCAGAAATACATATTTCTCCTGTTTTTAAAGACTTGATGTCTTTGAATTAGAAGAAAACAAGTCATTTAGAATAGTTTTCAGTTATATTCAACTTTTGGTTTAAAAAAATACTCTAGGCACAGTGCAGTGGCTTACAGCTGTAATCCCAGCACCTTTGGAGGCCAAGGTGGGTGGATTACCTGAGGTCAGGTGTTCAAGAGCAGCCTGGCCAACATGGAAAAACCCTGTCTCTACTAATAACATAAAAAATTAGCTGGGGGTGGTAGCAGGTTCCTGTAATCCCAGCTACTCTGGAGGCTGAGGCAGGAGAATCGCTTGAACCTGGGAGGCAGAGGTTGCAGTGAATGGAGATCACACCATTGCACTCCAGCCAGGGCAACAAGAGCAAATATTCATCTAAAAAAAAAAAAAACAACAACAAAAAGGAATATTCTAGGAACAGATTCATTTAGTTATAACAAAATCTCTTTTGGACAGTTTATTCAAATTGTTAGCAAACAAACTAGCAAATTCTTACTTTTCAAGGACTGATTTTTAGTCTTCATGCAGTAAAATGAGCAATTAAAGAAAATACAAGGATAAAAGGTATAAAGTGATTTGGAATTTAATGAATATATCTACCAATTAGAACATATTCAAGTGTAGAACCTGGAGATATGAAATTTAAGTAAAACCTTTTCAGCATTAACCTCATTAATGATATTTAAGTTTTTGGAGTGCTCTGTGGTTAAACTAAATCCCTATTCTGAAGCGAGTCCTCTAATCACCTCTCCTGCTATATACAGAACGTAGCCAGTGGATTTCCCGAAGTCCACAGGTCAGCGGTCATTGCAATGAAGTGAAATAATAACTTTACATTTATAATATGGACTTATCCTGCAAGACAGAATTGCAAGACAAACCTGAATTTTGATGCTTACAGACTTACAGTTCATTTGGCAGCATTTCAGCTTTTATAAACTTGGCCAGCCTCATAGAAGCAAGTGCTGAAAGATGTCAGATGATGGAGGTTTGTGACCTGGTTGCATCCCACGTGAATTGTGCAAATAAGTCTCTTAATCTCCATGGGCTTCAGTTTCTTCTGCAAAATGGGAATAATAAAATTTTAGCTTTCAACTTTTCAGAGTTGTAAAGATCAGATAAGGAACTGAACATAAAAATCCCATAGGAAGGTCGGAATTAACTTTGCAGCTCTAAAATGTTTACCTGATTTTTGTTATATTATGGCATATTAATATTTCCTTTAATGTTAGGATCTCAAAGCAGATTATTTTACCTGATTATTATAATACAAGAGATTAAGAATCACAGAGAAATTTACAAGTGTAGTCAGATGATCAAAGTTAGGGATATTTGCTGTTTGAAAACTAATAAGATAATAAGTAATTATATCCATGTGAGTAGGGCTGACATAAAAGTCAAACTGGATTGTCTCACTAGGGTAAAGTGCAGTACATTGTGATTGTAACACTAGCCTCTTCTCTTGCTCAGGGAGATCTGCATGGCTCCAAGGAAGCCTATGGTAAACAAGTAAACAAACACAAAACTGTGTCCAGTGTCCTGTTGAGCAGGACTTCCTTCCTTCCCTCCTTCCTTCCCTCCCCTCCCCTCCCCTTCCCTTCCCTCTCTTCCTTCTTCTTCTTTCTTTTCTCTCTCTCTTTTTCTTCTTGGCAGGACTTTTCACTCTGTTACCCAGGCTGGAGTGCAGTGGTGTCATCACGGCTCACTGCAGCCTCGGCCTTCTAGTCTCAGGCGATCCTCTTCTCTCAGCCTCTTGAGTAGCTGGGAGCCACTACCCACAGGTATGAGACATTACGCCTGGCCATTTTTTAAAAATTATTTGTAGACATGGAGTTTACTATGTTGACCAGACTGGTCTCAAACTCCTGGGCTCAAGCAGTCCTCCTGCCTCAGCCTCCTAAAGTGTTGAGATTACAGGCATGAGTCACCATGCCCAGCCTTCTCACATTTTAATATGCATTCCTGAAACCAACTGAGGATGTTCTTAAAATGATGACAGTGATTCAGGAGGCCTGAGGAGGGGCCCCAGATCCTGAACTCCTGACGAGCTCACAGGTGATGCAGATGTTGGCGGATTTCAGATCACACGTTCTTGCCTCAGTGTAGAGTAATGATTTCTCAAAGTATGATCTTAGGGTATGTGTTAGCCTGCTTGGGCTACCACAACAAAATACTACAGGCTATATGATTTAAAACAGAAGTTTACCTTCCCACACAGTTCTGCAGGCTGGAAGTCCAAGGTCAAGGTGTCAGTAGCATTCTATTTACACTGAGGGCTCTCTTCCCGGCTTGTAGACAGCTGCTGTGTCCTCGCATGGCCTTTCTTCTGAGTGATGTCTCTTTTTCCCTCTCCCTCTAGGGCCACCTCTTCCTCTAAGATTAGGCCTCCTATCTAAACTATGGACTTCAGTTAAAAACAATGTATCATTGGCTCAGTTGTAAAAATTTACCACACTGATACCAGATGTTAATAATAGGGTAAACTGGGGGAGGGGGTTATTGGAGAGGGGGACATGGGAACTCTGTATGCTCAGTTTTTTGAAAATGAAAAGCTGCTCTAAAGGTCTATTATTTTAAAAATAAATTACATTCTAAGACATCCCCACCAAACTCAGTGAATCCATCCACAGGCTGGAGCACAGGAGTTTTTAATCTAACTGTTCAGGTGATTCTTATGTATGTTAAAGTTTGAGAAACATCAAGAAGCAATTGAAAGCTCTAGTGTTTTAATCAGATGAATGTGAGTTCAAATCTCAGCTGCGCCTCTTCACAGCTGGCTGTCCTTGGGCTACTTAACCTCTCTGAATCTCAGACTCATTTTAAAATCAGGGTAAAAATAACTATATATGATCATTTTTCTTAGTCCTAAGTCATACAATGACATAGAGTTTTTAACACAGTGCATAGGTGCATAGTGTCAGTGTTCAAGCGTTATGAAATATTAGAAGTTTTACTGTTACTGCCTAAGTTCTGATGAGCCAGGAAGAATTGTGCCAAAATGTAAGGGGTTTTCAGAAAAGACCAAGAAATAAAAAAAAAAAAAAAAAAAAAAAAAAAAAAAAAAAAAAAAAAAAAAAAAAAAAAAATCAGGAAATAATAAAAGTAGTCATGGATGCTTCTGCAACATTCCATAGTTCATGTATAGCTTTCATTTTCATTCCCTGACTTAATCCTGACAATGACCTTGTGAAGGGGAGATTCCCCTTTTTACAGATTAGAAACTGAAGCTTAGAAATAATCAGTGACTTTCTGGAGGACGTAGAACTAGGAAATGTCAGAGTCTAGAGCATCACAATTCTAGTCCATGGTGACAATACAGTGTAGTAATTACATTTGGGAGTTCTTGAGTCAAACTGTTGTGTTCACAGCCCAGAGATACTGATGACTATTATAAAACTGGCAAACCAGTTTACTTCTCGGAGCCTTAATTTCTTCACTAAATAGGGATAATAACAGTGCTTATCTCCCAGTGCTTTGAAAAGATTAAATGAAATAATATTCATAAAGTCTGAGATTCATGGCTGACACATGGAGAGTTTCTTATTTCCGCACCCAATTTTTAATACGATTCCTTAAGGCGAAAATACACATCCTTGCTATACAGAGAGTAATCTACGGTTAGTCAGAGAAGGTGGAAACCTTTGTGTATGTGTCTTGGGGTTGGGAAGAGGGGCTAGGATTGCTACAGATTCTGAGGAGTAATAAGGAGCTGGCCCAGCACACTGTGGCCTATGAAGGTCTTCTCTATAACTATTTGAAGTATTTAAACAGCCAATAAGGAAATGATACAAGCAAGACAGAGTCATTCTGGACTTTCAGTCCCAAACATCAAAAATGATGGTAAATGTGGCAGTAAAAGGATAATTATCCTGTGATGTTTGGCAATGACTAAGAATCCAAGTAAAGAGGTCTGGACTTGGATTTTATAGTAGCTAATATCCCATACAAATATTTTGGAAACAATATATTACAAACTTCTTCAGCACAGTGTCTATTTTCCATGAATTTGTCGTCTTCTTTATAACTAGTCAAAGGACATACATTTAGAAGGTACAACATGGGCAGATATTCACTGGATAAGATTTGAGAGGTAGTTTGGTCCAACAAAATGTTCCGCATATTTTGGAGATGAAAAAGTTGTATACGTCCCACACTGTGAGGGAAGGTTGCTTAGACCTGTTGTAGAACCTAGTGGTGCCATTTCTTCATTGGGTTCATCATGACAAAATATTATGATGTGATAATGGTGATAGCTAACTATCACGATGGTAGCTCTGACTATTACCATGTGCCAGGAACCATCCTAAACACTTTACATATGCTGCCTCATGTCATCTTTCCCAACAGTTAACTGAGGTAGATGCTATTATTTTCTTTTCTTTCTTTTTTTTTTTTTTAGACAGAATATTGCTCTGTCACCCAGGCTGGAGTGCAATGACATGATCTCAGCTCATGGCAACCTCCACCTTCCAGGTTCAAGTGATTCTCTTGCCACAGCCTTGAGTCGCTGGGATTACAGGCACACGCCACCATACCTGGCTAATTTTTGTATTTTTAGTAGAGACGGGGTTTTACCATGTTGACCCGGTTGGTCTCAAACTCCTGACCTCAAATGATCCACCTCAGCCTCCCAAAGTGCTGGGATTAGAGACGTGAGCCACCTTACCTGGCTGACACTATTATTTTCTACATTCTAGAGTGAGAAAACTGAGAGAGGTTACTAGTCCTTAAACACACAGCTTGTTCACAGTTGGAGCTGGAATTCCAGCCCAGGCTGTGGAATCCAAACCAGCATCCTCAGGTAGCTTTGGAAGTCATCACATACAAGATAAAATTTGGAGTTGGATGAGTGTTAGTGATTATCTACAGATTAAAAGTTGTGGGTGGTTTCTGGAAAGAGTGCTAGCTACAGAAATAAAGAAGTAGTTGGCCAGTAAGCTGGAAGTTTGCTTTGAGAAGTCTGCAGAAGAGGAGGAAGAGGCACATGACAGAATCGAATGATTAAATCTAACAGAATGGACAGAGAGAAGACTTGTTAAGAGGAAGCTGGCAAGTGGGAAGAATGCATTGGCTGTAAAAGTATGCAGACAAAATTCAATAAACATTTACACTGCACATGATCCCATCCTCTCCGACTCTCTCTCCAGTTACTCTTTTCCTCTCTCAACGTACTCAGCCCTGTCAGCCACCTTGCTGCCCTGCAAGCATGCTGTTCTTACGTTAGCTCTTGCTGTTCCCTCTGCTTGGAAGTTCTTTTTCCCTTGAGATGCTCACGGCTGGCTCCTCACTTTCATTAGGATTCCATTTAAATGTTGCCTCTTTCCTAAAGCCTTCCTGGGCCCCCTATATAAAAGTGATCTCCCTGGCCTATCACTTCTGATTCCTGGATCTATGGTCAGTTTCTCTGCCCTCTAGACAGCCCATAACTGAGGGTCTTTGCTGTATTCACTGTGGCATCCCAGCACCTATAATTGTGCCTTGTACATAGTAGTTGGCAGATGTTTGCCGAATTAAAAAAAATGTTTAGTGAAGACCAACTATGTGCAAGGAACTTTGCTAATTGCTTTGTCAATACAATATTATTCTCGGCTCCAAGATCAGAGCTGCCTATCTTCACACAATGATTGCGATGTGCCAGCCATGACCCTAAACCTTTGCATCCATTGATTTTCTTAAATCCTCGAAACAAAACAATAATGTAGGTACCAGTTATAGCTGATATTTGTACCAAGCCACACTTTACGAAGTAGCGGAACTAGGATTTGAACCCAGACAACAGAGGTGTCAGCATCCGCCTCTTTAACAATGAACTGAGAGTACAAGACTCACAAGAAATATACAAATACATGCTATAAGGGCTCAAAGGACTAAATAAATCACTCGTGGGCTTGGGGGTGGGGAGAAGGTCAATAAGGTGTCAGTGGAGACATAGTTGGAGAAAGGGGCAAGATTTCACTCATTGACAGTGTGAATAAATAATCCAAAAGCCACAGGGAGGGCAAATAGTTTCACAAACACTTAGAAATGGCTTCCACCCAAGTCATGGCCAGCTGACCTTGCAGCTGAGAGTGAGAGGAAATTTTAATTCAGTTTGCCTGGAGAACGGGTCAACTTGACCTTTCTTCTCAAAAGAGAGGCTTCATGCACTTGACTCTTGGAGACACAGAAGTCTGCATTTTAATTTTGACTTCTCAAAACAGTAACCATGGCCACAAGTGGTCTACTGGATTCTCTTTACCTTCCCAACTGTTCCCGGCCTTACTTTGCTTCGGAGGGCAAATGACCCCGCGGGGTGGTGAGCGATAATACCTTCTGGTTGACTCCCCTGGGAGATCTCAAATGAACCCCCCCCATGGATGCTTCTGCAAAATGCCCCCAGTCTACGCCACCCCCTCTCTCCAAGGTAGTATTCTTCACCTCAGCCCTGCGATGCTCACCCGGAGTCTAGACCCAGTTTCCCCACACTCAGCTGAGTCGCATGCTGGTCCTAGCTTCCACGGGGAGACTTTCCTGTCTAGGAGTTCCTGGCGCTCTGCCCGGTTCCGGAGAAGGGCATCTCCTCGCGCTTCCCCTCTGGTGTCCTTCGAACTCAGCCTAACTTTGTGCAGCAGTATTTCCAGCCTAGCTGCCGGAGTTGGAACCCCTGGGGGACCCAGCCGCGCGTTCCTGGCGAAGGAGCGGCGCCTTGCGGCCCCTCCCCAGAGCAGGCGCTGCTCGCAGTGCGAAGGGGTAACAGAGGCGCCCGCTGAGAGCCGCTGGCAACTCCCGGGGGTGCCCTGCCCAGCCCGAAGTCCCCTGGGTTCTCTTTCGGGTCCGTCTGTTCTCTGTCGCCAGAGGCACCGCGCCACCCGCTGCGCTTTCCCCTCCTCGCCCCCACCCCCGGCCGGTGACTCGGCAGCAGGTGGCAGAGGCGGCGCCGACGCGGGCGAGGGTCTGGGGGGGTCCCTGTACGCGAGCCGCCCGTGCAGCGCGCCCGCTTCCAGCCGCCAGCGCCTAGCAGCCCGCGCCTCGGCTGCCCCCGCCGTCCCGCGCGCCCCCGCCGCCAAGAGCCGCGCAGCGCCCCCGGCGCCCCCCGCCGGCCTCTGCCCGCACCTGCAGCCGGCTCCGCGCGCCCTGCCGCCGCCGCCGAAGCTCTCGCTCCCAGCGCCACGGACGCCCCCGGGCCGAGCGGCGGTGCGCTTCCGTGCAGACCCGTCGACAGACGCCCCTGGCCGGTGGACTCCCGACTCTCGCTCCTGCACCCCGCGTCCCCAGACATGAATGTGAGGAGGGTGGAAAGCATTTCGGCTCAGCTGGAGGAGGCCAGCTCCACAGGAGGTAGGATGCAATAAGCACGCGAGCGGGCTCCCGCTTCCGCCCTCCTTCCCTCGCGAGCCGAGAGGGCTGCCCCTTCCCTTCCTCGGCTGGGGACGCTTGTTGCCTTCGCTGCATGAGACCTAGTCACCTGGCGGGACCGGGAAGGGGAGGTGGGAGCGGCGGGAATGGGGTGCAGGGGAGAGGGGGGGTGCATGCAAGATCCAGGTCGCGGAAGAAAAGATGTTTGAAGTGTGTTTGAAACTCGCCGGTGGCAGGGTCCCCTGCGATCCTGTGCGTACTTTTGCCTTCTCTGAAAATTTCCGAGGTTGTTTATGCATCTGCCAGATGACTCCAGACCGCACGCTTCCTTCCCCTCACACCTGGGGATTAATGAGCTGAAATAGTATTGATCCTCTCCTTCCACTTTTCCTTTATGCCCCCCAGCGTTGCTTCATTACAACTGTATTTTTGCCCCCTGGTAATACACGGGCGGAATCTTGCCCATGTCAGATTCTTCAGCAGGAGCGTATGTCTTGTTTTATGGCTACCTTCAGTTTAGTGTGTTCAGAGAAAAATGGTCTTCGGTGACACTTGGAAATAATTTATATACATAGTACAGCCTTGGAAGGGTACCGGGCGCTGTTTTTAGGAGCTTGGCTTTCAGAGAAACGCGCGTTCTGCGAAAGCAGGGAGAAATGTTTTGCTGTTTGGTGGGATCCGCAGAGAAATAGGGGACGATGCCCTCCCACAAAGCGTCTTGGGTTGCACTGATTTGTTATTAGGTGATTTTGATGTGTGCAGAGTACCTTACATGAGCCAGAAATAGAATGGAGGTGATTGTAGGGAACACAGGAGTGATAAAGGGCTGGACCTCTCCCGGATTACATAAGCTTTGGGGTCACATATGGCTGTAGCATAGTTTGGGTTTAGAGGATGAAAAACTTGGACTTGAGGGCTGGAAAGTTGCAAGGAAAGGTGTTTCCACATGCTGCGTTCTTTAGTACCCAGGGAAATGGAGTCACCTCAACAACTTGAGTCAATCATTCAAATTTATGGCCATAACGAATGGAAATGGACACCCTCCCTTTCTTTCCTTCACTCCAATGATTAAGATCATTGTAACCAGGAGGACACTAGTCTCACTTGAATATGAAATTGTAAAGAGAACTGTCTTAATCCTTTCAGACTGGAAAAAGGTAATATGAACATCACCTGTCAAGCCCCAAATTTGACTTGTAACTATGTTTAGTTCTGTTTACACTGAAGTCTGTAGCTGCGTGCTCATTACGAGCCAGGCATATGTAGGATATCTCTTGTGAGGAATACTTAATCTTTAAGAGATCAAATGTTTCCTGAGTGGCGTGTTTCATGTAGAAAGCTGAGTAGTTATTGGGGTGTTGAATTGTGTTCATAGGGTCTCTGTCTTTGCCAATCTTTAGAGTAAGCATAGGGTAAAGGGCTAGCTGTTCTACTGGTGACTCACTCATGCACATGGCAGCTGAGGGAACGCAAGGCTAGACAGACTGCAGGAATGTCGTCTCGGGAACTGGATGGCTTGCATTGCTTGGCTCCTCCGTGATCACCACTTCTTGATCAACCGGATAGGGATTGAATCAGCATGTCCAGTCTATTCACAGGACCTTAGGTGGCCATAATCACTACAAATGAGAATTGAAGATGAAGCCACACCTGGGGAGTATTATACATTTAACATAATTTTAAAAAGCGTACCTTTTAGTGCTATCTCCAGAATCAGTATGCGTTCACTGCTTATTTGGAGAACAGAAATATGTTGATTTATACCTTGGCTAAGGTGAGACCAAAGTGATGAGTTTTCTGGCTGAGAATTGATTTGACATCTGTTTCTTGAATTGTATTCATACGTTTTTAATTAGTTGTCACGTGATGGGAAGAATAAAAAATAGTTTGGATTATCTTTTTTATTTTTGTTGATATTGCTTCAAAGTCAATATTAGAGAATGATCTCCAAATATGTAGTCTATATTATTTTCACCAAACATATGCATAAGTACTTTGCTTCCTTGTGATCAGATATAGGGTGGTCTTTACTAATCCTGGGATGAGAAAGGATGATTTTTAAAGACTTAAACTCTACCTTCCATTTTTGTTTTAAAATAATAGCCCCTGATCTCTTGTTCTCTTTCCAATAAGCAGGTTATTTATATAACTTCCAGATGATCTTGTACTATAATAGAGTTTTTCCTTGAATATATATCTCTGGGGTGGAGGTTTATAAGATGCTTTACCCATAATCTAAGAAAAATTTAACTGGAAGATCCAACTGAGAGAAATGTATGAAGATGATAGAGAAATCAGGAATTAGAGAAGCGTGTAGAGAAATCAGGAATTAGAGAAGTGTGTGTGTGTGTGTGTGTGTGTGTGTGTATTTTATGACCTAACTTAGAGATAGAACACTGTGAAAAATGGTTTGCTGAAAGGCAACAGATGAAACTACATAAACGCAAAGTAGAAGGAAAATGTTGGAAATGACAGAATAGAGTTGCATTGCTGAAACTATAATAATTGGGTTTAAAGAGTTCATTCTGTGCTCTCTTCTTAACAAGTAAAAGCATTTAATATGCTAACTGATCAGCATCACCTGTAAATCACTGTAATTGACACTGTTAATGCCAGAGAGAACAGAAAATGGGCAAGTTGTACGTAAGTACTTACAAGCAGAGAAGGTTTCTTGCAAATTAGAGTGCTTACTTTTGCTCCGCCAGCTTCCATGTTAAACCCCAACCCTGACCAAAATACATTTTTCATTTCATTGTCTAATCCCATTATTTTGCACTCCTGCTATAAAATCGTACGCAATCCTGCTAACAGTGGAGAGACAGAGGGAAATGATAATTCAGCCGTATGTTTGAAACAGAATCAGAAATAAGGTCAGAGGGGAAAAAAAAAAAAAACCTATAAAATTATTCATTGGTGTCCATAATTTGTGCCATCTAACTTAGGGATGGCAGATGTTATGTGATGCAATCTACAACTAAAAGTGAGGCAGAAAATATATGTTTCAATAGTGGAGTAAAAAAATCTCTTCGATTTTGAATTGTCATTTGATGGATGTATCATGGCTTTGGCCTAAGTTTTGTGCTTATTAAAAATAAGGCAACCTCAAATTAGTAATTCCACAAGGGTAATATTGAAAAATCCATTTATTCCTAACCCATGAAAAGCTTTTCATCATACAACCATTATTTTATTTTCTTTATGTCATAATAATGTAAGGGGTGTACTAAACATGATAGAATGAAGCGTTGAAATTCAGCTACCCTTTCTCCCCTGGACCCCTGTGCATAATTTTCTGGCCTGAAGCTTATGCCGTCTCATAACATAAAGCTATGGATGGTTTGTAAATTAATGAGCCATGCAATATCAAATATGTGTGCAAGATTTCTGCAGAAATGCAGACCAGATAGTGGTTGTTTTGAAGATATATTTCTGGGCTTAAATTATTAAGCCCTTCTTACTATTTTTTGTCCTTTTATTTATTTTTCGTGTTCTCACTTTTTCCAGAACATGTGAATAATATTGCTTTTCAATAATACATGGCAGAATGTGTTTTTATACTTAATAGCTTCACTTCTTAGGGACTGTTTCAAGTAGATTAACGTATGAGGTGGGGAGGGTGTTGTGGGGAGTTGAATGTTTTATTTGTTCAAGGGGCCTTTGCAAGTCTGAAAAAATCTTTTAAAATTATGTAATTGCATCTATTATTATAAGTTAATTCACCCTTGGGCATTGAGTTACCCATTTGCTTTCCAAAAGTGTTTGTTTGGTGAAAGGCCCTAAGGGCCTTTTCTCAATTCATGTCCTCCTGAACTCACTGGGATGTTTCATGCTGTTTACCAACATTTCTTGGAAGACTGTGAACTCTGTGAGAGCAGAGGGATTCTGTCCTGTCCCCTACTTTATCCCCAGCATTGAGCATGAAGTCTGACTTGTAATATTTGCTCAACAACAGATATTCAATGAATGTTGAATTGAGGCCTTCCTCCCTTGCCTTCTATGGCACTGAATTATTTTGCTGCCTCTGATTCCTCTTAGATCTCCTTTTGTGACCCTTATTTCCTCTTTTTGCCCATTTTGTGCAGCCTTTCACATGGTTGTCTTTTAGTTATATTCTCCATCTATACTCTCTCCATAATCAAAGTGTGGCTTTGATTCTTATTTCGATGGGGAGTATCTCTTGAGTATATAGTCTGCCCCATTCCTCTTCTACTGGTCAGACTCATAAGGAAGTTTTACCAGTACCTTAAAGTCATCGTGCCAAAAAAAGTCATGCTCTGTCTTCTAAAAACAATTATTGTGGACATTTTTTGAGACATGTTGTTAAAAATGCAAAAGCATCTCCTTCTGTATGGTATTCTCATCATGACAAATCAGTCACCAAGACTTATTGGTTCTCTTCTGTATTTTGTGTCTGTCTCTCCCTTCAAATTCCATTTCCACCACCAAGATTATGTTCTCAGCATCTCTTCTAGGCCGTGATGGTTACATCCTATTTGCACTAACTGCCATTCCACACTCAAAACTAACTAAATTTACTGAAACCTAACTTGAGTCATAGAATTCTTCTGCACAAAATCTCTTAATGCCTTCCCATTACTTATAGAATCAAAAATACAAATTCCTTAGCATGATTTTCAAGGCTCCTACAATGCAGTGACAGCTCTCCATCCTAAAAAGACTCTTCTACACCTTGATATGGCTAAACTGGACTGTTCCCTGGTCTCTAAACCTACCTTTTTTTTTTCTTTTGTTTTTTATTTTCTTTTGAGTCAGAGTTTTACTCTGTTGCCCAGGCTGGAGTGCAGTGGTGCCATCATGGTTCACTGCCCCGTTGTACTCCTGACCTCAAGCAATCCTCCCCCTCAGCCTCCTGAGTAGCTGGGACTATAATTAGCTATATCTCCTATTTTACCCACTGCTTAGAAAGAACTTCCTGCCCTTGTATTGCCCAGTGAAAATCTGTATATCTATTAAGACACATCTGAAATGTAGTGTCCTTTTGTTGCAGCCTTACTGATTTCTCCCTGACTCCTCCCCAAATAATTATTCTTTGAATTTTCATAAGTTGTTTTTTCTTTTATTGTTGATATAGATCTGAATGACAAGGCAGAATTAGCTTGTCATAATTTGTCTCATTTGCAGATATTCAGTTGTAACTTTTTGATGGTAAGTGTGCTATGCAAGAACTACTAATTTTTGTACCCCTACTAAGCACTTCTACAATGCTTCACAAACTAGTAGACATTTAGGCCAGGTGTGGTGGCTCACGCCTATAATCCCAGAACTTCAAGAGGCCAAGGTGGGCGGATTGCCTGAGGTCAGGAGTTTGAGATCAGCCTGGCCGAATTGGTGGAAACGCTTCTCTACTAATAATACAAAAATTAGCTTGCTATAGTGGCAGGCACCTGTAATCCCAGCTACTGGGGTGGCTGAGGCAGGGAGAATCGCTTGATCCTGGGAGGCGGGGGTTTCAGCGAGCCTAAATAGTGCCATTGCACTCCAACCTGGGCAATAGAGCCAGACTCAGTGTCAAAAAAAAAAAAAAAAAAAAAAAAAAAAAAAAAAAAACAGAAAAACTAATAGACATTTAAACATTTTAATCGAATTAAATCATGTTGTCCTGTGGTAGACCCACCAAAGACCAAACTTACAATTGACATCTGATTGCATGTTAAGCCATCTGCTGGAAGAGACTTTTGGTTCCATGTCATTTCTATTCAGTGGACTGAGTTTATGAGTGCAGTAAATGACACCAAGATAATGCTTCTTGGAACTGTGCATGTTGTTGCACCTATAGCACCATGGCTATCACGGTGCACATTGTTTCTGAAGAAGAGTTTAATAGATGCCCAGTAGTTTTGTGTATTTAGGGCAGTCGTCAGTGTCGTCTTCGGATGTTGTTGCTGTGATGTTCCCTCATTCTTATTCCCTTCCAGGTTGATGATCACCTCCAACATCAGTCCCTAATCCCACAAATAAAACTGCAAAATTATTTAAGTACTCACGTTGAAATGTGATTGTGATTGTTTGTACTTCTTTGAGTTCACATGACTGAGAAGGGTCCTTTCTCACATTTCCCCTCAGTACATGAATGTCTACACCACCACATCCACCGCCATTATACTCATCAGGTGATAGATCCTTGCATTACAGCAGTGGATGTGGAAAGGAATGAGAAAATTTTAAAAGGCATGGAGACATCATTCAGTGTATACACACCCATTTCCTTAGGTGCATTTCCTTTTATGTCAGACTTTACAGCGAGAAGTCAGGCTGTATTGAGAGGGAAGTAAGAGCGAAGTGAAAAGCATGTAAAGGCTGAGAACGGCTGAAGCTCAGCTCCTTTGCTCTCATGGCTGTGGCTGTATCCCCTCTTCCTGCCCAGTCTTTTCACTATAGACTGCTCGATCTGGATACACATGCACATAGCATTAGAAAACCAGAAAAAGGGGTGACTGTCAGTATTTAAGCATAAAAGTTATTCACACTGAAATATAAGGAATAATTTGAACATGAATATAAATATAGAATTTTCCATATTGAGCATGTGGCCTTATGCTCATGTTAAGGGCTGGTTTTTCTTCCTGAATGAACACAGCCAGTGTGGTTGAGTAGCTCTCTCATTGGAAATAGGTTGTCAGTTTAAATACCCTTTGGATATGTTGTTGACCTTTTAGAAACTTCTCTTTGCCTACCTATCCCACCCCAATTATTTATTTAGGTAAAATTAAGTCATCAAAACATTTTAAAGCAACAGTTTATAACTTTTTGGTTACCTGAAATTTGTATTGGCTTAGGGAAATGTCCCCTCTTGTATCAGGCAGCATCTGCTCATGAAGTCTTTAGGGAATTAGAGCTGGCTTTTTAAAAAATATAAATAGGTCTTTACTGTAAACAGGTTTTGGAAGAAAAATAGACTTCCATCTCCAGATGTCAACACT
Source organism: Cebus imitator (assembly GCF_001604975.1). NCBI lineage: Eukaryota > Metazoa > Chordata > Mammalia > Primates > Cebidae > Cebus > Cebus imitator. The sequence goes on from NW_016107584.1 coordinate 3,484,746, forward strand.
TCTTAATATTTTGAAGGATCTTTTGAGTGAAGCAGTTTATTTAAGAAGTGACTTTATCATAGCCCAAATGGGAATGAAAATCAGATTGGACTGACAACAATATCTACTGCAGTCTAATGACGATTACCCCACAACCTATGTCCTTTTTTTGTTGTGCTGTTTTTACATTGTTACATATGATAAGATGTCCCCAAATCTTATTATTGTTATTTTTTTGAGACAGAGTCTTGCTCTGTTGCTCAGGCTGGAGTGCAATGGTACGATCTTGGCTCACTGCCACCTCTGCCTCCCAGGTTCAAGCAGTTCTCCTGCTTCAGCCTCCCGAGTAGCTGGGACTACAGGCGCCTGCCACCACACCTGACTAATTTTTTGTATTTTTAGTAGAGACAGTGTTTCACCTTGTTAGCCAGGATGGTCTTGATCTCCTGACCTCATGGGATTAGAGGCGTGAGCCACTACGCCCAGCCTATTATTTTGTTTTTTAACCGGAAAAGACATGACTTCTAAATGTCTTCATGAGTTTCATAATAATATTGGGTACATATAGCACATATAGCTCTTAAACTGATCTACATCTCCAAATAGATATTCTGCCAGGGGTTTTATTTTGGGTTGTAACTTTTTATAATTTAATGAATATTCATTACAATAGCACGAGAAGCTACTTTAAAAAATGGTCTAGCCCATACCTTTTATCCATGCTTTGCATATGGTAATTCACCCCATGAATTTAAGTGTCTTATGGTTACATCTAAAGGCAAAGATCAACCCATTCTACTGCAGTGGAAACTGATCCTCTAGTCTTCTTGTGTCCACAGGGAATTTTAGAAACACACACACACACACACACACACACACACACACACACACACACACACACAGAGTAATACAGAACTAACAAACAGACATTTACAAAATAACCCTGTGAGATACTGTATAAGTTTAATTTGGAGAGAAGTTCAATTTAGAAAAATTGTCATTTGATTTAGAAAGGTGAGAATATATAAAGTAGTCATTGAGTTTAATATTGCTGCTTCTTTCTTCCTCTGTACTATGGTGGTAATGATATCTACTTGTAGCTTATAAAGAGCCTGTAATGATGAAATGAGATTAATTCAGCAAATATTTACAAATAAACTACTTAGTATTGGGATGACTGAGACATTGATTCTGCTTTTAGAGAGCTTACTGTTTATCCAAGAGTTAGTAACTGAATATGCACGAGGCAATGATAGTCAAGTTGAGGAGGAAATAAATGCCTAAATATGTTTATTTTAAAATATTCATTCTCATAACAGAGTTAAGGATGAAGTAAGATGGGTGTTTAAAAGCCAGATTACTTCCAGTTCGTCTAAGTGCTGTTCCTTTCCAAGTGGAAGCACACAGTGTTATTGAACTTGACCTTTTCCTCTTTGGGGTCCTATAGAATAAAGCTATGAGAAGAACTGGGCTTGAAATTCTGTGTTTGTTCTGTTGTCCATTTCTTCTTGCCCTCTACCAATTTTTCTAATTGTAATATGAGTTTATCTTTCAGTCACTTAAAGACATTAGATTATCTAAGCTATTTTAAAGATTTTTAAAACCTTCTTTGATGCTGGAAGTCTCTTAAGAAATGCACCTTTTTCATAAAACAAATATGATTTGGAAGCTTGGAGAGTGCAAATGAGCTATAACTTCTGTTTAAAGATAATCCTAAAGGAATTGAAAATGCTCAGGTCTCTTATTGGGAATTTAAATGATGTTCTGGTGTAGACAGAGGCATTTCAAATTGGTGTTGGAATTTTCAAATTAAATAGTATGTTTCTCCAATTTTTAAACTTAATTTTGGGAATCACTTATTGTAAGGATATTATTATATGTCATCTAATATTGCAAGCACTTTGTGAAAGTCACATTCTGCTCCACTTTTCTCCCATCCTTTCCAATAATTTTAAATCACTCTTTCCATATCATCTGTGTTCATAAACTCCCTTTAATTTGAGGATGAGCCTTTTCTACTGTGATGCACAGTATTATTGCAGTGGTTATCTGTTCCCTGTCCGCTCTTGGTCCAGTTGCTTCAGGATTTTCTGCTGAAGTCATGATATCTAAGAGAGTTGGCACAGAGTCTGAAATGCAGGTGCACTGTGTTAATTTAAAAGTTATGGGGAGGAAAATCTTGGGGACAAGTATAAAACAATGAGAGTACAGAACGAGGCATTGAGAAACATGAAAAAAGGAAGCAGGAAACTGTAAAATACAGTATCCAGGGGAATGGAGTGAGGGAATTATCTTGCTGTGGGTTTATAGAATAAATCCCATTTTTTTTTTTTTTTTGAGAGGGAGTTTCGCTCTTGTTACCCAGGCTGGAGAGCAATGGCGCGATCTTGGCTCACCGCAACCTCCGCCTCCTGGATTCAGGCAATTCTCCTGCCTCAACCTCCTGAGTAGCTGGGATTACAGGCATGTGCCACCATGCCCAGCTAATGTTTTGTATTTTTTGTAGAGACGGGGTTTCACCATGTTGACCAGGATGGTCTCGATCTCTTGACCTCATGATTCACCCACCTCGGCCTCCCAAAGTGCTGGGATTACAGGCTTGAGCCACCGCGCCTGGCAATAAATCCCATTTTTAAAATGGAGATATTGTAAGATAGTTTTTAAGAAAGGCCACACATCTAAACTGGGAAGCTGGAAGGTAATAACTACTTGCATTTCTGATGTAATTTAAGTGCAGGAGTCACCGCTACATCCGTTGAGCCCTCCTAGTTAAAGTTACGGATGTAACCTCCACATGAAAATTTGTCATTAAAAGTACTTTTGAAATTGTTGTTCACCTCTCAGAATAAACAATGAGAATGAAAAATCCATAACCTCTCCACTGAGAAAATTAAACTGTAATACTATCTTGTTATAAGCACTGCAGTTTAAAACATAACTTTATTCATCCTTGGATCCCTGAGCATGAGATTGTGGTCTTCCGTAACTATCATCAGAGCAGAATTTTAGGTCTCAGTGACAGTTATAACTTCAGCCTTAATGCAGTTTGTGTTGTGATAGTTTTAGAAATATGTTTGAGAGTGTTAAACAATCATTCATTTAAAATGCATTTATCAGTCACCTCCTATATGAGAGACGTTGTGCTAGTAAATATTTCACAATATAAAAAGATGTGTTAATTATTTAGAGTATAGGAATTAAACATTTAAATCATATCTTCCTTCTCCACCCCAGACTTCTACCTAACCAAAATTGTGTATTTATTACAGAGCGTATATTATTTTACTTCATCTTCAAAGGCATGTGCTAAATACCTTCCTAGGACCTCACCGTATGTCTTAATGAAGGATACCAGTAGCTGCAGTCCTTGTCTTCTGTGAAATAATAAGCTGAAGGAACACACAGTAAATCTATCATAATCACATGGTTTGTTATTGAGTGATATTGGTTTTGCAGAATCATGTATAATGCCGCACAAACCTTATGTAGAAAAACAGCATTATTCTGTAGACTAAATAATATTACTACCCCTTCATATCAGTGGGGGCTTCCTGAAACGTGATCCATTTATTATTTCACAAAAGATATCCTGAAGATTCATTTCCCAAGTACTGTTTGGTTTTTTTTTTTTTTTTTTTTAAATCAAGCAAAAGTTTGTTTCCACAGATGTTCCTATTTAAGGTATTATATTTCTTTTCATATGAGAAAGTATGTTATGGTAAACTACTACACCCAAGTACTGTTCTAAGTGCTAGAATACAGAGTTGAAAAATATCCCATGGGAAAGAAGCTCTGAATCTAAAGAGATAGACATGAGAGATGAAAATTAGAGCTGATAAAGCCCTGTAATAGCACCAAGCATAGACTGCTTTGGAAACAGATGTAAGTCACACTATGTAAACGGGACAGAATCAAAGAAAGCAACTTGGACTAGATAGGACTGGAGGATGAGAATGACTATTTCAGGGAGAGATGGCAGGTGAATTATGAATGTTTCAGGCAGGGAGAGCTGTGGTCCCAAGGCTGGACCAAGAGAACATGGTACTACAATCAGGGAACAGTAAGAATTTTGTGGGTATTGTGAATGTGTAGGGAAGAAGGGAGTAGTGAGACGGGAACCTGGAAAGTAGTCACAGTCAAGATGTGATGTATTATGGAAACTACTGATACATTTCAATCAAGAACAGAGCATGACCATGTTTGCACACTGAGACTTTAACTAGTGATGTAGCCAATGGACAAAAAGGGAGTAAAACAGCAGGCAAAGAGACCTGGCGTGGTATTGCTGCAGAGGAGACATAATGAAGGACAGAGCAATGCATTGGTCGTGTGGTGGAGGGCAGAGAGTACACATGAGACAAATAGAGGACAAGAGCAACTCTTGATTTCTGCCAGGAGAACAGTTGGGTGGCATAAATTTACCAAGATGGGGAATACAGAGAAGGAAGTTCAGTTAAAAAAAAATGAATGGTCAGTTTTGGAGAACTATGAAATTTAAGGGCTTCTTGGATATCAAAGTAGAGAAGATGCCCAATAGGTATGTGGCTATATGGGCTGGAACATATGACTGAGATTCAATTGTGTGGATAGAAGATCATTGAATTTTGCAAAAAATGACAGAATGAGGGGAATTAATTTTGCATAGCTGTGTAGGAAGTACCATCAATTGGGATATCATTAGGAGGCAGTCCATTCTTTTAGGCAAGAAGAAACAAACGTTTGAACGAGGGTAAATGCAGTGGGAATGGAAAGGCGAGATGGCTGTTGGGAGGAGAAAAATGGCAAGGTTTGTGGCTGTGATACTTCGTAGTGTTGTGAGGGACAAGGAATATGGGAGGAGGAACAGGTTTTGGAGGGAAGATAATGTGTTCATTTTTAGAAATATTGATTTTGAGATGCTGGGAAAACATTCAGGTCAAACTGTCCCAAAGGCAGTTGGAAATGTAGCATTCAAATTTAATCCATTTCAGAGAGGCACACATTTATTACACATCTAGCATTGTGATGAGTATTAGGAATAGAGAGATGAATGAGACACAGTCTTGCTCCCAAGAAGCTGGTTAGCAGATTAAACTGGGACCCCAATTTGGGAATTAGTTGCAGAAAGATAACAGTAACTGAAATCATGAACTGGATAAAGGATAGAATTTAGAGTCAGAACTGTAAAGAAAAAGGGTGAGAGATGGATGTGAAACCAGGGAAACATGTTATACCTGGAGAAGAAATTAGAGAAGTAAATGACATCCAATGAATGGAAGTCAATGCCTGGCATGTAGAAGGCCCATATTTGTTAACTAGTGGAGAATAAGAGAGTTTTAAAAATTCAGAGCTGGCGAATAGAATGAACTGCTGCAGAACATTCATGGAAGGTGAGGACTGGTGGCTAAGGATAAGACTTTGGAGTCAAAATTAGTATTTACATACTGTACCTGCTATCATGTGACCTTGAGAAGTCACATGGCCTCTCTGTAGCTTAGTTTCTTAATGTGTGCCTGGACCATTCATGGCCCATAATTCTTTTGGCTTATTTCCTCACATCATTTGGGTCTCTGTTAAAATGTTACTTCTCTGAGAACTTCATCTAATATAACAACCCATCCTATGTCTCTTGTTTTAGTCTGTTCTCATGCTGCTAATAAAGACATAGACTGCGTAATTTATAAAGGAAAGAGGTTTAATTGACTCACGTTCCACATGGCTGAGGAGACCTCACAATCATGGAAGAAGGCAAGGAGGAGCAAAGCCACAACTTACATGGTGGCAGGCAAAGACAATGAGAGCCAAGCAAAAGGGGAAACCCCTGATAAAACCATCAGATCTTGTGAGACTTATTCACTATCACGAGAACAGTATGGGGGAACCACGTCTGTGATTCAATTATCTCTCACTGGGTTCCTCCCACAGTGTGTGGGAATTATGGGAATACAATTCAAGATGAGATTTGGGTGGGGACACAGCCAGACCATGTCATCTCTCAATCCCTTTCCCTGCTTTACTTTCCTTCATAGTTTTTATATACTTCATAAAAGAAAAAAGTATAGACATATGATATATGTTATACTAGTATGTTATAATGCTGTTTTATATGTACTATGTGTGTGTAGATATACATGTGCACATATTATATATATTTATTTATTTATTTGGGGTATATTGGCTTATTTTCTACTATATTTCTATTATATTTCTATATTGGGTTGTGAATCAATGAAGAGAACCTATATCATCAGGTTGCGTTGAGGATTAACTGAATTAATGCATATGAAGTGCTTAGCACAGTGTCTGACAAATAGATAAGGTCCTATAAATGTGCATTGTGGTCATTTTTATAATTATTTGACCTGAGAAAAATTTCTTTAATTGTGAGGATGAGAAGTCAGGAGAAAGGAAAGATGGGGAGAATGTGGGGGATCATGGAGGGAGTGAGTTCTGAGGAAGTGGAAGGGATAAATTTGCTCTCTGGAAGGGATAAATCTGGTCCTCTAGTGCAAAAGGGAACAGGAGGTCACTCTGGGTGACTTGTTGGGGAAGAGTCTGTGGAAGAGCTGGACTCTGAACAGCCAGTGGAGTTTAGAGGGATTGAGAAGAAGCATTTAGTGGGGAGGCATGAGTACATGTGTGGAGACAGTAGTTTGGATGGCATAGAAGGTGACTTGAGAAGTGATGAGGCTGAGAAATGAGATTGGGGAGTCTAAGAAATGTGGATTTTATGCAGTGGGTAGGCATTTAAGGTTTCTGAGGGCAATACTGGCATAATAAAAGTGATGCTTTAGGAAGAGTCCTCTTGTCTGATGTAAATGAAAGATTAAAGAAGGGAGAGTCTCCAAGTGGAAAGGTCATTGAGAAGTCATCAAAGTTGTCAAGGCATTAGGTAGGAAGGTCTAGTTCAGGGAAGGGTGTTGGTGGCAGGTTCTTGGGGCATTGTTGGTGTTTTAACTGATTGAATGTGGGGGTGGAGTTAGGTGGGAGATCAAGGAGGAATAGGAATCAAGAATATGCACCTACCTAGGCAGGCTCTGTACCCCAACTGGGGTGACTAATGAAGGCCTTTGCTTATGGTGATGGGAAGATATTATTCAGATGACAGAAAACAGAAGAAGGAAATTACGTGTGTGTTTGCACATGTGCACTCACATATAGGGTCAAAAGCATTGAGTTCAATATTATATTTGGGGTGCCTGAGGGATACTCTGGTAAGGGGGACACTCAAGCAATTTTGAATATCTTTTTTATTTATAAGTAAATTGAGGCTCAAAGGGGTTAAGCAACTTGCCCAAAGTCACACATCTTGTGATAGAGAGATTGGGGATGTTTGTTAACCAAGGCATCATGGCTCCACAGCCTATACTCTGAACTCCTATTTCTCAGCTATCCTGCCTGGACAGGGAAGGACAGGAGAAGAGTGGAGGGTAGTGTGTGGTACTCGGAGCTCAGCTGGAATTGTTCTGGGAGGGAGAGCTGGGGTTGGCTTGGCTGAAGTAGTGCTTGTTGTCCAATATGGTGGTGTATGCAGTTAAAGAGCAAATGAACTGGAAGTCTCCCTGTCGGTTTCTATATTATATACAGTATAAATGTCTTATATAGTTTGGGTATTTCTCCCCTTCAAATCTTATGTTTAACTGTGACCTCCAGTGTTGAAGGTGGAGCCTGCTGGGAAGTGATTGGATCATGGGGGCAGATCTCTCGTGAATGGCCCTGTGCCATCACCTTAGTGATGAGTAAGTTTTTACTCAGTTGGTCCATGTGTAATCTGGTTGTTTACAAGAATGTGGCAGGCCAGGCACAGTGGCTCACGCCTATAATCCCAGCACTCTGGGAGGCCGAGGTGGGTGGATCACGAGGTCAAGAGATCGAGACCATCCTGGTCAACACCGTGAAACCCATCTCTACTAAAAATACAAAAATTAGCTGGGCATGGTGGCGCATGCCTGTAGTCCCAGCTACTCAGGGGGCTGAGGCAGGAGAATTGCTTGAACCAAGGAGGTGGAGGTTGCGGTGAGCCGAGATCACACCATTGCACTCCAGCCTGGGTAACAAGAGCAAAACTCTGTCTCAAAAAA
>NW_016107584.1:3492839-3497198 GCF_001604975.1 Cebus imitator
AGAGAGAGAGAGAGAGAGAGAGAGAGAGAGAGAGAGAAAGAAAAGAAAAAGAAAAGAAAAGAAAAGAAAAGAAAAGAAAAGAAAAGAAAAGAAAAGAATGTGGCACCTCCTTCCCCTCTCTCTCTTTCTCCTGCTCTTGCCATGTGATGTGCCTACTCTTCCCTTTTGCTTTCTGCCATGAGTGGAATCTTCCTGAGGTCCTAAGATGTTAGTGTCATGCTTATATAGACTGCAGAACCATGAACCAATTAAACCATTTTTCGTTATAAATTATCCCGCCTTCAGATATTTCTTTATAGCAATGCAAAAACAGCCTAATTCGGGATCCAAAGCCAGTGAGCAATCCAAGTGCCCTTACATGGGTAGAGGGAACCTTAATACCTAGCTTTGTGGGTTGGGAAAAAGAACCCTTAATGCTTGAGGGGTTTGGATGGCAATGAAAGTAACCTGCAAGGCCTCCCCGAGCTTGAGTTGAAGGACGTGATAAAAATGACCACTGTGGACAAACTAGCGCCTGGCAAGAGTCTGGGGCAGCCTAGTCATTGGAAATGCAGTGCATAGGCAAGGTGCTGAAGGATGTATCTCATCCCATGCAAAGCCATGATTTTTGTCTGGAGCATTGCATTTGCATAGCTTTTCATACTCCCTTCCCTCCACTGCTTTGTCATGCATTTGCATTTTCACCCCCTCCAAGGACAATGGGCACAGGCAGTTTTGCTAAGACTAACCGACTGAGAATAGCTAACAGTACTGCGAGCAATGAACTTCGTGGATTCTCTGTCCTGCCGAATAAGTCATGAATCCTTTCAATATTTTGCCTTGATGAAAGCAGTTTTAATTGTTTGGTGTCTGCCAAACCAGAGTAAAGACACTGTAGCACTTTCAAGACCCATTGAGGGGCTCGAATATCTGTTGACCAGTGGAATATGAAATGCCTTTAAGGGTACTGATAAAACATCAGTCAAATATTATTTTAACTATTAGGTAAGTCTCATATTTCTGCCATCATCATATTAAATTAGCAAGTACTTAGGCAGCTCAGAGACAAACTGTTTTTCTCTCTGGGTGTCAGGACACATTTCATTCAACTTCACTCCAATGTACACATTTATTTAGCACTTCTTTATAAATCAGACATTGTGCTGGGTGCTCTGGGGTTACAGATACCTTCTCTGTCTTCACAGATGGCTAGCCGGGAAGAAAGACCTTGAAAAATACATTAAGAGTATGCTGAGTGTTTCAGAAAAGCAAGCACAGAAGGCTATAGGAACATATGGGGAAAAGAATTAATATGTTTTAGAGGTCAGGAAATAATGATTAAAGGAATTAGAAATTGGGTCGACATTTGAATTATACTTAAAGATAGACAAGAACAAGGTTAGAGAACATGCGTGAAATGAGGAGGTCCTCCCTGTCCCCCCACTCTACCCCTGCAAAAAGAAAGTGACAGAAGATAATGATGGAGAGGCAGGCAGGGTTCAAATGGATGAGAGTCTGAGTTTTATTAAATATTTTGACTTTCTAGGAGCAATGAGAAGTAATCACAGGTTTTAAGCAGGGGAACAAGATAACCAAGTAGTCACATCACATTATCTGGTCTTGGACCCTACATGCAACAAAAAGCAGAAGACAGTATCTCAATAATCAGCAAACTGTAGATCATGCCTTTGCACTGCTTGTCCTTCTGATATCTGGAATAATTTTTTCATTTTCTATCTTGGTGTTCTGTTTTTTTTGTTTTTTTTTTTTCATTTACCTTTTCTTTTATGCTTTGCTTCACCTCTGTAAACTGACTGTTGTCTGTTACTTAGAACTATTAGTCATCTGATGTCTAGGTCAGCTGTCTCCAAAATGTTTTGACCATGGAACCCAAGCTAATGATTAATAAAGCTTGACTCCTTTGTTTTCTTAGATAATAATAGATACAATGGCAATAGTAGTAGTTTATTGCTGTATCCAGGTGTACACACCCAGTGATTATCACACCAACCTTATGCTTCCACTGGTCTGGTTCACCTCATCCTTGTATATCACTTTTAAAGTAAGGCATGCTTATTTGACAGGCCTGAAAGTTTTGATTTCCATCAGAACACCAGTAAAATGATACCAGTAACCTCTTGTACAGGCATTTCTCTTTATGTTTTACTAGCATAAAGAGAAAAGTCTGATATAGTAGACTTTGAAGCCTAAAACAAACCAGTGAGTGGCAAAGAACTACCAGCAATGTGCAATTGTATCACTAGGTAACCTCCATATATATGTATCTGTTCCCTAACACAAATGGCAAGTATCATAGAGGTAATGCTACCTTGCAATCTCTTATTAACTATTCATCCTTCCTCAAGGCTTCAGGCCAGTGGCTGTTGTTCCTGTTCCAACTGAGAACTTTTCTGCATGGATCAGACTCTGATTGTGCTTTTTTGTTAATGGCATATTCTTTCTGTTTTCTGAGTTTCTCACTGTTTCACACATGACACACATACCAGTTACAGACAAGCCTAAGTCTCTCTGTCTACAAAATACTTGAAGATTACATTAGATACTCATGTGCCTATTTTAAAGAGGCATATGGCGTAGGTCACCAGCACTAACATATGGACGTTTTCTGACTCAACCACCAAGAGCTCGTCAGTGGTTATTTCTGTTTCTTGAATCCATGCAGTGTGGGTCTGATGTCTGCTGACTTGTGGAGAACCTGAGTCAATGTTGGTCCATCCAACTACAATATTCAGTAGTCTATCTTCCTTTGGAAAGGTTCCTACAGACATCTATAGAAAAGGTTAGTTCTCATTTAAAAAAAAAAAAAAAGGCTGAGCTTCAGTCATTTAAAGCTCCTATAGTATGTACATATTTCTGTGCCTGGTGTAAAGAAGTAAAAGACAGGCTCCACTTAGAGAGGTTGTGCTGTGATGACATGCAAAAGCTACCACAATAAGATTTGCTAACACTCTGATTTCGTGATGGCCTTACTGATGATTTAAACATCTCCAAATCATGACTGAGATTTACTTATCACAGTTCAGTTCTCAGTAATTTAGACTCATGAGTTTAGAGTTTGTCTGTTTTGTTCAGTATATGGCATAAGCTTAGAACAGGACCTTCTCATGGTTGACTCTCAAATACTCATTGAAACAAAAACCTAGTACCTGCTTGCAATTTATTGAGAGAGAGGGACATGCGGACAAGTAGCTCTTAGAGCAACATGACATAAGTGCTAAAATAGAGCCAGCTACAAGGTCTCATGGAAGCAAAGGTGCAGGAATAACCACCTACTTAAAGAAGCTAAGGAAACCTCACAGAAAGAAATGGCATCTCAATGGGATCTCAAAAAACTGTGTTGAGATTTATCAAATGGAGGAGAGAGAAAGAGATTTAGAGATAGGATCAGTCTGTGAAGAGGCTCAGATTTGTGTAAAAAAGCCATAGTCAGGGAATGGTGACAGGTCCATGTGGCCTGAATATTGGCAGTATAGAAATATATATCCAAAAGTAAGACTGGAAAGGTAGGTGGTGGTAGATTATTTCAGAGCCTTACGTTTGTGACTGAAGAGTTTAAAATCTGCAGGCTCTTGAATGGTGTTAAGCAAGGTAAAGTCAACTGCTTCTATTCAGCAGGAAATTATGAGGCAGTTCCATAGAAGTCATGGGAACTAATTAGAAAAATTGTATGGACAATGTGGACCAGGAGACCTGAATTTAAAAAGTGTGGTAGAGAAGAGGTGTGGCATTCAAGACATACAGTAGCAGTATAATCAAGAAGACGGTATATATCAGAACAAGAGAAAGAAAAGTAGGAGTAGAGAAGTTTTCCACGCATCTAGCTTTAATCTTCAGTGGAATTCTTGAGGATACGGCTGCTTTAGTTCATATCGAGGTTGGGATACTTGCAGAGAATGTAAGCTAGCCAGTTGACAGTTGAAGATGTATGTCTTGATCTCAGAAGGGGCTAGAAATACAAATTTAGGAGCCAGTGGATTGCAGATACAGCCATGAGAACAGAAGAGGTCACTTAGGGAGAGAGTAGAGCTTAGAATGTACTACTAGAGGAGGCAGGCTAGACTTAAGTGACTGCAACAGGAGAAGGAATCAGAGATGGAACACGTAGGGAGGTAAAGGAACGACAGCCAAGAGTAGTACTGTGGACGCCAAGGGAAGGGAAGTTTTCCAATATTTGGCCAATTATCTTAAATGCTTTGCATGATTAAGTAAAATGAGAATTGAAAGGATTTGGCAGTTAGGAGTTGAAGCAATGTAAGTGGGGCAGAAGCCAGATTGCAGTGGGCTTGGATATGAGTAAGGAGATTAAGGAGATGTGGGAGAGCAGGTGTAGACAATTCTTTTTTTTTTTTTTTTTTTTTT
>NW_016107584.1:3497248-3541505 GCF_001604975.1 Cebus imitator
GCGATCTCGGCTCACCGCAACCTCTGCCTCCTAGGTTCAGGCAATTCTCCTGCCTCAACCTCCTGAGTAGCTGGGATTACAGGCATGCGCCACCATGCCCAGCTAATTTTTTGTAGCTTTAGCAGAGACGGGGTTTCACCATGTTGACCAGGTTGGCCTCGATCTCTTGACCTCGTGATCCACCCGCCTTGGCCTCCCAAAGTGCTGGGATTACAGGCGTGAGTCACCGCGCCCGGCCGACAATTCTTTAAAGAAGTTTAGCTGAGAAAGAAAAGGAATAGATTGAGCAGTTCTTGCAAGTAACTACTGGCAGATTCATTTTGTTTAGCAGGAAAAATGTGGGCATGTTTGTAGGTGTTGATCTCATTAGAACAGTGGTTGAGTAGTAGAGAACAATGGTATAAAAAGGACAACAGAAAGAACTATTCTTATTTTAGAGCACCATTGTACCTTGTATATGCCATATAGACTTATGTCACCATGCAATTGACTATTTCAATTTTAACTAATAAAAGTATTGAAAAGTCTAGACAGCAACAATTACCTGGGGATTCCTGCCCCAAATTTCTAGTTAACAATAATTGAAAATATTTGCTTCCATCCTTTTTTCCATAAAATAAATGTTAGGATTAAAGTTGACATATTTACTATTACCTACAACATTGCCTTTTTCATCACCTCTCCCCTGCAGTTACAACCACTACCATGAATTTGGTGTGTATTTTTTCAATTAATTTTAATATCCTGTATCTGGACATGTCAGTATACATGAGCCATGTTTAATATGTTTTTATGTTTGTGTTTTTAAACTTACACAAATGATGTATTTTAAGACTTTTTCACTTGGCATTATGTTTTGAGATCTAGCTGCATTAGTGGATATAGTGTACTCTTCCTAAGTGCTGAATATTATTTGTGGCATACTTTATTGCTGTATATGTCTCTCTACGAGAATGAGTTGGTCTGGGGCAGGGATGGGGTTTTGTTCATGTTTGTATCCTCAGTTTATAAGTATACATTGACTAAGTGAATAAGTGGTAGTTAGGTTGATCTTGGGAAGGAGTATAAGGTATTGAGGCTCTTCTTGGAGACACTAGGGAAGAAATTAGATTTAGGGAGGACTTATGCAACAGATTTTGCATTCTGTGAAATAGGAGGAAGCATCATTTTCAGAGAAGGGGGATTAGGATTTGAAAAGTGTGTCATGGATTTATAACCCTTTGCTTAATCAGGGGGAGATTATCCCAAATAGATAATATTTCTGCAAGAATCAGACATACACTTTAGGCTCTCTTCATTTGGGCTTTATGAACGAGTAGAACTAGAAAACAACTAGCTTCTAAAATATTAGTTTGTTTGCCACAAACTCTTCTAATTTATATGTTCTTTTAGCATTAGGTGAAATGGTGACTTATTATTTGATTGTAGGGTATTTTGTGATTTAAATCTGTCTTCAGGTTTCTGGAAAGCATTCATCTAGTTGTCACTTGGGCTCTTATTGAAGATATTTTATGCTGGATGTGATGAATTGGGCTGTTTTATGTATTTTAATATATTGTGTATGTTAATAACCCAATAACCCATGACAGCTTATGTGCAAGATCATTTTTAAGTTTCACAGTCTGCGTGTGAGTATTGTGAAGTCATCTAGCAGTGTCCAAGGGCTCCAGAGAGTGTCTCAGGGAATTACGTCTTGCTAGCCCAAGCTGACTCCTTAATTCATCACTGATCCAAACCAGGGGTTTATTCTCTAGATCCAAAGGGAAAAGAAAGCTTCAATATGGTTTAATTAATATATATGTATATATATTATGTCTAATCTGGACTAGGCACTTTTCCAGTACGAAGTGGGTGAGAAGAAAAAGGATCCAAAAATGAAGATTATATTTTTGCTATGATTATTATGCTTATAACCTATGTAGGCAGACTACTTGGAGAGGGCTTAACATTTATTTTGCTCTCGTAGGTGTCAGGCCCTGTTTTAGAGTGTACATGTATAAATGGTTTAGATCCTTACATCCACATCGTGTGGGTGAGAATTGTCATCATTCCACAGATACAGGGACTGAGGCCCATGAAGCAGCCATCAGAGCATGTGGAAAATGAATTTAATGTCCATCAAACTCCAAAGCCTTTCTTCTTTCTACTCATCATCAGATTCTCCTAAATTTGTATAGAAGACGAATACAGCTCCCATATTCATTAGAAATGAGGTAATGTGCGTTGAATATTACACAGGAAAATAAAAAAGCAAACTGGTTACTTGTAACTTATTCTCTAGCTACAGCATTGTAAATACACTATGTTGAAATTTGTTGGGATGTCCCAGCTCTAAGATGGGTTATGGCCATTCATGAGGCCAAGATATGGATACAGGTCTCCAGGAGCTCCCACTTTTGGTCCCTTCCCAATTCCCAGGCCTCCTCTGCTCTGTCTTGAGGATTCCATTCAGTCCCTTGTCTTTGAAAGTTACTGAATATTGCTTTTCTTCCCAGAGAGTTTTAGGAGGTGAGGTGGGGTGGGCCTCTAGCAGATCTGTTGCTTTGCTGTGATAGACAGACTAAAGGGCCTCCAAAGATGTCCATGTTCTTTATTTCTGGAACCTGTGAATATGTCACCTCAAATGGCTGAAGGGGCTTTGCAGGTATAGAGTTAAGGATCTCAATATGGGGTGATTACCCAGGATGATCAGGTGCCAGTGGGCCCAGTCTAATCACATGGGTCCTTATAGGTAAAAATCTTTCCTTGCTGTAATCAGAGGGAGATGTCACTAAGGAAGAATACTTAATGAGATTCAAGGTTTTTGACTTTGAAGATAGAAGGGGAACACAGGCCAAGGAATGTAGGTGGTCTTAAAAGCTGGAAAAGACAAATGGGTTCTTTCCTAGAGCCTCCAGAAAGGAGCCCAGCCCGTCGAATACTTTAGTCTTGGTTCAGTGTCAGACTTCTGACCGACCAAACTGTAAGATAATACATTTGTGTTGTTTTCAGCTAGGTTTGTGGTAATTCTTTGCAACAACAATAGAGAATGAATATACATGGTCACATGGTTATCAATTTCACTAATATTCTACAATAATATAAACAACATACTTATAGAAAGGATATATGTCTTCATAATGGATGTGCTTTTCTTAAAGATAAATGTGTTTATAAGGCTTCTCAGCATAGGTTCTTAGAGGCAGTCTAAGTTGTAGTAGTTCAAAGAGCACAGCTTTGGAGTTAAAGAG
The DNA here is from genome assembly GCF_001604975.1 of Cebus imitator. NCBI lineage: Eukaryota > Metazoa > Chordata > Mammalia > Primates > Cebidae > Cebus > Cebus imitator. Next base: position 3,500,479 of record NW_016107584.1, read on the forward strand.
TAGTGAGATCAACCCTGGCCTTGAAGCTCAAGTTATAGGAAGACAGATTGTTTGATTTATTCTTCCTGAGCCTCATTTTCTCATTGGTGTAGTGATGGTTATGGAGAAATTTAGGATTAGCCACTGTAAAGTGCCTATCCTGGAGACTGGCACACAAAGCCCACTTACAAATGGTGATTAATAGTGATTAAGAGTGTTCTTTAAAGTGTTGGATTTTTCTCAGTGATTCAAACAGTGAAACCACCTTGCTTCTCAGCTTTATATATCAGATTGGGCAAAGTTATAGTTTGTCTCCTGTGAAAACTGAACTCTCTTCTTCTAAGAAATAGAGTTGAATTTGTAATAATGAGAGGTAGGCTTGTTGTGGTCTCCGTTAAGCTTCGGAGTCTGCTTTAATTTGAATCCCAGATTCATCACTTACTGTGTGACTTAATTATCTCCACCTGTAAAAAGGGTTCATGATAACAATACTGACATCCTAAAAGTATTGTAAAAGTTAGAATTATGTGAGATAATGCATAGAAAGCTTTTAGCCACAGCAGTTGCCTATTAAGTATTGATTCTGTATACCTCAGTGAATCGTATGGCTATCTTTAGTCAATTAAAAATAATAGTTAAATTGTATAAATCTTTTCCAACTTACCAACCCTTTGGCTGAATATATATCATCTTGTTCTTTCAGTATCCCAGAAGTGGGTGTAATCTCTAGAAAGGATAATAATATCCTTTCTAAAGATTAAGACATTGAGGATCTGTGAGATAAGTGATTTCTTCAGGGTCACAGTAAGCAAAAATGGGGCTCTACCCTAGATCTTCCAGCTCCAGTGTCCCAGTATCATTTATGAATTCAACAAATTTCTTGAGGATGAACTGTATGCCAGACACTGCAATTTGCTGGGATCATCAATCACCAGGAGAGACACAATCTCTTTTGTCATGGGGTCTTGATATATAGTAGACCTCCAGATACTAAAACTAATTATTTACATAAGTATTAACAAAGGAAGTTCATGATTGTCATTTAGAGACTATATCAGAGTAATCCAAACTTTCCTAGAGACCTTCCTGAAGAAGTAACATTTATTTGGAAGAAGTGAGGGTTAGGCAGGCAAGAGAGGGTGAGGGAAAAAGAATTCCATGTGGTGGGAATCTCCTGAGTGCAGTCCTGGAGGATAGAAAAGAAATGACATCTTCTAGGAGTTGAAAGAAATCAAGTATGACTGGAGTAGAGTAAGGAGGAGAGAGGTGAGAGGTGAGGAAAGAGAGATTAGGAAAGTGCGTGCTAGAGATCATTGACCACTATCTTAAGGACTCAGGACATTAGCTGAAGAGCGGCAGAAGCTACCAGTGGAGTGGCATGATGAAATTCACCTTAAACAATTGGGTGTGGGGAAGGAGTGGTAGACTAGAAGAGTGATAGAGGAGGATAGAGGAGAGAGAGGATACAGGTATAGGAAAGGGACCCTGAGGAAGCAGTCTGACTAACTCTTTCCATTGCAGGTGTTGAGAAAATTATTTGAAATTAACCACTTATCTACTCCAAATCTATATTTGTGGAGTCAGCACTGACCCTTATGAAATTGATGGAGATAACAGCCAACTGCTCTTGCAGATAAGAGAAAAATATTTTTGTTTGTTGTTAATCCAGAAGCCTAATCCAAAGACCATGTGGTTGAATTATATATAAATTTATTAATTAATGGAAATTGTCCTCCTTGTCTACAAAAACCATTTGTAGTTTTATTACTCTTCGGTTACAGGAGTTTATTTTTCTTTATTCAACAAGAAACATTAATTTATCTCAGAGAATGTTTGTATCTACTAATTTTCTCAATATTTGATTATTGACAGCTAAAATTTTTGCTTTAACTGTGAAAGAATTTGCATTGTAGAAGTAGAGGACCTAATCATTGGTTTAACCTATGCCCGCCTCCCTCCTGTGGCACTGTGACAATACATGTTTGTTTGCAGGTAAAATGCTGGAATTTGGGAACTGGTCACTTCTTCTGGTGATACCACTGTTTTTTTTAAGGATATGGGTAGATAGATAAGAAATAGAAGACAGAGCCACCATATTAAAAAATTAAATAGGCTGGGCATGGTGGCTCACACCCGTAATCCCAGTACTTTGGGAAGCCGAGGAGGGCGGATCACCTGAGGTTGAGAATTTGAAACCAGCCTGATCAACACGGTGGAACCCCATCTCTACTAAAAAATACAAAAAATTAGCCAGGCATGGCAGTGCATGCCTGTAATCCCAGCTACTTGGGAGGCTGAGGCAGGAGAATGCCTCGAACCCAGGAGGCGGAGGTTGTGGTGAGCCACAATCACACCATCGCACTCCAGCCTGGGCAATAAGAGCAAAACTCCATCTCAAAATAAATAAATAAATAAATAAATAATCTAGTTAGGAGATTGTTAACACTCAGATACATGAACGTTTAAACAATCCTAGGAGATTTGTAAAAAGCTGCAAATAGCCAGCGGAGGCAGTGAATGCTGTGGGTGGTAGGGGAAGAATGAGCTCACAGTGAGCTAGAGTGACTGGAGGGGAAGGCTTCATGGAGGAGATGAGCCCCTTGAACTTGAAGAATTGGTAGCATTTGAATATTAGAAGCAAGAAGGAAAGATATTTTATTTCATTTTATTATTAATTAATTTATTTATTTAGAGACAGAGTCTCAGTCTGTTACCCAGGCTGGAGTGCAATGGCATTATCTCGACTCACTGCAACCTCCGCCTCCCAGGTTCAAGCAATTCTCCTGCCTCAGCCTCCCAAGTAGCTTTGATTACAGGTGTGCACCACCATCCCTGGCTAATTTTTGTATTTTTAGTGGAGATGGAGTTTTACCATGTTGGCCAGACTGGCCTTGAACTCTTGACCTTAGGTGATCCACCTGCCTTGACCTCCCAAAGTGCTGGACTTACAGATGTGAGCCACCATGCCTGGCATAACAAGGAAAGATACTTTAAATGGGCAGGTGTATTGAGAATGTGGGATTGAGTAAGGCACATTCATTTGAAGGCCAGTGAGCAGACCAGCCGGTTGGAAGAAGCTTAGTACTATTTTCTTTGTATCAGAGATCAGAGGAGTGTAATGGGAAGCCATGGGCAATGGGCAGTGGACAGTGATAGAGGGGTGCAGTGGAGGCTGTCAGAGAATAAGGTGGCAGCTGTGAGGAGGAGAAATTGAGAGAGCATCTATTTTATGGCAATTCTATGTAATCTGTCACCTTGCATTATGATAATATAGAACGTGTGTAATTGAATCACTTAAGACACTTGGAAGCAGTGTCCTTGAATTCAGTAAAACTTGACTTTCAGGTTATAATAACACTGTGACATACAAAGAAAAATCTCTCCTTTTGTAATTGTCATTTTGGGAGGCATCATTGTATGGAATTGAGAAATGAAACAAGTGCAGTCTTTTCCCCTTGTAGCCTATAGAACTCAACCTCTGACTCATTTATATATACCAAATGCCATCCTTTTTCTGTACTAACTACTGATTTTTCTTTCAGTCCACTTCTGGCCACCTTTGCACAAGGCCACATTAGTAGGTGCCTTAGTAGTTTGATTGATCTCAGTTTACATTATACTTACTCATTTTCATGCCATTCTCTACCACTAGATAATGAATCTGCTGTCTCATTTTTCTTTATATAGCAAAATGTTTGGCACAGGAAATATTTCTTGATTGAATGAATGAAGAATTGGCTCCAAAATGTCTTTTCTGATTAATCTTAAAACCATGAAGAATATAAAAGAAAATACTTTTTCTAAGGTAGAGGAGCTAAGGGAATTTAGGAAGAGGTTCCCTAAGGCCTAGGAACCCAATAAACTTATTTGCAATTCACCAGATATTTATTGGGCATCTGTAATGTGTCTAGGAAATAGGCACACAGCAATGACAGAGTCAGGCAATGTCCTTGCTCTCAAGGAGTACAGGTTATTTTGGAGGAAGACAGTGCTTGCTGGGAAGGAAGGAAAGCAGCATCATTGGCCAAGAGCAGTGAGGTGGCTTGCCGAGGTTGATTGGTCAGAGAGGGCTTCTCTGAAGAGCTGACTTTGAGCAGAGGCCTAGATTATAAGTAAAATTCATCTATGTGACTGTCTGGAGGAAAAGTCCTCCAGAGAGAAGACACAGCTCATGCAAAGACTCTGAAGCAGAATAAACTGGGATTATATGAGGATGAGAAAAGAGGCCAGAGAAGCACATGGGGGTGAGGCGGAGAGATGTGAGATGAGTCAGAGAGGAGGTGGGAGCCAGATCACCCAGGGAGAACCTTGGAGGGTAGAAGACTGTATTTGGATTTGAGTCTAAATGTATTAGGACACTATGAGAAGGATTTTATGCAGAGAAGTGTTGGGATATAATTTACATTTTTAAAAAGACCACTCTGGCTGATTTATGGGAAATGGATGTTGAGATGGAGAGAAAAGAAGCAGGAAGATGAGTTAGGAGGTTATGGTGGTATCTCATGCAGGAAGTGTTGGTGGCTGAATTAGATTGGGATGTCAATGGAATTAGATGGATTCAAGATGGATTGTGCAGGTAAACAGACTTCTTGATGAGTTGGATGTGGGGATGTAGAACTGAGAGGAAGAAAGGATGACTTCCAGGCATTTGGCCTGAGCTACTGCATGTGTGTTGGTCTTGTTTACTAACATGGGGAACACTGTGGGAAGAGAAGAATGGAAAGGGGCTGAAAAACTGGTTCAGTTTTGGATATGTTAGGGTTAAGGTATCTATTAGATATCTGAGTAGAAATTTCAACTAGGGGGTTGGATATATTAGATAATATATTTTAGAGTAGAGATTGAGATTGAAGTTATAAATGTTTGAGCCTTGTAATATGTAATTTATTTAAAATTCAGACAGAACATGATCACTCATGGTAAGATCATGCATAGAAAAGAGAAGAAGTAAGGCATATGTCTTGGGACTTTGTAACATTTAGAGATAGAGCAAGGAAGGACACAGCAAAAGCACAAAGAGTAAATGTCAGAAATGGAGAAGAAAAATCAGAAGAGTGTGATGCCATGGAAACCCAGAAGGAAGGCGTGACAACTGAGTCAAGTGCTACTGAGAATTTGAATTAGAGAAGAAACAAACTGTTAAATAAAAATGAATAGATATAATACTTAGCAGAATAAAAGAAGTAAAATTGAAACAAAAATCAGAGAAGCTAAACAAGGAAAACTCAAGCACTTAAAGGAAAATATCTTCTAAAGCTGGCCTAAAAGTAAAAGTCCAATGATTAGAGAGACAGCACTTACCAGGATGCATTCTAAAAGTCTGTAAAACTCTGTGGGATGTGAAAAGATTAACATGAGGTAGAACTAGATAGTTTCTAGGAAGCTGCTTTTAAGCAAATAAAGAAAATTATACAGTGCACTTCTTAACAGGTTTTCAACTGTAAGTATCCATTAGTATCTGACTGTATCTGCAGTCTGCCAGTAACAGTTCAGTAAATACAGTTGTCCCTTGGTATCCATAGGGGATTGATTATAGGATCTTCATTGGATACCAAAATTCATGGATGCTCAAGTCCCTGATATAAAATGGTGTAGGATTTTTGCATATAACCTATGTACATTTTCCAATGTACTTTTTTTTTTATTATATTTTATTTCAATAGGTTGGGGTAGTAATTTTTGGTTACATGGATAAGTTCTATAGTGGTGAATTCTGAGATTTCAGTGCACCCTTCAACAGAGAAGTATACACTGTACCCACTATGTAGCCTTTTATTTCTCACCCCCCTCCCATCCAACACCCACAAGTCTCCGAAGTGCATTATACCACTCTGTATACTTGAATTAATCTCTAGATTACTCATAATCTCTAATACAGGGCAAAGGCTGTGTAAATAGTTGCAATTCTATATTGTTTAGGGAATGATGACACAAAAAAGTCTGTACATATTTAGTACAGACACATTTTAAAAATATATTTTCAATTCTCGTTTGGTTCCAAGGAGCCTGCAAAGAGTCAATTGTACTCAGTTATATTTACTACAGTTAAAGTGTTCTGTCTACTTTGGTATGATTTGACCATTTGTATATTTATTAACAGCTCTACATATTACATAAATTCAGAATTAGTTTAAAGAAAATACTTTGTGAAAATAACAGTTTCAAGAATGGTATAGACAGTAGTCTTTAAATAAGTCAGACTTCAGAAAGACTTCATCATCTTTGCCTGTATTCTTCAAGTATGTGTCCTTCATCCATATCCTACCTACAGTTTATGAATTAGGTTTTTAATTAGACTGTTTTTAACTGTAACATAAATCTCTACTATGAGATCAATTACAAAGTTGATTTACTTAACAAGAAATCGGTGACCCAGATTCTCCCACTTTTCTGTGATCTGCAGCATGTGAGTTTTTTATCCTTGCATCGATTGCTTGCTTCATAATCGCAAAATGACTTTCACGTTTTTCTAAGTATAGAAAAGAAGGAAAATATTCCCTTTATCAGAGTATAGGACTTTTCCACTCCTGACATTCTCACTCTTGAGGTCTCATTTGGCTACCTGAAGCTGCAAGGTGAGTAGGAAAGTAAGTATTCGGCAAAGGGCTATGGGGACGCCATGATTTATTTAGATAGACTCATCATAATTTATCTCAGGAGCTGGGCTTATTGCCACCTGAAACATAATCATATTTCTGTTATCAAGGAGGAAAGGGGAAATGACTGTTGGGTAGGCTACTACTGCTGAATGCTGTGGTTAATCCACTGGGCTGTCTCACATGCATTTCAAAGCCTCTACCCAAATGTATATCTAACATTACCAATTCTGCTTAGAATGTGCTCACTGAGAGTGACCATATCAAGTTTCATCCAGTTGTTATTCATCTTCGAATCCAAGGTCTCTGGGTGATTTATGGTCATCTCAATCATAACTGGATACAGATGTTCATAGTTGTTCAATGCAGTTAAAAGTTAATGGACCCCCTAATATTGCGATTCTGAATATACAATTGTAAACTGCAGTTAGATTCCCATTTGGAAAAAGATAGGAAGGGAACACACATAGCCTATATTCTACAGCACACACATCTTGCTGGACAGGGGCAGAACTGTAGAGCCAAAACTCTGTACTGTGACAGTGGATGAAATTCTTTAGTCAGTTATGGGACAGCCTAGGTGGTCTGCTTTCTGGAAGGATCTCTTTTGTTCATTGTCCCCTTTGGCCTCTGGTTCTGTCTTATAAGATGTACTTTGTTTATATTTCTCCATGGTCCCAACTATGGTCAATTATAGGTAAGGATATGCTTCAGAGGTCTACCTAGATGTAGCAGAAATGGAGTTTCAAGATTTCAGGATTGACTTAGTGAAGGGTGACTAGTTTTGGAGTTTCCTTGGCAAAAGATTTTCCTCGCATACTTAGTAGACTTCTAGTCTATTTTTTCACCCCTGAAAATTTCATCCCCTAATCACCATAGTTAGTGGTATGACCTGAATACTGTCTGAAAGCCAAAGGTTTCTTATTTTTTAGCTGAATGGCCTCTCCCTAAGAAAATTAGAAATTTGCTTCAAATGAAAAGCACCACTGTTATTTCTGTATTTGCTAGCAGGGCATCTTACTCTGCTTAGTATTCTTCTACCTTGGTGGGCATAAGGTCTCTAAGTCAAGGTAAATCAGATGACAGTTTGACCAACCATGTTACCATCAGTGGAGGGGAGTGTCACAGTCCTAATCTGGACCCCCTGACTCTCCCATGTTCTTCAACCCACTGACTGCACTCAGCGAATCCACAGTTTTGTGTCTATGCCTGTGGAGCTCTTTTTCTAATACGAAGTGCACAGAAAGAATTAGTTACCCAGTCTTATCAGTTCTACCTCCTGTTGAGCTCCAGTTTTCTTCAATCTCCCACTTACTATGGGGTGGAACAAAAACATACGCTTTTCATCCAGCAAGATTCGAAATTATGAGAGATACAGCATTCAAAATGCCTGTTTTATCACAGTTATATTTCCATTATGCTTAGTTTCACTCTGATGTAGGTTCATTTCTCTTATAGGACATTTCAGAAGTCTAAAAGATATAGCCAATATGTTCACTTTTTCCTAAAACTACCACATTGGTGGGCATAAGGTCTCTGAGTCAAGGTAAAATAGGTCACAATTTTACCAAATATGTTGCCACTCTCCAATGGGGGTGTCAAAGTCCTAGCTCTTCCCTGTTCTTGAACCCAATGACTCCACTCAGTTAATCCATGTTTTAGTTTCCATCTTTGTAACACTCTCTTTCTAAGAGCCAAATTTCCTGCAAGGAGGAGTGTCTACTATATCTATCTAATAACAGAATTTGAGATCCTTTCTGAATGAGAAATTTAAGTTTATTATCAAGAGAAACTACTATCGACTTCTTTCTTTTGCCAATCCAGTACCCATTCATTTGTCTTGTAATTGCAACCTTTTTTTTAATTGTATTTGAAAATCAACACCTCTTTTATTAGATATGGTGTTAATAAAACTGTAACTGAAGTTGCTTTATTCTCCCTGGCAAAAGGTGGAGTGAGACCTAAGCTCTATCAATCAGATATTTTATCTGTGAAATAGAAATTTTGCATGCAATGACACAACAAGGTCACATATGGATTAGAGAGTCCAGGGATTCAATCTTCAGTCTACCCCTTAGTAGCTCTTTGGATGTGGTCAAGTCCTTAAGTTCTCCAACCCTTTTTTGTTTTGTTTTCATTTGAAAAATGTCACTGCTAGTGGTTTGTGGCTTATCTCTGTGCCTTTGAATTTAATCAGTAATGCATAAAAATACCTGTACTCAATACATATTAGTTCTTATCATTAATGACATGATCACACTAGTCGACATGTAAGGGATGAATCAGACAGGAGCAAACCTGAAGGAAAGAAGCCACATGGCTGATGAATCTGTTGCATGCATTACTATTGACAATTCTCAAAGGCCTCAGGTGGTAGAAGAGAGAGTTGCAGGAGGAGATGATACAAGAGCAATTTAGGATGTAAGAAAGAGAACTTACAGTATTTTGTTGCCTCTCTTTACTCAGAGGATGAAATAGAGGGAGAAGCTTTGATACTGCTGGTAGGAAGGAGTATCCTAACTCTTGATTGGCCCCAATTCTGCTGCAAACAGAACTCTGGCTAAGGCAAGCTAGGTAACAAATATGTCATTTCTGCTGTTATTTGAAAATCCTCAAAGCCCAGCTTTTTCCTGCAATAGCACTCACTTTGATTTCCAACACAGTGACCAATGCTAAATACTGAAAGGTGGTGGTTCTTTGAAAATAACAGACAAAAATGTTCCTTATATGACTTTTTCTTTTCATAGATAGAATAGGATGTTGGTAGACAGTACACTGATGATGTGAAATATTGATTGCTTCTGTTAAAACTGTAATGGGATAAGGAAACATGTAATCACGGAGAATTTCTGTGAAATAACCCCATACCCTAAATTGTATAGGTACAGGCTGCTGAATAAAGTTTTAAAAGTGAGGAATAGTCTGACATTGCGTATGACATCAAGACTTTTTCCTTTTCCTCAGACGATTTTCTCCAATATTGATGTTTATTGCATAAAAAGTAACTGGAAAAAAGGCATGATTGTAACTTTGAGATATAATTTTAATAACTAGATAAGAAATACAGGAGATTTTTATTGGTCAAACTCTAAGTCACACAGGACAATGCTGTAGAGAAGCAGATATTTTAAAAATTGGACTCAAGCGGTACGTACGTTCATATCTTTACTCTTAAACCTGTCTGAAAACCACTTATAGAAATAACACTCTTGATGTGATGTTGATTCAGTAAGGATCAGAAGGTATTTCGACCCAAACATATGGATGCAGGCTTCAAGGACATCGTGAATTGTGCCATCTGAAGTAACTGGAAACAAAAAGCTATGTGGCTGGGAAGCGGCAGTTTATAACAACAGCTGGTGCTGCGGGCAGCATTCTAATGGGAAACTTCTCAGCAGCAAGCCTTGCACACAGACAAAACAAATCCACACCTGTGGTTGTTTACAAAGGGCAGAAAGGGCCATGGAACACACATCATTAATATGATGGAGAGCACCATTAGCATTTCTAGCAAAACAAAAAAGAACATGACATACTTTGAAATTCAGAGTCTGACATTAACAAGCTACAGGTTTGACAAATCGTAGAAAGAGATGGTAGGTTTGACAAATCGTAGAAAGAGATGGTCTCTACAATTTTGAATCTGCAGCACATTTCGCAATGCCTACCTGCCACATACTATGTACTAGGTAAATGTTTGTGGAATTGAAATCAACATATTTATGTCACATACACAAATGTTTATACCTCCCTCCAAAAAGGGATAGGAAGGTAGTTTGTGGCTACAAGGGAAGAATTGATAAAAACATAAATGATGATCATGGAGGTTTGGAGGATAAAGATCTTCTGAATTTAAAGCCTGGCTATTTAGCTGTATGAACTAGGTAAGGTATTATTCCTCTTGGAATATTTTTGTAAAATGTTCATAATTATGGTTATCTACTGGAGTTGTTAAAAAGATTGGATGAGTTTTGTAGACAAATAATCTTGCAAAAGGTGTAGCACATAGAAGAGTCTCAATAAGATTAGGTCTTCTTCTTTATATGCTTCAATTGTGTGTCACTCTTTTTTATCTTTATTTGATTAGTCTAAAGCAGGAGTCAGCAAACCATCCCTCTCTGGCCAATACCAGCCTATTTTGTGAGTAAAATTTTGTTGTAGCACTGCCATGTCCATTCGTTTATGTGTTGTCTGTGGCCGCTTTATGTTTATAACAGCAGTGTTGAGTAGTTGCAACAGTATTCTTACTGCTTGCAAAGCCTAAAATCTGACTCTCTGGCTCTCTATAGGCCCCTGGTCTAAAGTAAACGTTTCATTAGAAGATTCAACTGCTCTAATTTTGTCTTTTTCTTCTTTTGATTTTTTTTTTTTCCAAATTGTACCTTTGTGTTTTTTATTTGTGTGTCTCCCAAAACAAGAACCTTTTATCTTTGGCAGCTTTACTACTAAGTTTTAAGCTCTGTGTGTAATTTGTTACTCAGTTTCTCTGCTCATCCATCTGTTCATTCAAAAAATATTTATTGAGGATTTTCAAGAAGCTGGCAACAGAGTGGTGAACGTTGAGGGTGAGGCCACAGCTGTTGCAGAGCTCAGTGATGACTCTCCCCATATATGTAGATACACATGTAAACAAAAGTGTGAGTAAACCAACCTCTGAGAATATTAGCATGTACATGATTTAAAAGTAAGGTGATTTGCAAGAGAGGATCAGGTGAAGATGTGTAATCAAGATGGGCCTAGGATGATCAGGGAAGCCCTTTCTAGGTGGATGACATGTGAGCAGAAATACCTGCCTACAGAGAAGGGATAAACAAGCAAAGACCTGGGGGGAAGCATTTTAGACAGAGAGACACATGGCACAGAGACCATGACCTGCAAAGGAGCCTGACATGTTCAGGGGCTGACAGAACACGGGTAATGCCACAGTGTTTGGGTATAGATAAAGGGCAGGTTGTAAGGGATTTTGCATCTCACAATGTGGTCCACTAGACTATTCTCCCTTCCACCACCCACCCCTATGCACACATCCAAGCAGTGATCAAAGTTCTGTCCATTCTCCGTACTTGATATCTCTTAGATCCCCCCTTTCTTTACTACTTTAATGGGCACCATCATCTTTTGGCTTATGTTCAATGTTTGCTAGCTGACTTCCCTGTCTCCCAGTGACTTCCTCCCTAACCGTCTTCCACAGTGCCAAACATGATAGTTCTAGTTTATTCACCTGCTTAAAGCCCTTTCCATAACTATTGGATGAAGGGCCAGATTCTTAGCTTTGCACAGACCTTTGTTTCATGTGGTGGCCTCTGCTGGCTCTAGTCTTGTCTTCCTTGGCTCTCTGCACTGAAACTTTCATTCAAGCCCTGGGGATGTGGTTCCTGAAACCTTTCTCTACATCCACTTTCCCACATCCCTCCACCCATCTCCCCAACCTTATATCATTTGAACTATCTCACTCATGCTCAAGTATTTTCTTTTCTCACAAGCCTTCCCTCTCTCCCCAGGCTGATTTAGACCACTCTGTGATTCTCTGTTACACTCAGAACATAATCCCATCAACACTCCCAAATGCTATAATCTCTAACACTGCCATATTTTTTCCATGGACCTTATTGTCACACAACATGTGATGCTTATTTGATTACTTCCGTTGCCTTTTGTTTCTCCCACTAGACTGATGGCTTTCTCATAGCAAGGACATTCTTTGTTTAGTGCTAAATCCTAGTAGAATGCTTGGCAATAAATAGCTTATCTTAATTTGTCGGTGTGGCTATAACAAAATATCTGAGATGTATAATTTATAAAGAACAGAAATTTATTTCTCACAGTTCTGGAGGCTGGGAAGTCCAAGACCAGGGAGTTTGCTTGCAAGGGCCACTCTCTGCTTCCAAGATGGCTCCCATCACAGTGGGGAGGAATGCTGTGTCTTCACATGGCAGAAAGCAGAAGGGCAAGAGAGACAAATACCTTTAAAAAAACCCAAAAAACCAAAATACAGATCAGGGTCTCACTCTGTCCCCAGTCTGGAGTGCAGTTCTACCATCACAGCTCACTGTAACCTCCATCTCCTGGACTCAAGAGATCCTCTTGCCTCAGCCTCCCAAGTAGCTGGTCTGCAGGCATGCACCACCATGCCTGGCCACCAAACCCTTTATTTATAAGAAGAAATATTCAGAAGGAAAGCATTCCTATGGCCTAATTACCTATTAAAGGCCCAGTACTTAATATTACTAAAATGCAGGTTGTAACACCTGCATTTTGGAGGGGACACATTCAAAGGGCACCATAGCTCAGTGATTTCTTTTTGCTAAATGAGTGGATGGTCGAAGCCACCATTATTACCTAGATTACCACAATAGCCCCTCCTCCTGTCTTCTCTAGTCTATTCTCTACATGATATTCAGAGGGGAATTTTAAAACTATGTAAATATAGTCCACAGCCTAAAAGAGTTAAGTGGTTTCTTATTGCAATAAAAGGAATATATAGTATATCATTAGTATATATATATATATATATATATATATATATATATATATATAAAATACTATTAATATAAAATAAAACACAGTGGTATATAAGACACATAATGTAATATATACTCTGTCTACTTCACCACTTCAATCTTGCACCACTCTTTGCTTTCTCTGTTAAGCTTTACTCACACTGGCCTTGGCCTTTCCCATCCTTAGCTATGCCAATCTTCTTTCAGCCTCAGGACCTTTGCATATGGCCAGCTCATTCTATATTTCTGAATCAGCTCCTACCTCACCTTCGTGGGGAGACCTTTACAGTCACCTCATTGTAGACCCCTACCCCTTGCTGTATATTGTATTTCTTCATTCACATTATTTATTTCATAGCTCTGACATCTATTTGACTTTTTGTGCTTACTTGAGTGCTTATTGCTTGTTTCCTACACTAGATTGCAAACTCCATGAGCATGTGGACAAAAACCAGAACTGATTGCTTCACCATTGTATACCTGACACTTAGCACAGTGACTAACAATGCATATGAGGTGCTCAAATAGTTGCTGAATAAATAAATGATGAAACTTTTCACACACTGCTAAAAACATCAATCAGATTCTCCATTTTCCTGACTAGATAATAAACCCCTTGACCACAGGGACAATACCATAATCATCTTTGTATTCCCAATGCTCATAACAATATTCAGCACATAATAGGGATATGATAAGTGTTCATTATAGATTAAAAAAAATGAGAGTTTTGAAAAGCCAGAGATATTCAAGATGAGTTATCACAGAAATAATGTTGCAGTTATGGTTATAGCGCAAGTCAATTGCTTCATGTAAAAGAGATAAAGAATGTTACCACCTAATTTTTAGGAAGCCAGGAGATCTGTGATGGTGAGTTAGTGCTTTGAAAACATGGTAGAATTAGTGACATGAAAGTATATATTAATATCTTCAAATGTCAAAAGAATTTTTATGTGGAAGCGTAAGAACTAAAAAGAGAGATTATATCTTGGCCAAACAGGCAATGATGATGAAGAGTTTGAGTCTGTACTGAGAAAGATGGGAGGACTGTGACTGAATTAGGATCTATACAAGCATTAATGATTGAATTACAACATAGGAACAAGACCCAAGTACTAAAGGACCCTGCTGTTGCTGATGCTACTAGGCAGGGATCTGGCAGGTATGTCACAAATCCCAGATGTGTGTGTGTGTGTGTGTGTGTGTGTGTGTGTGTGCGCGCGCGCGCACGTGTGTATGTGTGCGCACGAATATAAATTCTTTCTGCCTTTCAGGAGTTGGGAATATTTTCAAAAATCCCATCTCAAAAAGTCAAGTGCCTCTCAGGATTGGAGTTGTAAAAAATTCTCAGCCTCTTTTCTCTATTTTAAAGCTCAGGTGGTTTCATTGCATGAACATAGATGTTAGGAAGTCCTAGACAGTTAAAATGAGAGAATCTGATAATAAGTTTTCTTTTTCTTTGTAAAACCATTAAAATATTTTTGTAAAATGTGTAAACAGCTGCCACGTTATGCACAGAAAACTTGTATCTTGTCTAATTGACAAGTGTAGGAACATTGCAGTAGATGTTAGGGGTTGCCATTCTTTTTATAAACCTTCCTTCTATCACATCTTAATTTTAAAAAGCAGCAACACCTTAACAGAGTCTATAGTTTGAGCCCCTTTATGTAAAGAGGATTTGACGGTACTAAAATTGCCAAAAGGGATTCTTTTTAAAAATTAAATTAGTTCTTTGGTTAGTTGAGGCTGTCAACTCATTGTATGCACCAGAAAAAAAAAATTTAAAAACCTGTAAACAGTCAATAAAAAATAAGATTGCTTTCTACTTTTATTTGGAATAGCTATTTTAAAAAATATATAGCAGATTTCAGCTATACTTTAATTAAGGCATCTTATTTACTCAGCAGAGTAAATCATGGCAAATGAATGGCCTCGGCTCCTTAAAAATACTAATCACTTAACAAATGATCTTAAAAAGCAAACTCAAGTTCAAAACTACATAGCTAGTTCGTGTGACTTTTTTAATCTTCTTAGAAAAAGTAAATTAATCACAGAAGCTGAAAAGTAACTGGCCAAATAATCAAATTTCATTTGCCTCTTAACTCAGAGTGAGCTAGATTAGAAAGTAATGAAAAGCCTCCCTTATGTAATTTAGTTCCTTATGGCTTTGATTTTTCCCAAATTACAGCTTTATTGAAGAGCAGGCATCTGTAGATGTCATGCTTAATCATGGTTGTTTTTAGAACTAAAATCTATAATTTCAGAATGAATTTTGAGGGAATCTCTGGGGCTTCAGAAGATCCTCCTAAATGAGGCTGTATATTTAATTCTATGATGAAATCAGCAGACTGGGTCTGTAGAAGCCTTCAGACTGCTTTGGCTTTGTTTTTTGATGACCTTGACAAGACCTGGAGTTTCATGAGAAATCACGTAAGCTGCTTGAAGTAAAATACTTTGATATGTTTTGCTTGTGTATTTTTCTTGAAAAACGTTATAAATTTTAGATGGATAATAAATTGATGTAATTTCGACCTTATGGGAAACACATTTGCATCGATGTTGATGACTCAAGCTGGCTGTCCTGCTGGCTGGAGGAGATTAAATACTACCTGGCAGCGTCATCATCTTCTTCTGGGTGCATGTGTCAGTGTTTGAGCCTTTTATCAGAGAGGAACACTGTAGTTCCTCTGAGTTCACCTATGAGCTCTGTGCCCTCCCCCTGCACTGGTAACTATTTTTTGTAATATGCTTTCAAGGTAGAATCATCTTCATTTGTTTATTCACCTAATGTTTGTTAAATATGTGATATGGTTTGGCTGTGTCCCCACCCAAATCTCATCTTGAATTGTAGCTCCCGTAATTCCCACATGTTGTGAGAGAGTGGTCCAGTGGGAGATAATTGAATCATGGGGACAGTTTCCCCCATACTGTCCTCATGGTAGTGAATAAATCCGACAAATCTGATGGTTTGATAAGGGGAAACCCCTTTCACTTGGCTCTCATTCTTTTTTTGCCTGTCACCATGTAAAATCACTTTTGTCTTCCGCCATGATTATTGAGTCCTCCCCAGCCACTTGGAACTGTGACTTCATTAGATTTCTTTTCTTTTTTTCTTAATAAATTACGCAGTCTCAGGAACGTTTCTATCAGAAGCATGAAAATGGACTAATACAACATGTGTTCTGAACCAGTTATTGTGATAGGAATTGAGAATACAAAGAGGTAAGCCCTCATGTGGCTTACATACATAAAGAAGCCAACACATGAGTAAACCCAAAGCAAATTAAGAAATACATTCTAAGCCTAGAATGAAGACTATGAAATAAACAAGCAGCAGAAAGCAGTAACTGAATTTGGAGGTGTGGGTAGGTTAGGCTTAAATAGGCTGTTCAGATAGAGTTTCTTTGAGGAGGTGATGTGTAAGACAAGGTGAGACCCTTAAGGAAATTCCAGGTAGGAGGGAACTCTGGGGTGACTGAAAAATTCAGAGACATTGATTTGACTAGAGAATGATGAGTGAGGGGCATGGGAATATGAGATTGGAGAGAGAGAAGGGACTGCTTCCTACTCTCTTATAGGGTTTAGAATCCCTTATAGAGTTTAGAAAGGACTTTGGAGCTTATCCTAAATTTAATGAGAAAGAAATATTATTTCTATAGTGTTATATTCTCTTTTTCTCTCCCAATAATAAACTATTGATATGGTTCTTTTTTCATTTCCTTTCAACCAGTGATTACTGAACATTTACTCTACACTACACCAAATCCTACCTTCCTAAAGTTTAATTTTTCAGGTAATAAGATAGACATCAATCTAATGACACATAAACTAGAGTTCATGTGGACTGAAACGTATCCCATAACACACAAACTCGGAATTGCAGAACCAGTTATAACATAGTTGACTTTGATGCTTGATCCAACGTTCATTCTCCATTCTCAATGTATAGTTCTTAATGTCTTGCGGTAAGCCTCATTAAGAAGTTGAAAGGAGGACAGGTGCACTGGCTCATGCCTGTAATCCCAACAATTTGGGAGGCCAAGGTGGGAGAATCACCTGAGGTCAGGAGTTCAGGACCAGCCTGACCAACATGGAGAAACCCCATCTCTACTAAAAACACAATAAAATTAGCTGGGTGTGGTGGCACATGCCTGTAATCCCAGCTACTTGGGAGGCTGAGGCAGAAGAATCACTTGAACCCAGTAGGTGGGGTTCTGGTGAGCCGAGATCACTCCATTGTACTCCAGCCTAGACAACAAAAGTGAAACTCCACCTCAAAGAAAAAAAAAAAAAGAAATTGAAAGGAAATTTCAACTTAATGAGGTTTAATAGTTCAGTAATTTTTTTCAACTACTTAATGATTGGGGAAGAAAAAATAATAATATACTGTAGAAATAAAATGATTTCTCATTAAATTGAGAATAAGCTCTAAAATCCTTCCTAAACCT
Organism: Cebus imitator; assembly: GCF_001604975.1. Classification (NCBI taxonomy): domain Eukaryota; kingdom Metazoa; phylum Chordata; class Mammalia; order Primates; family Cebidae; genus Cebus; species Cebus imitator. The sequence goes on from NW_016107584.1 coordinate 3,518,002, forward strand.
TATAAGGAATTCAATGATCCCTAACTCCCTCTCCAATCTCATTATTTGAACTCTCAGTTCAGTCGACTGTATTCCATATCCCTTTCACTGTGTTTCTTTCTGCCTTCTGTGACAGTAGAGAGGAACTGAAATGTTTTTCCACAAACTTCACTCTAACATGATCACATTTTATATGATTGAATGGTAAACCCTATTTATTGCCTAATGATGAACTTGACTGTAGTAAAAGGATAAGTGTGTTGCATAGGAAACCATCACAGGGGAATCTGATCTTGATAGGGAGCTTGGGGAAGGATCCTTTGAAGAGGTGACAGTTGAGCCAAGGCCTGAAGGATGGTAGGGATTAGCTAGGCCCATACAGGAGGCAAGAGTGTTCCCTCTTGGAGGAATAGGGAATGAAATAAGAGGATAGATGGAGCTGAAGGAATGAGGGGAAGTGTGGAATCATTCCTGCTTTATAGAGGTAGTCAGATACGGCAGAAAACCACCCAAAGGATGTCTGACTTGCGCAAGTGTTCATATATTCTGAAGAAAAGAGGCATTAAAGTGATAGAATTGCCAACTTTGCTTGGAATTCTATTTTTTTTTTAATTACAGGAAGAGATTTTTGGAGCAGGAAGGGACCACGAGTAATTTAACCTCCTGTTTAATAAACAAAAACTTTTGCACAAGAATTAAATTGGTTGACCTAAAGTCACATACAGTTAACCCAATTTTTTTTTTTTTTTGCCAGTACTCCACTGTATACCAGATACAATTTTAACCAGGTCTTTAAAAATTCTTTTGTTATTATTATTATTTTTCTATCATAAACTTGCTTCCTTATTTCCACTGTGAGTATGAAGTTGGGGGGTTAACATTTATAACATGTTATTATTGTCTATTAAGGCAAGCTTTACTCTAAAGAGCAAATGCTTACTTTATACACATGGAAAAATTATTTAAAAATCTTCTTATGTCAAGGGTGAGGATTAGGGAAACAGAAACACACACTACTGATTGCAGTGTAATTTATTGAATTCCTTTAAAAGGCAGTTGACATCATAAAGCTGAAGAGACGCGTTCCCCATAAAGTTCATTTCTAAATAAAAATCCTGGAGTTATTTTTACAATTGCACATAGGAGACATAAATAAGGAAGTTCAAATAGTACTTGTCCTCGCCTGTTTTCTGTTTCTGTAACAGAATACCTGAAGCTGGATAATTTGTAGAGATAAAAAGTTTATATTGGCGTGTAGTTCTGGAGGCTAGAAAGTCCAAAAACATGGTGGCAACTTCTGGTGAGGGCTTTCGTACTGCATCATAACTTGATGGAAAAGCAGAAGAGCAAGCTAGTTGTGTGTGAAAGAAACCACTCATGAGGGGCAACCTTGCTTTATAGCACCCCCTTCTTTTCAGCAACTAATCCAGTCCTGCAAGAGCAAGAACTCATTCACTTACTGCTGTGAGAATTAACCCAGTCCCTCAAGAGTGTCATTAATTCCACTTAATGACCCAATCACCTCTCAGCGACCCACCAGCCAGCATTGCCACTCCAGGAACCACATTTCCAACACATGAATTCTGGGGGACACACTCAAAGCGTAGCAGTACTGTGTATCATAATGAGAATTGAGAAATACTTTAACGTCCACCCTTAGGAGAGTAAATCAAGGATTTGTGATATACTAAAACACTGAGAGAAACTAAAGCTTCGTGTATCAAAGTGGATGTATCTTAAAAATATTATAGTGAGCTAGAAAAGCAACTTTAAGAAGGTTACTTAAAAATATGCCTTTTATGTAAAATGTAACATATTCTAAATGACAGTTTTGTTTTGGATACATACCTTATATGTAAAAAGATGTATGCAGGCTTGGTAAATATCACATTTAGATGTTATCAGGGAAGGATATGCAGATGGCTTTTATAGTGTGTGTGAAGATTTTCTTCCATATGTTGGGCGGTAGATATATGCATTGATTGGCACAGGTTTTGCCTGTTTCAGAAAACTTTTTCTACAAAAGGCCAGAGTATTTATGTGTCCTGGGACCACTGTAATAAATCACCCTAAACTTGGTGGCTTCCAATAGAAGTTTATTCTCTCACAGTTCTGGAAACCGAAAGTCCAAAATCAAGGTGTCAGCATGGGCTCTGAAGGGTAAGGATCCTCCCCAACAGGCTGTGGGGGAGAACCCTTCCTCGCCTTTTCCAGAGTCTGGTGACTTCCAACATGTCTTGACATTCATTGGCTTGTGGCCACATCACTTCAATCTCTGCCTCTGTCTTTGTGTTAGGTTTTCCTCCTCTGATTGTGTCTAATCTCCCTCTACCTAACTTCTGCTATCATTTAGGGCTCACCCAGATATGCCAGAATGACCTCACTTCAAGATCCTTAACTTATTATGCCTGCAAAACTCTTTTCCCAAATAAGGTAATATTCACAAGTTAGGACATAGCAATGTGTTTGGGAGTCATTATCAGATTACCACAGCTAGGTAGTAAATGTTTTAGGATTTGTGGGTCATATGGCTTCTGCTGCTTAACTTTCCCACTGTAGCCTGAAACACTCATAGTTGAATGAAACAAATGAGTGTAGCTGTGTTTCAATAATACTTTACTTGGAAAAGAGATGAGGGCCTGGATTTGACTGGGAGTGAGCAGCTGCGGAAGTTTGCAGTCCTGTGGTCTATGCAAATAAGTATTACATGTGGCAAGTCAGTGGGATCTATTGTGACATTACTGATGGCTCACTACTAACGTCACACTCTAATGCCCGTGGGGCGAGTCTGATGCAGTCAACTTACATATAGGTGTAAGTTTTGTTCTATAATATGCTTCTAACTTTCTGAGAAAGTCAAGAAACTACTAACTCCATCCTAATTTGTGAAATTATTTATTTGTGACGTCTTCACTTTTGAAGCATACACAGAAGATGCGCACACATGCCGATCACATGGTAGATCTGGCAGAAGCCTTTTTGAAAGAAAGCAGAGCCTGAAATAAGTGGTAGTTGAGTGAAAGCTGCATCAGCCCTGCATGGAGCCCAAACTGGCATGAACTCAATGCAGAGTTGAGTTATTCCCATTGCTCAGTCTGCTTCCTGAGCAGCATGATGTAACCTTGCTTTAAAAGACACAGCATGGCACCAACAGGAAAGACAGGATGGTCCCTAGAAGGAGGTCAGGCAAACCGAGATGCCAGCATCACCTTATACCCAAGGTCCAAATTAATATTTGTGCAAAAGGAATTGTATCTAATCATTTCATTTTTTGGTGACTTCTGGCTCCTTTTTGAGCAGTTTCTTTACCGTCATCAATGCTTATGCATAATATTGAAGAGATAAGATAATCAGAAATTCAGTTCTGAGTTTTATCTGGGTCAAAATTAATAACTAATATTTATTGAAAATTACTGTGTTCTAGGTACTGTGTTAAGTAATTTTCAAGTTACTTTACTTATTCTAATCCACTAGTTCTCAATGGAGGCTTAGTTTGTTCCCCAGAAGAAATTGGGCAATGTCTGGAGACGTTTTTGGTTGTTATGAATTGGGAGGGAGCTACTTATGCCATCTATTGGATAGAGGCTGGTCATGCTGCTAAATATCCTAGAATTATGAAGACAACCCCCTGTACCAAAAAATTATCTCGTCCAAAATGTTTATAATTCTGAGGCTGAGAAATTCTGCTCTCACCCAGCGAAACAGGCTGTGTTACTGTCCATCTTACTGACAAGGAAATAGGCTTAGAAAGTTTATGTCTTCTATCCAGGATAATTCAGTATGACTCCACTGTTTTGACCCTATGCTTATACAGAAGATTTCTAGAATTCGAAAAGATGTTTAGTTAGACACAGGGTCAATCAGCCAGATTTTGAAAATGTATGCCAAATGACTTTTAAAGAAAGCAAAATGAATATTTATGGAACAGCTAATGTGTGCTAAGTACTATATTAGATCCTGGTACATACACTGTAAGTGGCTTCTGTGGGGTATCTTGGTGTCTGTCTTCCAGAGTAGAAAGCTGAGGTCCAAAAGTGTTTTAATAACTTATGTATTCAAGTATATAATTATAGATTAACAAGAATATGAATCCAGGTATGTCTGACTCTAGAACCTATTTCTTCTTAGGTCATGAGTCCGTTCCCTTGGTAAGAGGTGAAGCTAGAGAGGGGATTGAAGAATTTTTTTCTGTTTATTTTTAATGCAAAGTCCTTATGGCAGGATTATATCAAAGAATATACAAGATGCCTGAAATGTTGAACTACCCATGGCCTTTTCTGTTTCCAGTCTTAAAAATTATAATTCCTAAAAGTGCAAGATAGCAATGAAGTAAAGCAAAATCAAGTTAATTCATTATCTATGTTGTTAATCACTAGGCAAGTCCCATTTATTTTTAACCAACTGCAGAATATATTTTGATGATATGAGACTATAAAATTGTTTAATTGTTAAAAATGAAAATAAAATGCCTTTGAAATATACTGTGAAAGAATGAGACTTCTGAAATTTATGATAATGAATAAAACTATTGGGGCATAGATATTAGGGTGATATGGAATTTATATTACTCGAAGGGAAAATGTTTACATAACTTCCTAATGGGTTTGCCATTTATGATTCAATAGTTCTTTTCCCATTTAAAAAATAAATGCATATTTCATTATAGCCTATTATCTTTCCTTCTGTTGATTTTGTAAGGTTTCTATAATTTACATTAAAAAAAGAATAATAAATGAGTTTAATAATGTTCTTAAGCGTCTTTGCACTTATTTTTTTCTGTTTCCACAGCACTGTTTTAAAAAATCAGTGCATATAGTTGTCCTAAAGTGATTTAAAATAGCCATTTCTGTTTAAGCTTTAAAAGACCAATTAATATTGAAGTGGCATCATTCAGTCTTTTCTGCACTAATCTAATTGGTAGCAGAATTAGTGTAGCAATTAAAGTGTTATTTCCATATGGTTAATAATATTTTATTATATCATCAGATTTCCCTTTTGGCTTGAGATCGACTTGAATTTAGTTATTTATTATTTATCATTCCTAGACTTGGTCTATTCAAAGAAAAAAGAAGGGTTCCTCTGTGACCTGCATTATCCATATAAAAAAATCTCAAATTGAGAGGAAGATGGCTTCAGAAGGAATAAAGAAATAAACTATCATTCTATACTTCTATCAAACTTAAATATACTGTGCCTGTTGCAGACACAATCAGAGATTAGAGACACTGAATTTCATTTTGTAAGCTGTTTGCACCAGTGGGTATGTGATAAAGTAGGATGGGAATGACCAGTGATCACTCTGATTTACTTAGTAGCCATACTCGTGTTGCTTAGTCATTAGACATTATGGGCAGGCTGACCATTTGATACCCTCTCCTTCCAATTCCTGCTACCTAGGACTTATGAAGATGCACAGCAACAGTGACATTTATGACTTAGCTATGAACTCATCTTTCTGGGTCCCTTTCTTCCAAGGGAAAATATGGTGGATTCCTATATGTGCTGAAGTCACAGCAGTCCTACTTCTATGAAGTCCCTTCCATTATAACCTTTCCCAAATCCCTCCAAGCCTCAACCATATATTTCTGTCTACTGGTCTCTAGTTATCTCTCTATTTGATAACTTAATTTCTGCCCACCTTTCCAACTTCATTGTCACATCATTCTCCATCTTGTTCACTTCATTTTAGCCACATGATCTCTCAGACCTTCTTATGCTACCAGTCCTGAGTCATAGCCTCTCACTTGCCATTTCCTTGACCTGAAATTTTGTCCTTTCACTCTATAATGTCTAGCACCTTTTTCCTCTGGGATTCAGCTGGAATGCCTTTTTCCCAGAAAGTCTTGCTGTATATATCTCATCTTTAGTAATGGCTCCTTATCTTTCTCTCTCAGACCACAGTTTTTTTTTATATATTATAACAAATTTGAAAACATGGATTTATTTACTTTGTTTTCTTACTTTATTAGACTTATTAAATTGTAAGAGCCATGAGGACAAAACTTTGAATATTTAATTAATTTCTATATGCCTGGTATAACTTTGTTTATATCTTACCTAAATGAATCGAAATATTTGTAATATGAATAAATGGATGATGATGTCCTCTCTATGATGAAGGAAGCACACTGACTTCATGAAGCCTCAACTCCCAGATCTTATATGACACCACCAGAGCAGGCATCACTTCTGTTAATTCCTTCCCTCTTGGCATAAATTTCTCAGAGAATTTTCCCTTCCCTTTCCCCAGGTTTCTAACAAAGCAAATGTTCTTCAACCATTTCAAAAATTTAAAGTAATATAGCTGATGACTTAGCAATGACTCAGACACAGTTTGTAACACCCTCAAATCCTCTTTGTAATTGTGGTTCTATTAAATTTATAAAGTATCTGTAGTTAGTTGTATCTGATGCATTCCGTGACACTTTTTGAGGGTGTGTCTTTCGGCAGACCAGTGGAGTCAGGGGAGGGAAAAGGAGGCCCTGTTTTGAACATGGAAATTTCCCCAGATTTGTCAACCTACATTCATCAATTTGCATTTTTTTATATTGTCTCTCTTTGGGCCTTTCAAATGACCCCTTGTATGAAAACAAAGGATTGTGGAGGGAGTAATGAATCCAGCTTACAAGATTAAAGAATGAGTAATAATATATTTTATTATAGCAGTTTTAACGTTTAGTAATTAATGCATTTACTATTATTCTAAAAATAAAAGTAATTTGTTCACTTTTACAAAAGGTAGGCACTGCCAGTATGTAGAAGAGAATATAAAATTGCCCATAATTCCAGCCCCACTTTACCTCTTGAGAGCATGAACTTTGCCTTATTTAACTTCCTGTCTCTAGCACCTCATGTGGCATGGGCACATAAAGAGTACAAAATAAATTATTGTTGAATAAATAACCTACACATTGCTTGCGTCAACAACTTGATATATGGCTCTTACTTTATGTATATAAATTTATGTAATTAAAAGCAGTGGCCATCTCAGGTGTAAGCAAGGGGCTGTGTTGTTTGAAGGGAATTTAATAGCAATAGTAAAACCAACTAACAGCGGGTCTGCTTTTAGTTTTCACCATGCTTGGGCAATTGTAGACAATGGCAGTGATAAAATAGTTCTCCAGCCAGACCACTCCCACCCCCTGACTTTGTACTTCACAGGTTAAGTGCACACAATGTGTTAAATTTTATACTCAACTTTTAAAATAACATTCTATCATAAGCAGTTTCCAGCTGAAAACTTTTACAACTTCTGGTGAAACCACTGGGCAGCGTATCTCAATAACTGAAAGTATTCATGATCTTTGAATCTTTCTGCCAGGATTCCACCTTAAAAGTAGCATAAAATGCAGATGAAGATTTATGGAAAATGATATTCATCGAAGCAATGTTTAGTATAATAAAAGAGTAGAAGTAGCCTGAATGCTGAACACTGAAGAAATGAACTATTTATTAATGATACATTCATAAGATGAACTATTATCGTCATTAACGTGACATTGATGCACAGAAAACTCATTATATTTTGAAGTGGATATGAATCTGAAGCATGTACTTACTATTCAGAAGTACATGTAATGGAGAGCACATAAAATAGAAATATGGCAGGAAAAAAGTAGAAAGGTATAGATTATTGCTAGAGTAACAATGTTTATACTATTCCTAGGGACTAGACATGCAATTAGAAACCAAAAAATTAAGATGCAAATTTTTACAAGTGTAGTATATTCAAAGTATAGTTATAGAAAAGTTTGAAAAATGACATATCTAGTAAAATGTAGTTAATCCACTAAATATGGAAAGTTCTGGTTCTGCGTCTTTTGATGGCCTACGGGACACCTTCCAAAAGCTATGGCAACATTTATGCAAAGGACTAAGTCCATTGCAGCTTTCTGGATTGGCACTGCTTTCTCATTTTAGGTAGCCAGGCAAGAAGGACCTTTCACTTGGCTAAAGTAAAGGCAAGCAAAGGTGAGGATTAATTATCCAGGAAATGAATAGGTCAACCAAATTAGTGGAGAAGCTCTATTATTTTCAATAGGCTTCTATCAGTCTTATCTATTTACATGATTTTTTTCATTTTCTATTTACATGATTGCTTTTTTTTCTGTTAAATTGAAGTGCCTACAGATTTTCTAATTACTTTTAAGTGGGACTTATTTTAGTAAACCATCTGCAAATTCTCTTAGTGGTTCATTTTGTGAACCCTGATTTACAAAAACAATAAAACTTTTTGATATGTTTTCACATTTGAAATGTAAGTTGAGATTTTTCTATCATTTAAACAAAACTGTTGCTATTAGAAATGCGATCAAAGAATCAAAAATAAAATATCTCATTGGTCTATGTGTCTGTTTTCACACTAGTACAATGCTGTTTTGGTTACTGAATCTGTGTAGTTTAATTTGAAGTCAGGATGTGATCTCTCCCATTTTGTTTTTTAATTTTTATTTGTATTCAGGATAGCTTTGGCTTTTGTGGTTCTATAGTATTGTGGTGAAGAATTTCATTGATATTTTAATAGAGATTGCATTGAATATGTAGATTGCTTATGTAATATGGACATTTTAACAATATTGATTCTTCCAATCCATGAACATGGAATATCTTTCCATTATTGTATGTCCTCTTTAATTTAATACATCAATGATTTGTAGTTTTTGTTGTAGAGTTTCTTTTTTAATTGAGCTTGCACCTAAGTACTTTATTTTATTTGTAGCTGTTGCAAATGGGATTACTTTGTTTATTCCTTTTTCAGGTTGTTCACTGTTGGCATATAGAAATGCTAGTGATTTTTCTGTGTTAATTTTTTATCCTGCAACTTTACTGAATTGTTTTTTATCAGTTCTAAATTTTGTTTTTTGGATAGAGCCCTTAGGTTTTACCAACTGTTAAGGTTATATTATCTTCAAACAAGGATAATTTGACTTCTTCCTTCTCTATTTTGATGCCCTTTACTTTTTTCTCTTGTCTGATTGCTCTAGCTAGGACTTCTATTACTATGTTGAATAACAGTGATGAAAGTGGGCATCCCTGTCTTACTCCAGATATTAAAAGAAAAGCTTTCAATTTTTCCCCATTCAGCATGGTACCATCTGGGGATTTGTTCTTCGTTTGGCTTTTATGTGTTGAGGCGTAGTCCTTTTATACCCAGTTTTTTGAGGGGTTTTTGTCATGAAGGGATGTTGATTTTATCAAATGCTTTTTTGAGATCTGTTGAAATAATCATTTGGATATTTCTCTTTATTCTTTTGACATGATGTATTGCATTGATTGATTTGTGTGTGTTGATCTATCCTTGTATCTCTAGGATAAATCCCACTTAGTCATGATGAAATTTACTTGTTCTATTCTACTGTGGCCAAGCTGACACAAATCACAATACAAATTTATTCCCACTCTTTTCTCCCCTTTCCACATGCAGGGGTGCCTCTCCCTATAGCCACAACCACCATCAGTTCATGGTGGGCTTCTGCCAGGCTAGCACCAATGTTCACTTAAAGCCCAATGGCTCTTCAGTAAGATTGTGGTGAATGTTCCCAGGCCTGGGACTCACCATTCAGGGCACTGGGCTTCTCTCTGGCCCAGGGTGGGTCTAGAAATGCCATCCAAGAGCCTAGGCTTATACTTGGGTCTACAGAGTATATGCTTGTTGCTGTACTCCACTGTGGCTGAGCTGGTACCCAAGCTGTAAGACAAAGTCCCCTTTACTTTTCTTTCCTTTTTTCAAATAGAAGTCTCTTCCCATAATCACCCCAGCTGGGATTATTCTGAGTCACATCTGAAGTTAGCACAGCTCAGAGTCTCACCCAGGGCTCTCTATAGCAAGCTTCGTTGCAAACAAAACCTTTTACTTGGACATCCCCACGGGCTACCAACTATATGTTTACATATACTTTGTCCTTCTTTGGTCTCTAAAACCAGGTCTTCATATAATATGAACTGATAGTACCTTGTGTAGCTCCTTTAGGTGTGTATAACAATTTTAAGTACATAATTTTATTAATAGGGTGAAATGTCTTTTCTCTGTGAGAATACATTCTAAGAGAGTAGTGACTGTATATATCTGGATGATTTTTATCTGAACTTTAAGTGCCTGGAAAATAGTGAACTGTCATATATAAGATGGAGAAAACAATGAACTCTGTTGCATAGAATTGCTATAAGGAGGAAGTGAGACTAGGTATGGAAAGGTCTCAGAAAAGTTTAGAGCAAACAAGCTTTTAGTAAAATATCTGAAGCCCTGTATTAGTGATGCCGTGGCAAAGCCACATCAGCACAGACCAAACAGCTTTCCACCAACCCTTCATTTATTCTTTAGGGATGTCTGAATGGTTCAGGCACCCTAGAATCATCCTAGAATTTATCATTACTTAGCAATATTAAGACACCTTGATAGAAAAAGACAGGTATAAATCAACAATCTGAGTTTTATTGGTTGTTGTTAGATGGCAACCAACTGGAAAAGCACAGAAGGGTCTTTTCCCATTCCCAATCTGAGGACAGATGCATGGGCCACTTTCTAATTAGCTCCTTTTTCATTCATGAAAAGTATAGTGTTGTCACTTTCCTGTTGTGATTCTCACTATCCAGACTATAGATACTTACCTTACTTTTGCCGGCCTAATGAAACCCCAAATATATTAAAATAATTTAATATTTGAACATTTATGTTCTGTTAGGCCTTATTCTAGGTGCCTTAAATGTATGGACTTATTAAATTCTTCCAGTGATCCTACGAAATAGAATTTATTATCATTCCTAATACTGACATAGAGAAGTTACCCTGGTTTCATAGCTAGTAAGTGGTAGAGCTGGTGTTTGAATGTAGATAATATGACTCTTAGTATCTCATGCTTTCAACTATGATATTGTGTGGATGAAATGGTTTTAAAGTCAACTCTGTTGTTCACAGCACCCTTAAACCTATATTTCAACTACTATTTGAGAGAGTTTTAGCTTTTGTCCTTATCACATACCTAGAGAAAAAGAAATGTTGAAATCAGTTGTCTGTCTCATTTTGACCAAAAGTAAACTCATCTTTCCAGACCTTTGCTCAATCAAGTTTATCTTTTCACCAAAACAAAGAAGAAAATAAAACAAAACAAACAAATAAAAACCCTAGGACCCATCAAGATTTAGCAAGACATCTATATAAAAGATGTCCCACAAAATTGCCCAACTGATTCATCTTCCAATTGAGAAATGTAAGGCAGTATTCCCACTGGAATATTTCCACATGGAAAGACGCCCAACTCACCTGGAAAATGAGGGAAGAAAGTTAGGGGAAGAAGAGAGAAGACATAAGAGAACATGGATTAGAGGGACAGAGACAATGAGAGGCAGCTGCAGAAATAAGCCATGAAAGACTGGGTCAGCTCTACAGGAATGATAGTCGATCTTCAGATGGCTTCAAGAAGCAACAGAAAGAAAAGAGACAGAGTACTAAGGTATCAAGACATTTAACTCAGCATATTCTCTGTACTAAGTGGTAGAATGATTTTATCCATCACTCTGTAAAGGATTAAAGTTTAGATTTTCTTTGAAGATTGAAAAATCTCAACTTTTGTTGGAGAGTTCATACCTTAGCAATGTCAAATAACAGAACACTATGAAACTTTTATTTCAATTATTTATGTGATAAAATAACACTAATTAGAATGTAAATTTTTAATGTTTGCTGTTGAATATTCTATAATTCTCTGCATTATCTTTGATGACATGATTTGTTGCAAATGAAAAATGACATATTATTTCTGTATTACTACTCAGTTTCTTTTTTATAATCTCTGTTTTTCCTCAGATAGTTACAAATGATGTACCTATTATTTTTGTAGTGCCTTTTAGGTAGGAATTAATGAATTATAACTAATTAATTATAAGCAAGTTTCTAAGAAAAAAACTGAGGAGAGATTGCATTAAAAAGTGGCTTTTCATTGTTTTATTTATTTGTTTGAGACAGGGTCTCATTTTGGCACCCAGGCTGGAGTGCAGTGGCACAATCTCAGCTCATTTCAGCCTCTGCTTCCAGGTTCAAGTGATCCTCCTGCCTCAGCTTTCTAAGTGTGTTGGACTACAGGCACGTGTCACCACATATGGTGTATTATTTTTGTATTTTTAGTAGAGATGGGGTTTTACCTTGTTTCCCAGGCTGATCTTAAACTCCTGAGCTCTGGCTATCCATATGCCTTGGCCTCCCAAGGTTCTAAGATTGCAGGTATGAGCCACCATACCTGGCCTCATTGTTTTATGTAAAAAAAAAAAAAAAAAAAAATCAGAATGTGATCTAGGTGACAGATTATTCCATACATAAAGATGATAAAAGAGTAGAATGTTACTAGATTGTTTTCTAGGTTATAAATAATGCTAACAGGGTCCTAAAACAGGAAGTAAAGAAAGCATTTAATATGAACACAGCAGCACCAAAAATTCAATTCAGATGTAATGCACTGCAAAACTATATGTTGGCCAATAACAATCTCATGCAACTACAACTTCATGTATTTGAGGAAGAACTGGTTTTAACTGCGTTTCAACAACGAGGCTACGTAAAATCTAGTATTTTATCTTTGGCTATAGGAAATGATCTAGTTTCAAAATGACTAATCTGTTAAATTCAACCATTATTCAGTATCTACTGTTGGGGCAACATGTACACAACTAAATTGCAAATGTTGGATTGCTTTGCTCTGAACCCTTTCTTGTGTGTAATGAATTTGTCTAAGGAGAAAATTAGGGGGAGATGAATGATGCAATTTGAATCTCATAGGGCTGCAAAGAAAAAGTCCAAACCATTCTGATTTATGCATTTTACTCATTGATGGAAATTGATACACTTCTTGAAGTCTAGCAGTTTTATAAGTCTAAGAAGCCTCATTGTTGGAACAACATACAATTAAAAACATGAAAAGGATGTCAAAAGAAATGTTATGAAAAACTGTTTCGACATCTGGTGCTCATTTCGTGAGTGGAGGGAAAACAAAACCAAAGCATAAATTGGATCATGATTTCTGGTGTAGATGTACAATGGCAGGTACTCAGGCTTTGCATATTACTAGGAAGGTGTTCTGACCTTATAATTTATTTGTGAGTTTTTCACAAATACACACACACACACACACACACACACACACACACACACAACTTTTGCTTCTGGGTGCCTGGTTTAATATGAGATATCTTTTTGCTCATTAAGGCTCTTGCTTACTCGTCAGATATTTGTTACTCTAAATGCATTAGACTTCCTGAAATTTCACTGTGTCTGTAACTTGTGATTGGCAAAATGTAGATGAGTTATGCAGATCTCAGAAACAAAACCAAAATGGGGTATTAACTTTTGAAATAAGAAAGTGTTTTGTGAATCAGTGGTCCAGAGCTGTGGCTATATCACTTGTGGAAGTGCTGAAAATAGAGATGCACTGGCTTTTTTCCAGACCCAGGGAAGAAAAATCTGTAGGGTAGTGGGAATAACGTACCTATGTAGATGCCCCTGTTAATCTCCTTAGATAAATCTTATACACAGCAAGAGTTGCAAACCACTGGTTTAAGTAATTAACAGTTGTACAGAACTTTATAATTTATGAAGCATATTACGATTTATAATCTATTTTAATTCATTGTGATAGGCATCTATTTTATAGTCAAAGAACTTAATTAAGACTTACAGATGTTGATCACCTAAGATTGTATAAACCTATTAAGTACCTAATTTTTAAAGTAGACTTCTGATACAAAATCAGTTGTTTGTTTTCTTTTCTTTTTTTTTTTTTTTTGTTTTTTTTTTTTTTTTTTTTTTTTTTTTTTTTTTTTTTTTTTTTTTTTTAAGTCATAATATACATACCGAAAATGGCCATGATATTAATGTAGAGCCCCAGAAATTTTCACAAACTGAACATACACACTCGAGCACCACAAAACCTTCCTTGTTGCCCCACACCAGTCACAACTGCCCTGCCCTGTGACAGTACTTTCAATCCTGACTTCTAACAGCATAGCTTGGATTAACCTCTTTTTGTTTTATTTTGTTTTGTTTGTATTTGGATAAATCGAATCCGCTAATATGAACTCTTTTGTATAGTCCTTTTGTCCTGATCATGACATCTGACATTTGTCAGATTCATCCATGTTGTTTTATATAGCAATAGTTAATTTACCCTTGGTTCTTATAGTTTTCCTTTGCATAAATATACAATTATTTTATTCTAGTATTGGTGGAAAATTTGGTACTTTCAATTTTTAGCTATTGATAACAGTATTCTGTCAACGGTCTGGAACATATCTTTGGTAAGCATGTACATATTTCTGTTAGGGATATACCTAGGTAAATCCAGGAATTTTCACAATGTAATTTTTAAACTGTAAGTTGACAGAAATCACCTCTAGCCTTTTCCCTTCCAAACTTTCCCTTTCTTTATTAATTATAATTCTTACCACAACTCTCAATTAATCAAAGCTGTTCTGAGAAAGAAACAAAAGCAAATTAAATTTCTCTAAGTTATACCATGCCTAGTAATTCCTAATTTATTTCTAAGGATAGTGCTTTGATTTAAAGAGACAACTTTCTGATTGTAGAATTTCAGAAATCAGTGAGCTAGGCATAAAAGAATTATTGGTAGAGTTCAGCAAATGGTTTTCTCTTATTTTGATACAGATTTTTGCTTTAAATTCCTTTGGGGAAAATGTTATGAGGAAAACACAAAATGATTAATAAATTAATTGGTTGCTCACTGAGGTTAACTGATCGTTGTTTGACCCTGTGCACTTAGGTCATCCGTTCCTTTCCAGTCCTGGCATCACTCTACACAATACACTGGTCAAAATCTGTCACCCTGCTCAAACAGTGTGTGCCCATATGTACTTCAGATTCATCACCAGTGTCTAGCCTTCAGGTGTTTCTTTGTCCCTGACTCCTTTCTTGGGGATCCAAAGAATGCTATGGAACTTTCCTATGGAATTCTCACCCATAGACCCTGGACCCTTAGCTTTAAGGTTCACTGATATACTAAGCAATACTTAAATATTTCCCCGTGTCTTTATCCAAAGAGCAAGAAGAGGAAGGGGGTGAGATTCATGAACGGCAAGTTGTACGGCAGATGTACCTGACAGTGGTAACTTAAACATACCCTGAATTCTATCCTTAGACCCTATGGTCTAAGAAGAATGTGAGTTTGCAGTTCTGGGCTAAGGAATCCAAGAGTGGCCAACCCGGGGATTCATTCGTATCTATGAAGAACATCTGAACTTCCGGACCAGCCTTTGGAACACAGGCCAGACAGAGTATCTGGGCTGTTTGTTTTGGGTGGAATGAAGATTGCCAGGTGGAGGTTGCTGGAGGATAAAGCTAAGTAAAAATGCTATGTAAACTGCATGCTTTTTACAAGTGGTCACAGTTCTGTCCACCCTGCCACCACCGAACTGCCGTGTATGGAAGTCTCCTCAATAAATCCTATGTTTCATTCTCTGGCTCTGGGTTTCTTCTTCAGCTTCTTGAACATTATACCATCACTATTGAAGTCAGTAGGGGTCTGGCTGACATAAATGTGTAGTTTTCCCAAGAAGAAAGGCAGTTCTCTAGGCCTCAGTTTCCTCAAGAATAAGATTAGAATAATAACATTTTCATTAGCTTAAATAATATAATAGCCATGATATGCTTAATACAAGTATGTGTTGCCAAATAAGTGGTATCATTAGATAGATACTAAAGATCAGGGATGGTGGCTTCCTCATCCCTTTAGGAGTATCTGGTATGATGATGCCTGTAAATTTTTAAAAGAACTTGTGATTTATAACATTCTCATGAAAGAGGATATTTTCTGGTCCCTTTCCCCATCTGGATGAATACCAAATTACTAATAGAAATGTAAAATTGATCTTTAGGCTCTTCAAATCTGTTATTTCTATGAGAACATTCTCAGATGACATTACACTTAAGGGATTCAAGGAGGGTCAGACTGTATTTACACAAGAGTTAGAGCATATTCCAGAAGTACAGAAAGAATTATGCTGGGTATGTGGCTATTAAGGAATATAAATTATTTAAATTTAGCTTTTCAAAATTCCTAAGTCTGCCTCTGGTCACACATGTTAATAAAACCAGGTGAATCATTTTAATTGCTTTTCATCTCCTCATCTAGGCTTCGGCATTAATTGTCATTTGCCTCTGAATGATATGATTATAACATATAGCACATTAATACAGGTCTTCATTTAGGAGGTGATCATCAATAGACATTCACTGTGTTTCTACTCTAGTGAATACTAAGTAGTACTACCACAATGCCTCTAACAATATGACCTGTAATCCCATCAGAATTCCATCACCAATACCACCACCAATTCATCATCAATGCCACCAGCAATTCCAAAACCAATATTCAAACTAACGCTGAGGGTGAGCAAATATGCTAGACTCTGGGATCCCACATGAATAAAACATGGAAACACGGTCCATGGCATTACTGGGTGCATAGTTGAGTGGAGGACGTGTATCATGAAGCCAGCATTATTCTGTCTTCCCTGGCCTGCATGGTCTCTTCTTGGGCCACTCTGCTACTCTGCCCCTCACAAGTTTTTCTCTAGCTACATTAGCTTATTGTTAGTTCTGGGCTTTTTCCTACTTGAAAACCTTTGTATGTTCTGAACCATCTGCCTGGGGTTGTAGTTTCTAGTATTCACTACCTGAAACTCTTTTCATACTTAAGCTATTAACTCAAATGTCACTCCCCAAGAGAAACCTTCTCTGGCCTCCCTTGTATATTTGAATCCTAGGGATGATAGCTCTTGCCTTGCATGCTTGATCTACATTTGTGGTAAACGAATGCCGAGTACTTAATGCAGTGCCTGCAGGTGGCTGTTAGTAGTACAGGTTTAGTATCTTTTATCCAAAATGCTTGCGATCAGAAGTATTTCAGATTTCACATTTCTTTTTTGGATTTTGAGATATTTGCATATACATAATTAATGAGATATCTTGGAAATGGGACCCAAATCTAAACATGAGATCCATTTATGATTTATATATACATTATACATATAGCCCAAGGGTGATTTTATACAATATTTTAAATATTTGTATCTAAAACAAAGTTGGCATACATTGACCCATGAAAAAGCAAAAGTGTCACTGGCTCAGCCACCTATGTGGATAACCCGTGGTTGTTTCGCATCACCATGACTCCTGACTCTAAATTTATATTGTATGCATAAGCAATTATTTTCTTATACTCACTCACATGTAAATACTTAGCCATAAAAATATGACATGCCATTAATATAGTAAAAAAAAATAGCGTGTTCAGGCTAACTTGTCATGGTGTCATGTCGATGCTCAAAAAGTTTTGAATTTTGGAGCATTTCAAGTTTCAGGTTTTTGGATTCGATATGCTCAACTGGTAGTAAAAGTAAAACTTGACAGGTGATCCATGTGACTGTATAAAAAGAGCCATACTGGATGTGAAGCCAAAGACTAAAAAGGCTCAGCGAAATAGAAATTTCAGACTGGAGATGAGGAAGCAAAGCTTTGAGCAGTTATCTGAACCATGAAGAGAGTAGCTGTAGGCCAGCTCTGAGCAGGAACAGAAGCCCTTCAGAAGGTGTGAACAGTTATAATAGCATGGTGAATGCAATGAAACAGAGCATACAAAACATGAAAGTAGGAGAGGGGAGGGTATGGAATTAACTGCTTCTGCCATGATTGCATCTAAGGGCAAAAGAAAGCAGTTGAGGAGAGCGGCTCTAATCAACATTATGTGTCATGGTCTTTTAGAAAATCTTGTTGTTTCTTTCTAGTTTCCTTTTGTCTTCTTGTGTTCACAAGGATGTGGGTGCAACGTTATTATGGAAATGCGGACCTGAAGTTTTTTAAAAATTTATTTATTATGCTTTAATTTCTGGGGCACATGTGTAGAACATGCAGGATTGTTACATAGGTATACACATGCCATGATGGTTTGCTGCCTCCGTCCCCCTGTCACCTACATTAGGTATTTCTCCTAATATTATCCCNGGTTTGTTACATAGGTATACACGTGCCATGGTGGTATGCTGCTTCCATTACCCTGTGATCTATGTTACGTATTTCTCCTAATGTTATCTCTCCCCAGTACTCCCACCTGCTCCTATCCCTCCCCTGGCCCCCCACTCCCCAACAGGACCAGTGTGTGATGTTCCCTTCCTTGTGTCCATGTGTTTTCATTGTTCAGCACCCACTTATGAGTAAAAACATGCGGTGTTTGGTTTTCTGTTCTTGTGTCAGTTTGCTGAGAATGATGGTTTGCAGCTTCATCCATGTCCTCTTTGATTGCATCTAAATCCTATGAGTCTAGGCACAGAGAGAATTTTGTTCTACTTTTGTTGTTAAAAGATAAACATTGTCCAACACAGTTTGCATAATGTTCCACAGAGGACCTTCGTAAGTTATTCTTGTGGCCTGCACCGGTTTCCCCTTACTCTTCTTTAAGTTATTCTGTGTATGAATCAGAGTGTTAAACTTGTCTTATTTATCCTTATTCAGAAGTGGAATTGTTTAGTGAGTTTAAGAGCAAAGATTATAATCCCAGCTCTTTGAGACCTTGGGGTAAGTTACTGAACTTCTCTCTGCCTTAATTTTATTCTCTGTAAAGTGGTGACAATAATCATACCTGTTAATGCATAAGTCATAAAATTGTGACAATAAAATGAAATAATGAACAAGAATCAGAACAGAACCTGGCACATAGTGTTACATAAATATGAACTATCATAGTTGAACAACTAATGATAAAACACAGGTAGAAATTTTTACCAGGAGTTTTTTTTTTTTTTCTCAGTTGTTCTAAGTTTACATTTGATATTCAAAAGGTAATTGCAAAGCCTCTTTATGATCAGCAAATACTCTGTAAAATCAACTGGTTTCAATCATCAGCAATATTTTCTTTGTGAGTTATAATGTGTCAGGGATGGTTACAGCCTCTTTTAAGCTTTTCAATTATATAACACTCATCTATAATAATAACTGTGTTAGTTAAGGAAATCGTTCAGAAGGCTGAATCATCTCCATGCAAATGAGTTCAGCATAATTTTCTTAAGCATGACAATGACTAAAGAGAAAATATTCATTTTCTTTCATAAGTCTCTGTGTCTCTAACAATTTAGCGAGGTAAATGGGGAAAGGGTGAAATTCATCATTTGAAATATCTTTGGAGCATTCTGTACCCAGGTGATATGGACTGAATGTTTGTGTTCCCCCAAAATTCATACATTGAAATCTAATCCCAAATGTGATGGTATTTTGAATTAAGGTGTTTAGGAGCTGAGTAGGTCTTGGGGGTGGAACACTCGTGAATGAGATTAGTGTCCTTCTAAGAAGATACCAGAGAGTTAACTCTTTCTGCTCCCCTCCACATGATGATACAACCAGAATATGGCCAACTGCAAACCAAGCAGAGAGTCCTCAACAGAACCTGACCATGCTGGAACCCTGATCTCAGACTTCCAGCCTGCAGAACTATGACAAATACACTTCTGTTGTTTAAGCCACCTCATCTATGGTACTTTTGTTATAGAAGCACAAACTGACTAAGGTACCAAGCAATCATCATCTACTTTTAAAGACAGCATTTTCTATGTATTTTATGTCTGGAGTCTATATTTTATACAAGAAAGTCAGTTTTCTCTTTTAAAAAATAGTTGTACTTTGGCCAGGCATGGTAGCTAGTGCCTATAATCCCAGCACTTTGGGAGGTCTAGGAAGGCAGATCATGAGGTCAGGAGTTCAAGACCATTCTGACCAACATGGTGGAACCTAATCTCTACTAAAAAAATACAAAAATTAGCAAGGCATGGTGGCATGCACCTGTAATTCCAGCTACTCAGGAGGCTGAGGCAGGAGAATTGCTTGAACCCAGGAGCAGAGGTTGCAGTGAGCTGAGATCGTGCCACTGCACTCCAGCCTGGGTGAGCGAGAGAGAGAGATTCCGTCTGAAAAAGAAATACTGTATTTTATCTTTGTCCTAAAGCTGACAATGGCGTCGATAGCTTGCTACTTAGTACGACTTTAATTAAGACCAGGGCTTTTAGCATGTGTTCCTGACTGATTTCATCCAGTTTTTTCAGTGGTCTTCAAACTTTTTTGATTATGCACCCTCAAGCTGTAATCATTTTTGAGTGCTCACACCCGATAAAGCAAAAGCATTTATTATATATGGCCTTGTTTCCTAATATAACAAACATTTTAAAATGAAGAAAAATGAAAAATAAAAGGAAGAAGAGCTTTTGCAATTTAGCTAAATGTAATTTTTGTGTCTGCCCTCATTGATTGCCACAGGTATTGGGCACTTTTACCTCACTGAGAATATCACTCATCTTGAAGTCAGTCTTTGGAGATATTTAAAGTTATTAAATATCACATCTCTTGGTAAGACACAAAGATCATGATAACACTTTTCAATATGTAAAACCTTTGCATTCACGGATTTGGGATTTACAGTTTTGATGGAAGCTTTAGGTAGACTCTGTCTCTCACCCGCTGTGGGAACCGCTTATAGCTCGCTGGTGCTGGCAGAAACCCATCGCTTGCTCCCTTTGTAAAAATACATTAGGGTTAAGTGTTGAAGAGGGACAGTACATTTTAGTAACTGAGGAGCCTTCTCTGATGTAATTAGAGAAATGGAAGGACATTCAGCCTTGGAGAGAAGATAGGATGTAGTGTGAAAATGCTTGTGTTGGGCAAAAAAATTTCCAAAGATCTGCTTTCTATTTGTTTTCTGGCATCTTGAAAGCTTTTGGCACTTTTGGAGCTTGATTTCACCCCCAATGAATTGGAAAATTATGCTGTGTAAATCAGTTTATAACATAACTTTTCAGTCACGATGATAAGATTCTAAACATTAAACTTGAAAAATCATAATATGTTTCAGTAAAATTTCTAAAACATTTCTAAAACTGCGTGAATCTCATTCATTCTAAACAATACAAAATTTCATGTTCTAAAAAACTGCTTACTTATATAAGAAATATGGCATGTTATATAATAGTAAGAAAAAATAATCCACAAGCCTCATCCACATGAAAACGGGATTATAGATTGTTGTGAGAATGAGTAATGATATTTGAAAACTACAGGCGTAATAGAAGACACAAGCTGATAGATCTGCCTTTTAAGAGTGGGTATCTGTCTTGTGTATTTTAGGGCAAATGTTCTCATCCTCCTGGCAATCATGACAAAGAAGCAAGCTTCATGTGATCATCAGGATGCCCATTAGCAGCATGTGGAAAAAAACATAATATTCTTAGTACTTTGCACAAACTAGCAATCTATTTTATTGGAAGGAAGTGTCTCCACCCCCTTAATTATTCCGTCTGAAAATCTAGTCCTGACATTTAAAGCAAAGCGTGTTCAAATTTCCTTTGAAATTTAAAGTTTGTGCTAAATTAGGGTTGTTTGGTGGGAAGTGAGTTTTGCATTTGTTAAGGAGATTTTGTTATAAAAGTTTGATTGACTTAAGATGCTTAAGTGGGTGACTAGAATCCCTGGCAAGAAAACAAGAAATGGAAGTTAATGGGAAAGTGATTCATTTCTATTTCCTGCAGTTTTTAGGCTACAAGACAAAGAAAGAGTTTTAGATCAGGGGTCAAGAAATGAAGATGTGGCTGCATGTTTTAGGATTTTGCAATAACAACAAAGCAAAATGCTACCCATTCACTAAATATGGCATCTGTATTTTTCTTTTTTCTTTTTTTATTCTACTTTAGGTTCTCGGGTACATGTGCAGATCATGCAGGATTGTTGCATAGGTATACACATGGCAATGTGGTTTGCTGCCTCCATCCCCCTGTCACCTACGTCTGGCATTTCTCCCCATGTTATCCCTCCCCGACCTCCCCACTCCCCTGCTGTCCCTACCTTGGCTCCCCCCACAACAGACACCAGTGTGTGACGCTCCCCTCCCTGCGTCCATGTGTTCTCATTGTTCATCACCCGCCTATGAGTGAGAACATGCAGTGTTCAGTTTTCTGTTCTCATGTCAGTTTGCTGAGAATTATGGTTTCCAGATTCATCCATGCCCCTGCAAAGGACACAAACTTATCATTATTCATGGCTGCTTAGTATTCCATGGTGTATATGTGCCACATTTTCCTTGTCCAGTTTGTCATCGATGGGCATTTGGGTTGGTTCCAGGTCTTTGCTATTGTAAACAGTGCCACAATGAACATACGTGTACATGTGTCTTCATAACAGAATGATTTGTAATCCTTTGGGTATATACAGGTATTGATCGACTTACCACCTATGCAACTTACAACCATTCGACTTTACGACCACAATCGCTAGCCACGACTGCTCCGTGTCTGGCAGTGCAAACGTTGCCCAGCTGGGCGTACAACAATGCGGACCAGCTTCTGGCAGCACTACCATCTCCACATGCACCATTTCAACTGTACATATAGCCTATTCAACTTACGACCAAATCGTGTTACGACCGGTCCATGGTCCCGACCGTGGTCGTAAGTCAAGCACTAGCTGTACTCAGTAATGGGATTGCTGGGTCAAATGAAATTTCTATTTCTAGGTCCTTGAGGAAGAGCCACACCATCTTCCACAATGGTTGAACTAGTTTACACTCCCACCAACAATATAAAAGTGTTCCTATTCCTCCACATCCTCTCCAGCATCTGTTGTCTCCAGATTTTTTAATTATCGCCATTCTAACTGTCGTGAGGTGGTATCTCAATATGGTTTTGATTTGCATTTCTCCAATAAGTGATGATGAGCATTTTTTAAAAAATAATTTATTTATTTTACTTTAGGTGCATACTATATCTTCCGTTTCTCCCCATGTTATCCCTCCCCAACCCCATTGTCTCTCCCCTACCCCTCCAACTGTCCCTTGTGTGTGATGCTCCTCTCCCTGAGTTCACATGTTCATTGTTCAACACTCACCTATGAGTGAGAACATATGGTGCTTGGCTTTCTGTTCTTAGTCAGCTTGCTGAGAATGATGGTTTCCAGATTCATCCAAGTCCCTACAAAGGACACGAACTCATCGTTTTTTATGGCTGCATAGTATTCCATGGTGTATATGTACCACATTTTCTTTGTCCAGTCTATCATTGATGGGCATTTGGGTTGGTTCCAGGTCTTTGCTATTGTATACAGTGCCGCAATGAACATACGTGTGCATGTGTCTTTAAAGTAGAATGATTTATAATCCGTTGGATATATACCCAGTAATGGCATTGCTGGGTCAAACAGAATTTCTACTTCTAGATCCTTGAGAAATCGCCACACTGTCTTCCACAATGGGTAAACTAATTTACACTCCCACCAACTGTGTAAGAGTGTTCCTATTTCTCCACATCCTCTCCAACATCTGTTGTCTCCCGATTTTTTAATGATCGCCATTCTAACTGGCATGAGATGATATCTCAGTGTGGTTTTGATTTGCATTTCTCTAATGACCAGTGATGATGAGCATTTTTTCATATGTTTGTTGGCCTCATATATGTCCTCTTTTGAAAAGTGTCTGTTCATATCCTTTGCCCACTTT
>NW_016107584.1:3541515-3547178 GCF_001604975.1 Cebus imitator
TGTGTATCTGTTTTAGTTCTTTGTCGATTCTGGATATTAGCCCTTTGTCAGATGGGTAGATGGCCGAAATTTTTTTACCATTCTTTTGGTTGCCAATTCACTCTAATGATGGTTTCTTTTGCTGTACAGAATCTCTGGAGTTTAATTAGATCCCAATTGTCTATCCTGGCTTTTATTGCCATTGCTTTGCTTTTTTTCATATGTGTGTTGGCCTCATACATGTCTTCTTTTGAAAAGTGTCTGTTCATATCCTTCACCCACTTTTGGATGGATTTGTTTGTTTTTTTCCTTGTAAATCTGTTTTAGTTCTTTGTCGTTCTGGATATCATTCCTTTGTCACATGGGTAGATTGCAAAAATTTTTTCCCATTCTGTTGGTTGCCAGTTCATGCCAATGATTGTTTCTTTTGCTATACGGAAATACTGGAGTTTAATTAGGTCCCATTTGTCTATTTTGGCTTTTGTTGCCAATGCTTTTGGTGTTTTAGTCATGAAGTCCTTGCCTATGCCTATGTCCTGAATGGTTTTGCCTAGGTTTTCTTCTAGAGTTTTTATGGTATTAGGTCTTATGTTTAAGTCTTTAATCCAACTGGAGTTAATTTTAGTATAAGGTGTCAAGAAGGGGTCGAGTTTCTGCCTTCTGCACACTGCTAGCCAGTTTTCCCAACACCATTTATTAAACAAGGAATCCTTTCCCCATTGCTTGTTTTTATGAGGTTTTCAATGATCAGATGGCTGTAGATCTATGGTGTTGCCTCCAGAGCCTCTGTTCTGTTCCATTGGTCTATTTCTCTGTTTTGGTATCAGTACCAAGCTGTTTTGATTACTGTACCCTTGTAGTATAGTTTGAAGTCAGGTAGCCTGATGCCTCCAGCTTTGTTCTTTTTGCTTAGGATTGTCTTGGCTATGAGGGCTCTCTTTTGGTTCCATATGAAGTTAAAGGTGGTTTTTTCCACTTCTATTAAGAAGGTCATTTTTAGCTTGATGGGGATAGTGTTGAATCTATAAATTACTTTGGGCAGTGTGGCCATTTTCAAGATATTGATTCTTCCTATCCATGAGTATGGAATGTTTCTCCATCTGTTTGTGTCCTCTCTTGTTTCCTTGAGCAGTGGTTTGTAGTTCTCCTTGAAGAGGTCCTTTACATCCTTTGTTAGCTGTATTCCTAGGTATTTTATTCTCTTTGTAGCAATTGTGAATGGGAGTTTGCTCATGAATTGGCTCTCTGTTAGTCTGTTATTGGTGTATTGAAATGCTTGTGATTTTTGCACATTGATTTTGTATCCTGAGACTTTGCTGAAGTTGCTTGTCAGTTTAAGGAGATTTTGGGTGGAGATGATAGGGTCTTCTAAATATACAATCATGTTGTCTTCAAATAGAGACAAACTGACGTCTTCTTTTCCTGATTGAATACTCTTTATTTATTTTTTTTTCTTGCCTAACTGCTCTGGCTAGAAATTCCAACACAATATTGAATAGGAGTGGTGAGAGAGGGCGTCCTTGTCTAGTGCCTGATTTCAAAGGGAATGCTTCCAGTTTTTGCCAATTCAGTATGATATTGGCTGTAGGTTTGTCATAAATAGCTTTTATTTTTTTTTGAGACATGTTCTTTCGATACCTACTTTTTTTAGCATAAGAGTCTGTTGAATTTTGTTGAAGGCCTTCTCTGCATCTATTGAGCTAATCATGTGGTTTTTGTCTTTGGTTCTGTTTAAACATACAAATTGTGACAAGTGCCATGAGGGACCCAAGTGAAGAGTCAAGTTAGAAAATAACAGTAGTGGAGGGGAGGCTACCATACTTTGGTTGGCAGAGAATCACTGAGATGGATTTCTGAGCAGTGAGCTGGAGCCAGGGGCCATTGAACAACTGGTGGTAGAGAGTTTCAGGAAGAGGGAAGGCAGTGACTGTGGCAGTGACATCATCACCTTTCAGAATCTGTAAGAGATACAGAAAGACTAGAAAATAGTGAGAGAGGGGACAGTAGCAAGAGATGATGTTGGCATTTCTTCTCTTCTTTTTGGCCCTAGCTACATGTCCTGAAGACACATTGTCTAAGCCTTTATCACAGATCACCTGCTGTGTGGCTTCTCTCCACCCCTCCTTTCTTTCTCTCCTCTTTTTACTCTCTTTCTTTCTGCTTATTTGATGATTGTAAGTAACAATATTTAGAGCCCTCAATGGTAACTCCATTGGCGAATTAATAAAAAATAAGTCCCATTTGTCCCCTTTAGAATTTTGTAAAGATAATGAGCTCCATCCATCTGGCCATCTTGGGAAACTACTGTGTGCGGACCAGGCCTCTAACTGCAGGCTAGACAAGGAGGGCGTTTCTTCTCATGAGAACAGCTTCATTATACTTTCTTGTCTGGAAGTGCTCCTCCCATGGTTAATGGACATTGCAGCACTCAGAACTGAGTCCCCTCTGAGTACAACCTTTCTTCATGCGACATTCCCCATCTTCTTCCTTTGAAATGAAGTGTTATGTTGCATAGTAGCCTGTCATTAAGAGCTGGCCATTATGCCACCAGCAAATGGAAAATACGTGTGCTTTGGAACAAGTGTATGTTATTGTCTTCAGGCTTCTTGTCATCCTAAAATATATCTTCCTACAACTCCCTCAGATAGGTTACCTTCTTTATGCTATTAATAGTAAATAAGATGAAGGGCTCTCAGTTTGGAGGAAGCCTACAAAGCAATTTTAATCTATTAATTATCTTACATTTGAGTTCCTTCTACTATATTCCTGGCATTTGGTGATGTGCCCTGCTCCTGAATATTTCTAACAACAGAAATACATAACGTGTGTGTACTTTCTTCCAAAAAAGAAGTCTCTGTTGTGTCATTCATTTTGTCACCCCATCCATTCTCCATTCACTTTATTCATTCATCACTTGATTGGAAGGTTGTTTCATCAATAAGCTATTGAGTGCTTACTGTGGGCCAGGAATTTGTTAGTCACAAATGTAAAGACAAACACCATGGGAAGACCTCCACCCTATTTGCAATAATCCTATAGTCCAAAAAAGATACAGAATGTTGACAGTCAGTGGCACTATGGAATGACATTTGCTAAAATGGAAATATGTCCAAAGTTAATTGGGATTATTTGTCTGCCAAAGTAGTGGTCACAAAGAAAGTAAGTTCTTTGCTTTTAGAGCAAACAGAATAAGGGAGCAATGGTCCATCACACATGACTTTGTGTATCTAAGGTTATTTTTAAAATAAAATCATTATCTATCTATCTATCTATCTATCTATCTATCTATCTATATCTTTGGCAGTCTAATCTAACTCTCCTCAACTTTAAAAATGTTTTGGGCCAGACACTGTGGCTCATTCCTGAAATCAAAACACTTTGGGAGGCCAAGGTGAAAGGATCATTTGAAGCCAAGGGTTTGATACCAGCTTGGGCAACTAGTGAGCCCTCGTTTCTAAAAACCTTTTTTAAAAAATTAGCTAGGCACGGTGGTGCTTGCCTATAGTTCTAGCTACTTTGAGAGGCTGATGCAGGAGGATCTCTTGAGCCCAGGGGTTCAAGGCTGCAGGGAGCTGATTGCCACTGCATTCCAGCCTGAGTGACAGAGGTAGACCTTATCCCCCCCAAAAAAAACAAAACCCATAAACTTTCAGTTTGTCCGCTTAATAAAGCTTATTTGCCTTTCTTTGACATCTATCTATTCATGTTAGAACATTATTTCTTAGGAATGGAGAACATAGAATATAAGGTCTATGCAGGGTACATTTTAATTTTATTTTCAGATTCTAAATAACTACTATAAGTGAATTTTAGGGGAAAAATCAGGTATTAAAAAGTTCTGTTGAGCTCTTTCATATTTGTTTATACTGCTTATAGCACCTCAGAAGCTCACATGGCAACGTCTGGTTATTCTGGGTGAGAAGTTCTCGAGACCCTCCTTAGGAAAAACCACTCAAGATGAGGCCTCTATTTCAGTTTTGCTGACGAGTTCTCCATGCATTTAAATAAAAGTCCAAGCTTCCTAGAGTCCACACTGGTTCAAGCTCCCTCTGCTCTTTTCCTGTAGAAGTCAGGGACTCAGCCATTTGAAAGGCTACTCTAGGCGACTTTTAGTGTAACCTCTCAGATTCTATTTTGATTCTATCTAGTCTCCTACATGCTTCCGTTTCTTCTCTGCAAGATTTTCCTCTGCCCGTCTACTTATATCTCCATGTCCCAACTCCAAAAATTCCTCTCCTTTTCTTCTCTGTGAAATGCATGTTTTTCTTAACTTCAAACTTTGCCTCAGAGGCATTAAAGATCAATTAAGTCTCAAAACACAAAATTTGAAAAACTCTTCATGTTTTGTAAAATATCTTTTTTTCACTGTCTTCTGCTTCTTTGTACCTTCTTTAGTGGCTGTTCAAGCCCTTGCATACTAGATTTGAATGCTGTGTGACCTTGAGCAAATTAATCACTCTGAGCCTCATTTTTTCACTCACAACAGTAAGACAGTAATGCTCACTTTATGAGTCAGTTGAGCATTGAATAAGCCACTGTTAAATGTCATAGCACAGTGCTTCCCTTCTTATGACTCTTACCCTTTGATGTCTATTAAACTATGCAATAATTCCAGAAAGAGGAGGTTACATCTCACATACATTCTATACTTAATTGTGCTCACTTTCATATGGAGAAAGACACAATTATAAATGTAGTAGATATAATTTCTGCTTGACAAATATTAGTAGATTCAAATTTTCTTTGATTGGAACCAGCTTTGACCCTTCCCAGCTTGTGTGGAAATAATCTTTTTCATGATTAGTATCTTTTTCCACCTTAGGATGTTCATGAGATTTGGGTCTACAGTAAATGAGAGTGGCAGGTTCTGAGATTTATCTGAGTATCTGGTAAGGTTTGTTTTATATGAAGCATCAGAAAACCATTGAGCTAAGTTTGGGTCAAGGCTAAGATGCCTCAAAGATTTTAAAGTTGATATTTTGGGAAACTGTCATTAACAGTGGGCTACCTGCAACTCACCCAAAAACATATTTAAAAACTTACTAATACATGAATGACCTTTACATTGTTAGTTTTGGTTACCAGGCAATTTCCACAAACACAGATAAAGCACTGCTTTTTAACTCTGCTTACTACTGTGTTTATATCAACATGTGCAACTTAACAATTACTATATAGTTGTGATCAAAGAAATTTAGTCTATTCACCGGAATCATTAGATCGGGTCAAAATTTCTTGAAAATTCATAATGATCTAGTTACAATAGGATATTTTCCTGAATGGATTGAAATTAAGGTTTTAAATACTCATGATAATTTTATAGGTTGAAATAATATTTACTATTTTTGCCTAGGGTACTATTTTTCTTTCACTGCCTTCACATTTAGCTTCTAAACCCACATATCCAACATATTAACATTAGGAAGAGAAGCTGGCTTTTCTATATTTACCCAATTATGACAACTCTTTTAGTCATTTGCATTATTTTGATATAAAGAGTTGATTTCTCTTTGAATAATGCCTTTAGTGAAAAACAAATGACAACCATATTTGCAAGAAAAATATTAGTCAAGAGAGAACAGCAAAATTTCCCTAGAGGGAATTAAGGAATTTCTTTTTTTTTTTTTTTTTTTTTTTTTTTTTTTTTTTTTTTTTTTTTTTTTTTTTTTTTTTTTTTTTTTTTT
>NW_016107584.1:3547293-3561213 GCF_001604975.1 Cebus imitator
CCACCGTCCCTCCCCTATTTCCCCCCAACTGACCCCAGTGTGTAGTGCTCCCCTCCCTTTGTCCATGTGCTCTCATCGTTCAACACCCGCCTATGAGAGGAATTTCTTTTAGAATAGAGCCAGGAAATTAAGAACTTGGAGACTTTTAAAAGTATTATAATTTACTATAAGGATTCAAAATAAAGTATATTTTAACAACAATTACAACTTAACAATTTAATATCACAAATTTCTTCCCAAACAAAGAAGCAGGTATTCTTGGGAAAGGAAGAATAGAAAACTACCAATTAATAAGGGTTTTATATTTATTTTTTCAACTTCTGGTTTACTTTTACCCTTGATAAATTCACATAAAGAGTAAGAAGTTAAACTATAGAGTCATTGTTCAGTCGCACACATTGACAGTATCCCTGGAAATGCAGCAGATTGTGAAGCTCAATGTTTTCAAGACAGACACACCTGGGTTTGGATTCTAGCATTTCCATTTACTGGGAAACCTAAGTGGTTATCTGCCAGAATAATTATGAGAGCTACTACAAGATTGGATTAAAGTTTTATATATGCCATACAGTAAATTATCAGTTAATATCATTTTATTCCTCTCTTCTTCCCTTAGAAATAAACAGAATAACAACATTATGTTGAAAAAACTTGAGTCAATCATATAACAATGACCAAGGCAGATATATGACTAAAAAAGATCAAATATGTTCAATCTCAGTAGGTTTTAACAATGAAAATATAAAAATAACTAGCTGCTGGCTTTTCAATTTTCAAATTAAGCATGGTTGAGAATAGGTACCAATATGGGAGATACAGACATTCTTACACTGATGGTAAGAGTATAAATTTGGAAAACTAATATACATTGACTACAGGGAATGTCATAAAATTTCATACCTTTCAACTCAATAATTCTGCTAATTTGCTTGTCATGATAATTACGTTTTCTTACAAAGATTTATAAACAAAGATTTTCATTAGGTTATTTTAAAATAATAATAAATATTATATGTTGAAACATTTTTGGTCAATAAATGCAGTAATTTCAGAGAATGCTTAATAGTATGACGAAAGTCTCCCCATGCTATATCTCCTTAAAAAACAAGACAGTCAACTATATATAGATGTATTAGTATGTTCTCATGCTGCAAATAAAGACACACCTGAGACTGGGTAATTTATAAAGGAAAGAGGTTTAATTGACTCACAGTTCTGCAGGGCTAGGGTGGCCTCAAGAAACTTAAAATCATGGTGGGAGGGGAAGCAAACACATCCTTCTTCCCATGATGGCAGGAAGAAGTGCAGAGTGAAAGTGGGAAAAAGCCCCTTATAAAACCATCAGATCTCATGAGAACTCACTCACTATCATGAGAATAGCATGGAAGTGACTGCCCCCATGATTCAATTACCTCCCACCAGGTCTCTCTCATGACATGTGGGGATTATGGGAACTATAATTCAAGATGAGATTTGGGTGGGGACACAGCCAAACCATATCAATAGATTATTATTCAAATTATAGAAAAAATAAAAACAATAAATGTATTATCAAAGGCAAGAAAATAATACAAGGAAAAATTGGTTCTCTTTAATGGTGGTTTATTGATGAGTTTCATTTTCTTTCTTGATACTTTCTTGTATTTTCTAAATCTTTACAATATGCAAGACATGATTTTATGTTCAGAAAAACAGAACAAAATGATGAATTCAATCTATTAAGTTGACATGTGGACAAGAAACCTGAAAAAACAGGAGTCCAGGGAATTCTTCAGCTAACAGTCAGGCTTGCCTGAAGGGGACAGCCATGCTGATCAGATTGGCTTCTGATTTGAGAGGAGTGACTCACAGTTCCGTGACCTCTGACAGAGAGGATGCTGACCGATAGGGATGAGTAGCACTGCCAAAGCATTTCCAATTCATGAAGTTTGCTTGGTTTTAATATGATACCTCTGAGCTTCAAGCCAACTAATAAAAGTTTCAACTATGCTCAGAAACTTTTTTGCCTTATGACAAGGATAGAAGGTTTTCAGCCTTCTCTAAGTTCCTTGAGGGTGTGCAAATTTTTAAAAAAGTGGACTGTGATGGCATGGCATATGTTCATATTTTCATTTTGCAATATAAAGGACCTGAAGGGGATAAAGCTACCATCTATAATCATACTGATTTTTTAAAAGAAAGAGCTCTACCCAAAAAGGTAGGCAGCACATGGTAATCTAAGAATAAAAAACAATATTTCAGTTGGATAAATTATGTCTTCTGAAAAACTCATTGCATTTGTCTTTGAATTTCATTGTAAGTACATGACAGTATTGCCACGGACCCACAAAGGTCTAGGAACTCCCAGTTAAGAAGCCACTAACTGTTACTCAGCTTGCTTCTTTATGTTCATTTCACTTCATTCTAAAAACACCCACTGTCCTTTTATAGACATGAGAACACTGAGGCTCACAAGCTGTAGGACGTACATGTAGCTTGCTTGTCTGACCATATTTCATTATATTGTCTATGAGTCTTTATGTATGCATTCATGTTGTCCAGAAGAAAAAGAAAATAATTGATTTAAATATAGAAATTGCCTTAAGAGTGACCTAAGCTTTAAAGTCGTAAATTTGTTAAATTGTTGAAAGCATTGCTGTTTGTCATCTTGGGCGTTGCTAAGTTTAACTAGAACTGACCAGGAACATTAATTTACAGAGTAGTATATACTTCTTAAAAGGGTGATGATAGTAGGTAAATGGATGCAGAACAATAGCAGAAAACAATATGAACTTAATTAATATAGGCAGAAGGTGCAAAATCTATTCTGTATGCAGAAAACTTTGATAAGAGGACACAGTGCTCTTCAAAACAAAAGGGCGAGGTTGGGTGCAGTGGCTCACACCTATAATCCCAGCACTTTGGTAGGGTGAGGTGAGTGCATCGCTTGAGGTCAGGAGTTCAACACAGGCCTGGCCAACATGGTGAAACCCTGTCTCTTCTAAAAATGCAAATATTAGCTATGCGTGGTAGCACGCATCTGTAATCCCAGTTACTTGGGAGGCTGAGGCAAGAGAATTGCTTGTAACCAGAATGTGGAGGCTGTAGTGAGCCAAGGCCATCCCACCAGTTATAGTGAGCTGAGACTGCACCACTGCACTCCAGCCTGGGCAACAGAGAGAGACTGCATCTCAAAACACACACACACACACACACACACACACACACACACGGCTCTGGCTCTTTGTCCACAACCCCAGAACCTTCCTTAGTATCTACTATGAGATTGTGTGACATGGACAGAAAAGTCCTTCTATGTTTTTGCTGGAGCAAGATTTAATACCTAAGAGATATTCTTGTAAAAGGAGAAGGGTTAGAAACAGAAACATTCTCTAGTCTGGTGGCCCAGGAAGAATGGAGGCATCTGCAGGGAGATGAGTCATCTGTGTTAAAATGTCACAAAGTTCTTCAGGTCAAAGTATGCAGTGGTTAAAAGTCAGGTAGGCTGTAGGGCAGTAATTGTCAGAGAACAAAGGAGAGTGGTAGGAAAAACCAAGAACCCCAAAATTCAGTGTGGCCATTGAAAAGAGGGAAATTAGGAGAAGAGACTTAAGATAATAGAGTAACTTGATGCTTACTATGGTGACCATTTGGTCCTGTTAAGTCATACCTACTATATTCCCTCCAAATTCCTGATTGATTCTAGGGTGACGCTATAAAACCAATCTTGATACTATGTTATACATTTAATGAGAATGGTAATTCAGTGTTTGGTTTTATGTGTGTGTGTGTGTGTGTGTGTGTGTGTGTGTGTATTTATTTATTTTATTTATTTTTGAGACAGAGTTTCACTCTTGTTGCCCATGCTGGAATGCAGTGGTGCGATCTCAGCTTACTACAAACTTCACCTCCCTGGTTCAAGCAATTCTCCTGCCTCAGCCTCCCAAGTAGCTGTGATTACAGGCACCCGTCAACACACACAGCTAATTTTTGTTTATTTTTAGTAGAGACGTGGTTTCATCATGTTGGTCAGGCTGGTCTTGAACTCCTTACTTCAGATGATCCACCCGCTTCGGCCTCCCAAAGTGCTGGGATTAGCGGCCTGAGCCACAGTACCCGACCCAGTATTTGGTTTTAATGGACGTATTTTTAAATCTGCTGATACTGATCTTAGTCAATGTATTTTTGCTGATCTTTAATCCTTTCTTTTATTCTAATTCAGGCAATTGAGTGGTGCCTATCTAAGATTGTCTGGCCACTAACAGATGGGCCGGCTTTCACATGGCCTGTTATCACTACAAATCCGAGAGCGTGTTAACATAAATAATCCAGATCCAAGTCTCCTGTTGACAAAATATATTTGCTTTTATCATGTTTATAAAATAAACGTAAAGTGCTACTGTTTTCTTCCTTTGAACTTTCACTCACTTTTTATGATAAAATATACATTAGAAATTTTAAAAGACACTTAATCCTGTCAGTCACTTCAAAATTCAGTACATTCTGCTTCAAAGACTTTCATGAGGCAGTCTGCTTGAAATCTATTTTAACTTATTTTTTGAAATAGCAGTTTATTTTCTTTTGTGGAGCAAGAGTATAGTTGGCTCTAAAATTAATTCCACTTGAACAACTCCAGTTTTCTCTGCACTTATTCTTGGAGAAAGGGAA
This sequence comes from Cebus imitator, assembly GCF_001604975.1. Taxonomy (NCBI): domain Eukaryota; kingdom Metazoa; phylum Chordata; class Mammalia; order Primates; family Cebidae; genus Cebus; species Cebus imitator. The sequence continues at coordinate 3,551,941 of NW_016107584.1, forward strand.
TCTTTTCCTCCACCCCCCTTTCTGATTATTGTATTTCCTCATTTAATACTCCACTTACAATCCTGCTTCTGTTTCCTAACCTGGGATCCACCACTAGAATTTAAGGGTTCAGGGAACTTACATAGGAATAAAAATTTCATCTTTACTAACTTCTTCTAGCTAAGTTAAGGTCCTTAAATTATAGGTGTATAAGCAACAAAGCACAGAAATTATGTGCAACTTTGCCTCCAATAAAATCATTGATATAACTGTAATCATAGCCATAATATCACATTGCAGTTGTTACAGATATAGTTAAAAATTACAGTAGTAATTTGACCCACTTCTACCTATTGATAGTTAATATGTTTATAGTGAAGTATATCACTAGATCACAAAACTACTTTTGCAATATTTTGATAGCTTTTATCAATATAATTAATGTTCTTTATAGACCTATGTATTCCCTTTTATTCACTGGAATGCATTGTTTTGAGAAGAAGGCCATAGGCTTCACAAAACTGTGAAAGGGATACATGGTTCAAAAAGGGTTAAAAACTTAAATTGATTTTTCTGAAGTCTCCTTTTTCTATGTAGACCATAATTTGAATGTATTTTACTTGTCCTGAAATGCCCCTAAGTCAATAAACTTGAACTTTCTTCTGAAATTCTATGATCTGAAATGTTTTCCTATGGTATGTGATGTGAAAGTATTTCTAGTGCCAATTAGAAAAAATGCATCTGACATTAAATTAGCATTTACTATAGTGAAATTAGACCTGTGTGATTAATACTGTTCAATTATACTCATCTGAAAATTTGCTATATTTCATTTTTCCACATTGAATAATCAAAAATCTTATTTGTTCACAAAGTGTAAAATGTTCTCTAAGTGCTGAACACAGGCATTGATTTCCTGTGACAAGAAGGCTTCTATAACAACTTAATTGATTCTAATATTTATTAAGTGCTTACAACATACTAGACATTGTGCCAAGAAATCACTTTTACTGGTGTAGAAATTCCTAGTACAACTCACAGATAGGGAGTACTAAGTGCAACATGCCCAAATCACCATAGACTATTTCAAAGTAGAAAAGCCTGTTATAAGTAATAGATGAAAAAATAGACCACAGAAATACTTATTTCTGTAAATTCGTATGTCTAAATTTAATTCTAGAATTAATCAAACCCTGTCGCTATTGGCTCCTGGTGACTCTGTCGGATGAAGAATCAGCTCCATTTGCACCAGTTGGCTAATTGGAGTAATAGTCATGGTGTCCAATATGAGTGATGATCTCAAATAGTGGGAAAAGGCATGCACTCCAGAATCAGACAGACCCAAGTCTACACTGTGGCTCTTCTACTGACTAGCTCTGTGACTTTGTTTAAGTTGCATTTGTGTCTCAGATTCACTATTTTAAGAAATGACAATTAGTTATAACTTACAAGGTAGTTATAGAAAATACAAGACTTATAGGGAAAATGTCTGTCACAGTTGTCTGGCAGATAGTGAGCTCTCAACAAATTTTAGTTGTTGCTGTTCATTGTTAGAACTCTGCTCAAATATGCCCCGTTCCCAGCAGTAAGAGTTCAAGAACCACATCAATTCCTATACTCTATTTGAATATTATCATGAGCCCAGAGGATATGGCACATTCTTTGTTTCAGAGAAATACAATCAAGTTAGATATTACAAATTTATACAGTAATCAGATGGCAAATACTGAAAGGTAGTAAAAAAAATGCTAAATGTTTTGATATATATTGATATAAATTATAATCCTGGCATGAAATAGGGTGATTGAAGAGAGGTTAAGTGAAAGAACGATTTACCAATATGTGAGTAAAAAAGAGAATCAAAATAAAATGGTGCAGCACCGAAAGAGTAGCAAACATTGGGAGCCATTACTACCCTATGGAACTGGGAAGAGAAGAAGACTTTTCCAGAATCCAGAGAAAGCTGTGGCTATCACTGTAAGGGAACACCACCTGAGAGGAGTTATAGCCTTATCTAAAGAGCACAGCCACTCTCTCTCCCTCTGTGGGTCAGATCCACAGAACGTACATTCTAACCTCTGTCTCCATCAACCCCCCAAACCAGCTGAAAGCCAGAGAGCTCAGGAACCCAGGTAAAGCAGTCTGGATAGATGCCCTCATACAGCAAGATGGACAAGCACAGAGAATGACTATGAAGAGGCCAACCAAGATTAGTCAGCAAAATATTATAAAATGCATTTAGCAATTTAGAGAAGGAGGGAGTGATAAGGATCCAATCAGTCTTAGGAAGCTGCTCTAACAATGAAAGCTGGTCCTATAAATAATTCCTGCTTTAGACTTACATGTGTGTACATTGTAATTGAATGTGACATAACCCTTCTGCTCTAACAATTCCACCCAGTGATATGGTTAGGTGCCCCTTCAAATAACACTGCTACTTCTTGTAGTGGCTGTGCTTATCAGTCACAGTGAATGTGATACAGCTTGGCAAGAGCCCAGGATTTTTGCCTTGCAAGTCTTCAGGAAATGTAAAGAGAGCAAGCAAATTATCTTGTGTGAGCAAAGTGAACAAAATGCATGGGGAGATAGAATTTCAGCTAAGCTGACCATAGATCTCAGCCTTGTTCATCTTCCTGCCCTCAAATGGCCAAGGAATCTGTTCAAAGATAAATGCTCTCTGTTGTCTAGAAGCCTGCTGAATCTTTCACCCAGATACCATTGATTACTCGTACAAGACCTATTTATTTGAAATTTCCTATTGATCTGTTTACAGAATTCACTTCAGGACTTATTTTGTAACTGGGATGCTTTCAGCTAGGGATTCCTTTGGGTCTTATTTATAATTTGTTGTGGTTGGCAAGGCTGTTTGTATGTTCAAATAGATTGTCCAACTGTTTGGTCTTTTAATTTTGTGCAATAGTATTAATTCAGTTTTTCAACAGTCAATTCAGTGCATCATTCATTGACCAAACATTTTCTCAGTGACTTTCATACCAGGCACTGTGGTAGGTATGTATTGGCTAACTCTAAAAGACCAAACTTTTTCATTTCTTTTAATTCTGATGGACTGATAATACAGGTATTGATCGACTTACGACCGATGCAACTTACGACTATTCAACTTTACGACCACAATCGCTAGCCACGACTGCTCCGTGTCTGGCAGCACAAACGTTGCCCAGCTGGGCGTAGACAGTGCAGACCAGCTTCCGGCAGCATTACCATCTCCACGTGCACCATTTCAACTGTACATATAGCCTACTCAACCTACGACCAAATCGTGTTATGACCAGTCTGCCAGGCCCAATCATGGTCGTTAGTCGAGCACTAGCTGTACTGTCTTTGCATTATTTAGATAGATTTTCATGTCTATCTAGGGCTCAGCAGAAACCAGTTCTGTAATTAATGGGCATGGCTATGAGGCAGTAAGTACTTTCAACTGTGGGTCAGCTGAGTGGATGGTTTGAATAATGCATTCTGTGCTTCAGGTTTAGTAGAACTTCTTTTCTATGAGAGGAAGCCTTTTTACTGTAAGCTCATTTCAAGTGTGTATTACCTTGTATCTGGAAGGCTCTCTAAATCTTTGTTGAATAAATTAATTAATTGCGTTTTATTTGGACAACATGGTTCTCGCCTCTACTTCTGGTGTACTTTGAAAAGTGACAGAAAATGTACACACAAAATGGTGGATACTTTTCTGTGGTTCACATTTCTAAATGTTTTTACTAATGATATAAATGAATCTATATATGAATGTTGAAGCTAATGGACCATGTTAGAAATCACGAATGATTAGGTTTTAAGCTCCAGACCACTTTGAAGTGGAATCTAAGAAACAATTGTAAGGCGAAGGTTACATTTTCTCTCTGTGACAGTTAAATGGATGTGTTCTATACTGGCTTCACAGAAAAAGTTGATGCTATATTTGCCCCTTGGTTAGAAATAATGAAGCTTTACAATCTCAGGACAATTTTAACAATTCTTGAAAAATATTTGCCAGTACATCTCTTGAGGCGTACTCACCTTGCTGAAATGAAATAAATCATTAGATATTAAGGTTGTGTGCCTATTCTTTGAGACACAGAAAGAGTGAAATACATTCATGGTAATTGAATCTATTATCTGTTCCTTCTTAAGATAATTTCTATCATGCGCTCTTTGCATCTTCTTTCTCTCTGTCCCTCCTTTCTTCATGTATTCTAAGCCATTATAAAAATCTCATTTTTGAATCACTAGCCTTTGGGTCATGATTCCTTACTTCAACCTGGAATGAAACAAGAGTCTATTCATACCTACAATGGTCAAAACACCTGCTGCTTCTCTTTAGCCTGTGGATCACTCCTGACTTTAGAGGGGATTATCAAAAATATTCATCACTCTGAAGGACAAAGGTAGCAACCTGTTAAAATAAATGCTGGCCCATAGCACTGGTGTAGGGGTTCAGAAGCCCTGAGTGTGTGTGATGAATGTCAGGTATTCACAGTTCTCGGGGGGCCTGTGGGAAAGAGTAAGGTAGGTGGGTCAGAGAGGATTTTATTCTTAGGGAATAGGACAGTGGCTATGAAGTAGTTTGGAAATATCAACCGTTTGTAGTCAGGATCAACTGGGTTCTTCTTGCTCTCCCCTTTTCTGAGGGCTGCAGAGATTCCCAGGGCAGGGAATTGCAGCTGATAGGACACTTAGGCTCTCTGTTCTACTAAGGAACAAGACATCATCATTTCTCATTGCTTTTTCTCTTTCTCCTTGTTAAAGAAAAATTATTCAGACACTTGTTAAAATGGCAAGATAGACTTTGTGCAGGACTAATCCTATAGGTTCAGGGACAACTGCAGAGGGGTTTTGCAGCAGGGGAGAAAGACAGGGCTCAACCCTGAATAAAACAAGAAACAATGGGAAATCAATGCCAAGAAGAAGAGTGGAGGAGAGGGGATCAGTTAACAGAAAATTACTAAAAGGAAGTCTCAGGGGCAAGGAGGGGATCTGGCTAAATTGGCCTAACAGGATTCTTGGTGAAGACAAGCCTGGAGATGGTGAAGGATGAGGACTTGGATCGGATATTGAGGGTGATAAGATATTGGTGGATCCTGGCTAAAGCAACTTGAGAAGAATCTTGCTAAAACTAGGCTTTTGAAGGACATGCCCAAGAATGGGGCTTAATCAGGCTCAGAGGATCCTGATTAAAATTTGGTCAAGGAGAGACTTTTGGTCACCCATGTGTTTTACTGTCTGTTCCTTTTTTCCTTTCCTGGTATTTGGTATTTTTTTTTTTCTTTTCTGATTTGAATTTGGTTAGATGTTACTTATTTTTACTCTTACTCTAATCCATGTAGTATGTTAATTGCTTTACATGCCTCATTTCATTTAATCCTGCCAGCAAATTTGAAGTGTGGCTCCCTCTATTATAAATGAGCAAATGAGTTTCAGAAAGGTTTCCAAGATCCTGCCTTGTCCAAGGATATGTCATTGGTGGGCTGGTTCAGTTTCTTGACTTTAGCACACGTAAGAATTTAAGAGTGAGTCCAAAGTCAGAATAAGCAAAGAGGCTTATTGCAAAACAAAAGTACACTCTGAGAGGCAAAGCAAACTTCTCAAAGGGAGAGATGGCAGCTAGTGCCTTAAGAAGAATTCTTTATGGGAGCTGTTCATACATACTCATAAAATACTGGTGAGGTCAAGTATGCAAAGGCAGACCTGTAGTTGAAGCATGTGCTCAGCATCTACATGCTCTAACATGCATCACCTGTATTAGTAGCTTATAAAAGCTCCACCTAGTGGTGTGGTTTTTAGTATTATGACATAAAGGTTACTATAAGCTAGATCTTGAGCCTAGCTGTGAATATGGGATCCCAGATAACTCCCTAGGCCCCACAAGGCAGAAATTTATAGCTAGTAGTTTCCTGGGTTTTTGGTGCTGTTTGGCTGGAGATTGAGGAAGGTATATCATGAGTAAGAGACTTTTGTTCTCTTTCCTAGGCTTTACTATGTATTGAGAACATGTAATCATCTGGCAGTCTGCTGGTATCCTTTTGGACTGCTTACCTTGCAAAAGAGTTAGATGCTGAGTCACTAAGGTGTAAGGGACCTAGAGTCTGCTGGGCTTCATACATGGAGAAGTCAGTATGGCCTCCTAATCTTACTTATCCTGCTGCAGATATACAGCTGGTACAAGGTAGTCCTGGGATGTGACTCAGCCAGATTTTGCTGACTAAAAAACCCACTTATTTACTATGACAGAAAATGCAGGTATTTCATGTATTAAATTTAAATGCATTTAAACTGGCTGGTTGTCTCTCAAACACTCCTCATTGCCTTAAGCCGGGCATCAGGCTTGTATGTGTGTTGCATGTGTGTTGTATGTGTGTGTGTGATATACCTATCTATAAATATATTTCTATCTCCTTATCTCTCTATCTGGGGGTGGGGGAGGGAGGGGGGAGAGAGAGAGAGAGAGAGAGAGAGAGAGAGAGAGAGAGAGAGAGAAAATAAGTTAAAGGTAAGCACCAAAGGAAACAAAAATTCCCTAAAAGTAAAAACATAAGGGAGAAAGAACAGAATTGTTTTGCATAATACAGGAACAGCGAATTTAGGTTGACCTCGGCAGTTCAACAAAGTCTGGGGCCCTGGAATTTGGAAGGAAATAGGGACCTGAAAATTTTTTAGAAGGATCGTGGCCCAGGTTGAGACCTAGGTAGAGAATGAGTAATAATAAAGAAAACCTTGAAGACAGGAAGGCCCAGAAACTTAAATGTGTCAAATACGATTTAGATTTTTTTTTTTTTAATTTGGAATCTACCTCAAGTGTCAATCTCAATCTTCTAGGAGCCCACTGGGTGGAGAATGTGCTCTGGAGAATAAAGGAAAAGGAGTTCTCCATACTCTACACAGGGGCTGAGTCAAGGAGCTATGAGAGGCACACAGGATGGTGTACAGGCTAATCAGGGTCTAGCTGGGAGGAGAAAATTGGGGTAGAAATGACAAGAAAATCTAGGCTCCCTCCCTGAGGAATGCTCAGAAATAATAGCAGCAGTGCAGGACATACCCCAAGCAAATAGGATAGAGAATGGGGTCAGTTTGCTTGGATATTAAAGAAACCCATGACTCCGTAAGAGTGGAGTAGATGGGATCAAGTTAGGTTACAGGGTTTTCAGTGTTTTGAGAAAGTGGAGAGTTGTTTCTCCTCAGGCTTATTTTGAAACTTCTACTCGTTCTCCAGTGAGAACACTTTAACAAATAATCTTTGGGCATCAGCCTATTTTATAAACACCTTTTGTTGTCAACCTGTTGTGTAAACATCTGGGCAAAGGAAGATCAGTTCCGATGGGCTTTTAACATTTTTCTTTATGGCACTATGTTCTGGAGGCATGATATGAAGTCACCCCATGCTCTATACCACCTGCCTTTGTAAATATTTTCTAAATTGTATTCCCTGGAATGTGTTTCAGAATGGATTTTCATTATCTCTATATTGACAGTCAATTACCACTTTTTAAGGATCTCAGAGCATCTGTGTTTCCTTGAGGAAACAGAATTAGATTCAGTAACAATAGTTAGCATTTAACTGGGTGCCTGTGAGCCAGACACTGTTGTAAATACCTTAGTGTTAACTATGAAATAGTAGAGGTTACTACTATTCTTACTTCCATTTTACTGATAAAGGAACCGAGGCAGGGTGCACTGGCACATGCCTGTAATCCCAGCACTTTGGGAGGCTAAGGTAGGTGGATCTTGAGGTCAGGAGTTTGAGACCAGCCTGGCCAATATGGTGAAACTCCATTTCTACTAAAAATACAAAAATTAGCCAGATGTGGTGGTGTGCGCCTGTAGTCCCAGCTACTCAGGAGGCTGAGGTAGAAGAATAACTCCAACCCAGGAGGTGGAGGTTGCAGTGAGCCGATATCACGCCACTGCATTCCAGCCTGGGTGACAGAACAAGACTCCGTCTCAAAAACAAACAAAACCAAAGCCCCAAAAAACCAAGAGGTATAGAAGCTAAGTCTTTCGAGAAAGGTGTCATAGCAGTGATCAGTAGCAGACTTGGTCATAAATTTAGGCTCTCAGGTTCCACTCTTAAGCTTATACAATTTCTTTTTAAGATTTTTATTCTTAGTTATGGATAAATAATAGTTGTACATATTTATGGAGTACAAGTATACACATATACAGTGCATAATGTATACATCCTCTTGACAAAATAACTGGGTTATAGGAAATAGTACAGTTTTTGATAATCCCATTTTATTGTTCTCAATCTCTAAACTTTCAATAAAGCATCTATACTGTTTTGTCAATGATGGTCAGAAATGAATGCGTTCAGATGTTGGCCTTTGTGAGTTTAAGTTACTGAATACATATGGAAATGCTATCCATAGGAGTTCACAGACTGAAAAGATTAATTATCCCTTCCCCTCTGATTATACTAGGAGCAATTCAAGCAAGCCTTCTAGGTTGGAAAATATTTTTGGCTAGATACGGAATTCTTATTTTCTGTTACAGTGAAGGATGATTTTAAAACTAAAGTAACTGACAAAAAAATAGAGTGAACTAACTAGGGAGAATGACCTGAAAGGATTCTTGAAAATCATTTGGACATCTTAAAAAAAGACTCTCTCTGTAAATTAGGAGGTACAAATGCTTTTCTTTTATTGCCTCACTGTGATGAAAACATGGCTCTAAAAAGATTAAGAAGATTGATTTTGATGGAAAGACTCATTTAGAATACGTTATTAAATTCGAGGGATTCCTGTAACTGTTGTTTCTATGGTTTAAGGGATTCTCATTTGCTCCATTGATTTGGTGAGAACCGTTTTTCCATGTAGAGGTTTTGGCCTGATTGTAGCTTGTGCTATGGGATGCTCCAGCATCTCTACTTTCTCTCTCAAATAATCTAAGTGACTAGTTTCATCAGTGATCCTTTGCCTTGTGTAGGTCAATCCTGTCCTAATCTGTGTTGTTATCCCTTGTGAAGAATTAGAAGAACACTTCTGGCCTGCTGTAGAAGCTGTCTGCCAGTATTGTGAACATTTTTAGATTCTAGAGACAAAGAATGTAGTAGGTGAGAATTTGCAAATTAACTCTGAGTCTAGTAAATCATATCAAGACTTTATGAGTGGGAAGTTGGTGTACTTGCTCTCCATAGCCCCACACCTGGTAAATTTTTTTATGAAAGGTGAGACTTATTTCTACTTCTACAATGGGTGATTTACTTAAATGAACCCTTCCTTCAAACTGTTGCACTGAATTCACTGCATTTAATTTAACAGTATTGCACCTGGGGCACCTGTCGAGTATTTACAA
>NW_016107584.1:3561543-3563286 GCF_001604975.1 Cebus imitator
TTTTTTTTGAGACAAAGTCTCACTCTGTTGCCCAGGGTGGAGTGCAGTGTCATGATCTTGGCTCATTGCAACCTCTGCTGCCCGGGTTCAAGTGACTTTCCTGCCTCAGTCTCCTGAGTAGCTGGGATTATAGGTGCCTGCCACCACGCCCAGCTAATTTTTGTATTTTTAGTGGAGATGGGGTTTTGCTATCTTGGCCAGGCTGGTCTTGAACTCCTGACCTTGTGATCCATCTGCCTTGGCCTTGCAAGAACATTCCTACTCTTTAAGTGTAGGTTCCTAAAAAACAGAGGAGACTGTCTTTCCTAATTCCTTCTACATTTCATGGCCAGATCACACCTCATTTGGGTCACGTGTCCTAGGAATGGGAGCTGCAGCTCCCACAGATAGTATGACATAAGACAACAGGTTTATTTATGGCAGTGGAGCTGCTTTCTGCTTTTTCCTCTGAATAAACAAACAGACCTTGACCCTGATCCTCCTCAGAGAAGCGGAGAAGGCAGTTTTACATAACAAATTTCAATTAGTTGTGCAAATGGAGAAAACTTGCTGTGATTTGCCTGAACCTAGAAGAATATGTGCAAAGTCTCAGTTTATGGTATTTGTACCAATTTCAATTTAAGCTGCTGATTATCTGTATTTGTTTTTTTGAGATGGAGTCTTGTCTTGTTGCCTAGGCTGGAGTGCAGTGGTGCGATCTCAGGTTACTGCAACCCCCGCCTCCCAGGTTCAAGTGATTCTCCTGTCTCAGCCTCCAGAGTAGCTGGGATTACAGGTGTCTGCCAGCATGCCTGGCTAATTTTTTGTATTTTTAGTAGAGATGTAGTTTCACCATGTTGGCCAGGCTGGTCTTGAATCCCTGACCTCAGGTAATCCGCCTGCCTCAGCATCCCAAAGTGCTGGGATTACAAGCTTGAGCCACCACACCCGGCCTGTATGTTTTTATAACAATTAGAAAAAAACAAATGATTTCAATTACCAAGCCTTAGGGATGCAAATCTGCAAGCTTTATTTAAATCCACAGTGCAGCTGTGGCAATCATTTATGAAACAACTCTTCTAGTCTCATTGCATTTATTTTTGCATTGAGATTTATTTTTTATTGTTTGTCAAAGTCACTTCATATATAGATGCTTTATATACATATATAATATATATAATAATTATATGTTATATATCATATATTATATGTTATATATATTATATATATCATACATATATTTATATATTTATTTATATATTATATATAAATATATATACAATATATATAACATAATTTATATATAGAATATATATATAATGTATATATAAAGCATCTATATATTATATATATAAAGCACTTCATAGATGCCATATATATATATGTGTGTGTGTATATATATATATATGTATATATATATATGTGTGTGTGTGTATATATATATATATATATATATATTATTATTTTTTTTTGGTAAGTGTATGATTGAAACCTTTCTAGTTGTTTTAAAAGAGCCTCATTTGTTGGCCAGGTGCAGTGGCTCACACTGTAATCCCAGCACTTCAGAGGCCAAGGTGGGTGGATCACCTGAGGTCAGATGTTTGAGACCAGCCTGGCCAACATGGTGAAACCCTGTCTCTACTAAAAACACAAAAATTAGCTGGACATGGTGGCAGAAGCCTGTAATCGCAGCTAAAACTCAGGAGACTGAGGCAGGAGAATCGGTTGAACCTGGGAGGCAGAGGTTGCAGTGAGCTCAGATCG
>NW_016107584.1:3563432-3636431 GCF_001604975.1 Cebus imitator
GGTCTCATTTGTCATATTTTGATATGAAATCCAGAAATCAGTACAGCATTACGAGTTGATTTCATTTTCCTTGTACTTTTCCTTTCCTTTCCTTTTCTCTCCTGCCCTATCTTGTCCTGTTCTATCCTTTCCTTTCCCCTTCCTCCTTTCCTTTCTTCCCCCATTCCTCACCCAGTTACTTCTTTGTTTGTTTGTGCTTGTTTTTGATGATGATGGGAGTGATCAAGAATGGTGAGTGAACCAATGAATAATCTATTGCTTCCTATAGGGATCTGTCTTTCATCAGATAAATTATCACCCTGAAAAGAAAGTCATTTGTTATTTAAGAAAGAGAGGCAATGTTCTTTTATAGCTCCTTGGGCTAACGCATTGAGTTCCATCACTAAGTGGTGATATTTCTTTTTAACTGTTTCATTATCTAGTTTATTTCAGCATCATCTTGTCAATGTCCAGGTCATCAGCATGTGGCATGTGCTGAACTGAGCTGCTTGCTGCTTCTGCATATGTCTGGTAGGAAACCCAATTTTCTACATTTACGCCTATTACCCAGCATTCTTTCTCTCTTTGCTTTCACTAGAAGGTAATTAAAATTGCTTTTGTTAACTGGTCTTCGTGGGACTTTAGATTTTTGTATAAGGACTTGGTATCCAGTATGAGGGATTCTGGGAGCTCTTTCTTTTTGATGAATCTAAATTCTAGCCCTGGCACCCTTTTATCAATACCAGACACGTGGATAAAAGCAGATGTATGAGAGAGGGAAGGAACTATTCCTCATCCCTAAACAATTGAAAAATATATAGCTTGTTCTAATCCTTTTATTTTCTGGAATCCCTTGTATTAGCATGTGTGACAGATATAACTGGAGGAATCCTGAGAGTTTCAATCTGGCAGTTTTGATATGAGTCACACAAATAAACATCTTCTCATAGCTTTTTCATATAGGACATTATCATGTCCAACCGAGTTTTTTGAAGAACACAACCAAAAATGAAATAGCCCTAAAAACCTGGTTGTTATGGAGAAGCATGTTTGCAACATTATGGCACAAAATGTAGTGATCTTGTGAATATCCTTGATGATAAATAAAATAATTCTATGTTACATATTGTGTATGCCTTGCTTATAAACGTTTGAGAATATTTTGGGTTTATAGAGAATATACTTCAGTATGATCCATGGAAATTAAGAAACAGAAAAAATGGAATTTAAGCCGTTTAACCACCTCATAGTGAGAAAGTGTGCTGAAAATTATAACCCATCTTTGGATTATTATATTATGACAGTGAGTTTGTGGGAATATGGAAATATTAACCTGATGCTAATCATGTAACAAAGTCACTATTTGTCAGAGTTTCATAGAATTATTACATTTCTAGCTATGGAAAAAAAATTACTTCAGGTTTTCATTAATAGATTATTGGAAAATCAAGGACTGTTTTTGCATTAAAATAAATTATAATTGCAGTTTGCTTAATTTTTGCATTTGCCAATCAAAACCGAGATGCCTTAGCATCTCAACATATAATAAATAATCCTTTATTTTGTAAATGTGCTCATAGGCCAGCTGTAGTCACAAAACTCAGAGATCAATTTTAACTTTCACAGCTAATCACAGGAAATGGATCTGTGGGTATAGTTGCAGGTATGGTTGCATCTAGGAACTCAAGCAAAATCATGAGGGCTCTTTTTCTCTTTTTTCCCCTTTCTACTTTATGTTTCTCCATTTCTTTCTCCTGCTGTAAGCCCTGTGTGTCACTGCTTTGCTTCGGGACTGGCCTGATTCTCTTTATATGCTGGGTAAGATGAATTCTAACACTGTCCTGTTTGTTGCATCCCTCTCTTCCTTCTTCATAGAAAAGAGAAGCAATACCCTCACCCTCCCCATTTATGTAGCAGAAATAGCAGCAGGGCGTTGCTTGTCCTTACTCAGTTAAAGGTGCCATCCCCTTACCAACAAATTGAGAGGGGATAGTGCATATTCGATGGTTCAGGTTTATGTTACATACTCACTCCCACAGAAAGGAACTGGAATGCTGCTGCTGTCTGCTGCATCCAGGAATATTTAGAATAGTTTGTCCATCTGTTTCTTTCTGCTGACCTCCCTCTAAATAGACCATCTGCAAAAAACAAACAAACAAAAAAGGATTCAATCAGTGGGATTTATTAGCCATATATGGATAACATACTTACCCAAAGCTGCCTAGGAATTACCTGAAATAGTTCTGCATTTTTTTTTTTTTTTTGAGACACAGTCTCACTCTGTAGCCAGGCTGGAGTGCAGTGGCATGATCTCAGCTCACTGCAACATCAGCACAAACAGCAGTATAAACACTTAATTTTTGGACCTTATTGTTGACTATAATGATGAAACTGGTGGTACTAACAGTACCAAAGAGAAGAAAAAATCCCTTATGATGAATGTTTGATAATTCTGCCTTAATTCTCTTTACATATTCATTTAACAAATATTAACTGAACACCTACCATCCAACTGGGAATCATCAGTGATCAAGACAAATACAGCCCTTCCCTTACTTAAATGTCACTTTCTCAATGAAGCTTTCTGTGTCTGCTATATTGAAAACTACTGCCCCTCTGCTCTGCTTTTACCCATCAGCATTCACTGTTCTCCTTTCCTGCCTTTTTATTTTTGTGGCAATTATCACCATTTGATTGTTTTTTGCTTGTTTATTCTTATCTCTTTTGATGAGAACTTAAGCTCCCTTAGAGCAGAGAATTTCATTTTATTATTAGTTATATTGTCAGTATCTAGGACCATGCCTGGCACAAAGAAACAACTCAAATAATGATATCTGTTGAATGAATTGATGAAGTCTTTCCCATAGTCTCTCTCTGTTTCTGTTGCCTATGGGTGAGCACTAAGCATGCCACCTAGACAGTTGCTGGCCTTCTTCTAAGAAGCAAAGTAAAGCCACCTAAATTAACAGAGCATGACGGTAAAGGGACTAATTTGGATTAGGTGGTCAGTGAGGCATTGTGGATGAGGTGATATTAGGTCCTGAATGATGTGAGGGTATGGTACAGGCTGCTTCTTGAGGAGGAGACTTCACAGCAGAGGGAAGAACAGATGAAAAGAGCTCGGAGGTGGAATTGTGCCTGGCTGTAGTCAAGGAACAGCAAGATGTTTAAGGAGGCTTGGACAGGGGTGGGAAGCAGTGAGAGGAAAAGAGAGAAGAGATAGACCAGGGGCCAGATCAAGCATGCCGTGGTTAGGATGGGGTTAGATGCACACGTATGTTTATTGCAGCACTGTTCACAATAGCAAAGACTTGCAACCAACCCAAATGTCCATCAATGATAGACTGGATAAAGAAAATGTGGCACATATACACCATGGAATATTATGCAGCCATAAAAAATGATGAGTGCATGTCCTTTGCAGGGACATGGATAAAGCTGGAAACCATCATTCTCAGCAAACTGACACAAGAAGAGAAAACCAAAAACCGCATGTTCTCACTCATAAGTGGGAGGTGAACAATGAGAACACATGGACACAGGGAGGGGAACATCACATACTGGGGCCTGTCAGGGGATGGGGGACTAGGGGAGGGATAGCAGGGGCTAGGGGACTAGGGAAAGGATAGAATTAGGAGAAATACTTAATGTAGGTGATGGGGTGATGGATGCAGCAAACCACCATGGCATGTGTATACCTACGTAACAAACCTGCATGTTTTGCACATGTACCCCAGAACTTAAAGTATTATAAAAAAAAAAAAGATGGGGTTTTACTCTGAGTGAGTTAAGTTATAAAGAGTTATTGAGCAGGAAAGTGACATGACCTGACCTGTATTTGCTGGGGCTATTGGTTGTTAATCAAGAGTGGAAGAAAAAACAATAGTTTGTGGCCACTGTCCGAGTCCAGGTGAGAGACAGAGGCTTTCGACTCAGCAATAGTGGTGCCAGCGGTGAAGCAGATTCTGGGAATATTTTTAAAGCTTGAGCTGAAGAAATTTCCTAATAGATTGGAATGCAAAGTGTTAAAGAGAGCAGTCAACGATGATTCCAAGGTTTAATTTGACTTTTTTATTTGATTTATGATATGAATTTACCAAAAAATTTCCTCTCCCTTGAAACCAGTGAGTTCTGTTAACTTCCATTGTGTGATTATACTTGAAAAAAATATGTAAGATAATAAGTTATGTTTTGTAATATTTGAAATATGAAAAGTCTCGCTAGAATGAGCATGTGAAATTATTGAAGAGATGAGTTAAGTTCTAGGGTTTTATAACTTGAATAATTGATGACAAAATACTCAATCTTTAATATCTATGTGCATCTGACATCTGCCCCATTTTTTATATTCTTGAACAGTTTGTTGTGCTCTAGAAAATATAGTTGCCATTGTAGTACTGAGAATTGTAGAATGAAGTGGCTGTTGGCTTGCGGGGAGAAACAGGCAGCTTTGGGGGTAAGAAAAGTATCAGAATTTTCTATAAGGGAAGAAATTAATCAGTTTCAAGATTTAGCAAAACAAAAGAATGAATATTTGTAGACTGTGACACTAGCACGTTATCAGAGCCATAGCTATGTCACATGAATATCTATACATCTACATAGGTTATGTGTATAACTTCAGTTGTGTATACAAGCATTCATGTTGAGATCTGGGGTATAAATGTCCTTTAAAAACAAAATATTGTATCTGATTTTTTTTTATTGTCAGTAGAAATCTGAGTACATTTGATAAGCCAATTATCTTAGAAGTGTTTTAAGAAATTTCAGAAATCAAATTCCACTGTTCAAGTATCAAACTTCTTTGTAAGCATATTTAGGTGAGATAAAATAATTATATTCTTTTAGCAAAAATACGGAAAAAGTCATTACATTTAAAATTATAGTCATCTCAAATATGAAACATTTTCAACTCTTCTAAATTCTTGGCAAATTTGGCCAGGCACAGTGGCTCATGCCTGTAATCTCAGCACTTTGGGAGGCTGAGGCAGGCAGATCACTTAAGGTCAGGAGTTTAAGACCAGCCTGGCCAACATGGTAAAACCTTGTCTCTACTAAAAATACAAAAATCAGCCAGGCTGGTGGCACATGCCTATAATCCCAGCTACTTGGGAGGCTGAGACACAGGAATCACTTGAACCCAGGAGGCAGATGTTGCAGTAAGCCAAGATCATGCCACTGCACTTCAGCCTGGGCGACAGAGTGAGACTCCATCTCAGAAAAACAAAACAAAACAAAAGTTTTGGCAAATCTTCTCCTTTATCACAAATACATGTATTTCAAAATTATGTTTAATTCAATACCAGTTTGAATCAGTTGGTTTTTTAGATAGCATCTCTCTGAGTTATCCAGACTGGAGTGCAGTGGCACCATCACAGCTCGTTGCCACCTACACCTCCAGGGCTCAAGCAATCCTCCCACCTCAGCCTCCCAAGTAGTGAGTAGCTGGGACTACAGGCATGCACCAGCATGACCAGCTAATTTTTGTAATTGTTATTATTTGTAGAGATAAGTCTCACTCCCTTGCCTGGCTAGTCTCCAACTCCTGGGCTCAAGCGATCTTCTCAGCTCCCCAAAGGGCTGGGATTACAGGCATGAGCTGCCACCCCCATCTGAATCAATTTTTAAAACTTCCTTCAGATACAAATTGATAGCTCTACTCTCTAGTTGCAGAAGTAAATCTTTTGACATGATTTTTTAGGTAAATGAAAGCACTATTCTTAAGAAGTGGTTAGTCTAACAACACTTTACAGGCCAATTAAGCCAGGTGCACTGGTCCTCAAAGGGATAGCAGGCCAGAGGTGAAGGGGAGTCAAATGTCTGTCTCTCTTGACCATTCTGCCTGCTTACACACAAAAAAATCTGGAAATGTCGTGCCCTTTGCCACGTGTGCATAGGGATAACTAGTTCAGCAATTTGTGGCAAGTTGCCGGAAGATTGTTTATGTTTGGCTGAAGTTTGTTACTCACAGTTACTCTTTCTGGTCTTATATCCTATGTCTGATAAAATTCCCTTATCAAAGAGCAGTGATTTTGAGAATCTTCCTTGTGTCTGATTTTGCTTTGAGGGCTGGATAATCCTATGCATTCCAATCTGTCCTCTCGTGACTCCTACAGTTTTATTATAACATGGTGTTTTTTTTTTTTTTTTTTTTTTTTTTTTTTTTTTTTTTGTTTTCTAAATTTTGGGCCTAAGAACTATGAACAATTAATACTTTATGTGAGTATGACTTAGAATACTGTGGTTTCAACTAACAGCCACAATAACTAGGAAAATAAATTTTGTTAAAACTGTAATCAATAGGATTTTCTAAATACTGTTAAGGAAATTAATTGATTTTGATTTATGAGAAAATTTTGAAGCTGTATTAAAATTTTATTTAAAAAGCACACACAGTAGTGATAGCAAGTTAGCTTGCTTTTAACTTTAGTGGTAACTTATTATAAACTAAATATATTAAAAATACCAATGTGCTCTTAGAGGTATTTTTTAATTATAATATTACAGTGAAACTTTTGAGTTGAATCCTTCATTGTATAACCATCATTTCGACTTAAACTCCATGGAGAGTTAGGGAATGAAATGAGGCAGAAATTTGGCCACTATAGTTTTAAGTTAAATTTCATTTCAGAAAAAGCCAGGACACTTTCATTTTTTTTTCTTATGTTAGTAATCAATCCAGAAAATGACAAGAAAATTGCTTCTTAGAATTATCAAGAAATTAAACTTTTTCCTAGCCATTTTTTCTTTGTTCTCTTGGATACTGAGAGTATCCAGTTATAGAAATGACCATGATAAAACTTGATAATGTATGACATCCTTGGGGTGTCACTTAACTAGCTAGAAACGTGTGTGGACAGTGGCGCCTTTGCTTGAGTTTTGCTCTTGCCTGCTGGGCCCACTTGGCCTGGCAGGCTGAGCTCATTTCGCTCTAGTAGCCTGGATCCCAAGCCTGCCAAGGGTGAGTGAAGTGGCAAGGGTTGTGTGAGTGAGTGAGCACGGGGTCCAGCCACTGTGAGCAGCCAAGCATGCTAACTGTGGTGGTGTGGGCAGCTCTAGGTGCAGTCACAGATGCTGCCTCCCTGTGAGGCTGCTGCTGGACCAGGTGTCCAGCAAGCAGCTTCCACAGCTGGCACTAGGGAATGCAGTGGCACTCAGAAGTTTGTAGATACCAGGAACCACAGAACCCCAAAGCGGGTGTCACAGCCCTGGCTTGTGGAACTACTAAGTCTGGGCTTCCTAAAGGACCACAGCTGTTCTCTCCTTGTTGCCTGCAATGTGGCAGGCAAGGAGCATGTTCAGCCCTGTTTGTGTTACAGCTCTTTCATCCTCACCATTCATCAGGACCTGAGTTGTCCTGCAGCCAGGAAGGATGAAGTATGAGAACAAGTAGAGGGTGAACAAGACAAAGAGGAGCTTTATTGAACAATAGAACAGCTCAGAGGAGACTCACATTGGGTGGCTCCTCTCCTCAGACATGGTGCCCTGACGAGTGTTCAGCTCTCAGCAGAGAGGAGACCCTGGAGTGGGTAGCTCCTCTCCACAGAGGAGTCTTGTCAGCTCTCAGGAGAAAGAAGACTCTCATGTGGTTAGTTCCTCTCCACAGCTGGTCATTCTGTCATCTTCTCAGCTCTCAGCAGAGAGGAGACCCTGTTGTGGGTAGCTCCTTTCCACAGCTGGTCATCTTGTGATCTCTTTTTAGCTCTCAGCAGAGAGGAAACCCTGGGGTGGGTAGCTCTTCTCTGCAGCTGGTCATCATGTCATCTCTTTTTGAATCTGGCTGAATGTGGGGGGGTTTATGGACTTCAAAGGAGAGGAAGTGTGTGCTGATTGATTCATGTGAGGCCATCGGCGGAACCAGGAAAAGCATTATAAGTTCCTACTCTGCAGGGCTGGTAGCCATGCCCCTAGGCTTCAGGCCTTTCCCTGCTTAAAGGTGGAGCTTCACCAGGGACCTGTGTCTTTCCACCCAGGAGCCTGTCTGCTTCCTGCCACTGTTCATGGTGCCCAGGCTGTTCATGTTGAGGGCACCTGCAGTCGATCTCTGATCTGCTATCAGCCTCCCTTGGCCTCCCTGCTATGCTCCTTGGTGCCCAAAGTCTGAAGGAAGCCAAGGCAGCAGGGGCTGGTGTGTCAGCACTGCCCCAAGTGAGTACATACCTGGTCAGGTTGTGACAGCACCAGGCTTGGCCTCCACTTTGATCTGAGATTGGAGTGGGTACCTGGAGCCGGGAGAGGCCAGGCAGAGAGAGCAGGCATCTCTGAGCCTGCAGTGGGAGGGAGGTTTCCAGGGCCCCTGGGAATGTGGAGATGCTCAGATTTACAGCCATAGCTTGGGCAGCTGCAGGTATGCCTGGGAGGGCAGTGCTCCCGCCTACTCCCAGCCCCTAAGAGCACAGGGATTCCAAGGTCTGCAGCCACAGCTGGGTGCTACAGCTGTGCCCGGGGAGCACAAGGCTGGTCAACTCAGGAGTGGGTGGAGTTTCCACCTGTTCCTGGCTCTCCCGGCCAGGCCTCTCCCATTGCATCTGGCATTATGGCAGCAGCCACTCCAGACGGGTTACCACTGCCGTCAATAAGATGTTAACTAAAATGTCTGTAAAGAGAGCCACTCACAACTTTATATTCATCTATAAGAACCCTCAGATAAATTCAATCCCCATTTGGGATTATCCCTCAAATGTAGCTGTGAGTACTTATTAGTTATTATTCTGGCATCCCTATATCTAATAAGATAGAGTGGAGTGCACACAGTCTCCAGGAACCAGCCAGCCTGTAAATGAGTGAGGTCTTCTAGTGATATATCAGTGCCGTGATAAATGGCCCTACCCAAGGTAATGTCAAAATATTAACAATAGCGAGTAGTACAGACCATGGCAATGGGAACAGCTTCTGTCCTTTCCTTGTGGGGAAGCTACTAGTCAGCTCCTGCCAATTGTGTCTATATGGGAATGGTGGCCTAGAATTGCCAGAACTGTTAAGTAAGAAATCTCTTTTTAATGGAAATATTCTGATTTTTCAATGTTGCTAAATGACCTAAATTTTAAAATGAATTTATTTGGGCTAAGAGGTTTCATTGACAATGTTTGAAGGGAAAGCCCAACTAGATACTCTTGTGATCATTCTAGTAAGTACGTGAGAGATGAAGGGAAGAGGGGCAAGAGTGGAAAAAGGGAGATAGCTTCAGAATGACTGTCCAGATGGATTATAATTGTGGCGAGGACTGGAGCATTGGAAAGCATTCTGGAGAAAGAATAAAGGAAGAAAAAAGATTGGGCTAGTGACTTTCAGGAGATAGAAGAGGTAGGATGCAGAAGCCAATTGTGTATGGATAAGAGCTTATAGAAAGAAGAATAGAAGTTTCAAGTTTCTCTAGGGTCCCAGAAAAAAGAAACTGCTAGGGCTCAGGTGGAATGTGCACATTTTTAACAGTAATCTGAAATCCAATTATCTGTCTTCTGCAAGTGCAGACACCACTGCTGCACACACAGAATAATTATACTACGTATGGGCTCACTTTTTATTTTTCAATCAGAGGATCGGCTGGTACCATTGCTACATTTGCTTGAAAGGTCACAGCTTCAGTGGTTTAGACACTGAAAAACAAAGATGAAAATAGAATGCCAGAGTGATTTTGTAAAACAGATGGAAGAAAAGCTAACGAAGGTCAGACTACAGTAACTGGCAGGAGAGAAGAGTGGGAAAGTCATAAACTAAAAACTCTTATGTAGACTGTGATGCTAGAAAAAATGGGAAAGCAGGGATACAGGGGTGATTCTTTCCTTTCTGAGTTAGCTTGATATTGAAAATTGAACAACGGATGGCTCTCCATTGAATTCCCTGCAGGGGGAAGATTCTGTGTATTGCTTAAAGAAGACGTTTGAATGACCTTTAAAATCCTGTGGGTATCTATCATCTCTGTTCGAAGACAAAGTAAGAGTTAGCAGGGGCAAATGATAGAATAGGGAATGAAAAGCAACAGCCATTTCCTTCAATAGTATTCATTGGAAACTATCTGATACAAAAAAAAAAAGCCCTAATGATCCATCATTGATTAAAACATAGTCCAGACTCTCAAGGCAGATATACATTTAAATAGCTAATAGCAATACAATAGGACAAATATTGTATTAGCCCTCTTAGGGAGGGTGAGCTTCAGAGTCCAAGGAAGAAATAGAGATATGCAAGTGGCCATGTCCAATTGTTGGAAAGAAGGGCCTGGTTTCCAAAAGAGATGTCATGGCTCAACACAATTGCTTAGAATGTGACTTAGGAATCAATTCTAGGAAGCATTAGAGGTGACTGATATTTCTCAAAGAGTAAATGTAGAGCACAAAGAATGG
Organism: Cebus imitator; assembly: GCF_001604975.1. NCBI lineage: Eukaryota > Metazoa > Chordata > Mammalia > Primates > Cebidae > Cebus > Cebus imitator. The sequence continues at coordinate 3,573,755 of NW_016107584.1, forward strand.
TGTACCAAGGGCAGATCAATTTTCAAAGTCTGATAGACAGGGATTTACTAGATTCACACAGGATAGGCAATGCCTTTGTCATTTTTCACCTGTACATTGATGGGCATTTAAGCAATTAGGGTCATAAACACTCAAAAAAGGAGAAGACCAGTGTAGATTTGGGGGTGATTAAGTTAAACATAACATTGGTGGCAAAAGAAGTATAAACTCTGCAATTAATATGTGGGATGACCTGAGAAGCACTTTGACATTTAACATAATTGTACATGTTGTTTGGAATCCCCTCCATTTAGCGCTCTCATCTTGTGGGTTTAAATTCTGCCCCATCTCCTTCATGAAGCCTTAGATAATCCAGAAAACAGACTGTTAATTCTTACACTGCTGAGTGCAGGAGCAGTTATGTCTGTCCCTTTCTTGACACTTGCTGTTTTGTCATCTTGCCTTATCAACTTGTGTGTATATGCCTGATTACTAGGGTGATGGTTACATGTGGACATTCAAACTGGAACACTTTGGAGAATGAAACTTGGGAAGAGAGACTGCTAATGGAGGTATGAATAGTTTCTGAGGAACAACAGGCATACATAGACACTGCCCTGAGCAACCTAGGCTGTGTGATCACTGAACTCATTACCATAACTGGGTCATATGGTTCTTCTATGGTCTCAAGGCCTTGCACAGAGCAGCACTTAATGACAACATTAGATGTTGTTAAAAGGATTATGGATGTCACATGACCCCACACTCTTTATTTGATAGATGAATAAACTGAGGTCCAGAGAGGTTAAGTGACTTGCCTGTGGCTGCACAGCTAGCTCTTACCTTGAAGGTTCCTTATCTTCATAATTAACCTTGTTTCTTTTTAATTTTTTTTAATTTTTGTTTGTTTTTTGAGATGGAGTCTTGTTCCGTTGCCAGGCTGGAGTGTAATGGCATGATCTTGGCTCACTGAAACCTCCTCCTCCTGGGTTCAAGCAATTCTCCTGCCTCAGCCTCCCAAGTAGCTGGGACTACAGTTGAGCACCACCATACCAGGCTAATTTTTGTATTTTTAGTAGAGACAGGGTTTCACCATGTTGGCCAGGATGGTCTTCATCTCTTCACCTCATGATCTGCGCCTCTTAGCCTCCCAAAGTGTTGGGAGTGGAGGCGTGAGCCACCGCACCTGGCCTTAACCTTATTTTCTTACTGATACCCTAGACAAATATCTTTTCTCAGATATTTTCCTATGCTTACTGCTTGGTAGATTAATAATGTTTTCTTGACTCTGGTCAGATTCTGATGTGTAACTTTTTCACGACCTGAATGTTTCTGTGGTATCCTTCAAATTCATGTGTTAAGCCCTAATAAGCAATGCGATAGTATTAGGAAGTGGGGTTTTAGGAAGTGATTGGATCATGAGGGTGCTCAGAACATGCTAATTGAATTAACAAATGATCATGGAAACACTGATTCCTATAAATGAAAAGGTACTTAAAATCATATAGTCGGGTTCTCTAATAAGTAGGAAGAAACACACTCAGAAAATACTATATGACTTATTCTAAGGTCAGTCAGCCAATGATAGATCCAAATGGAAAACTTAGTTCTCCTGGCTCTTTTCTTTCCAAGATCAGTGTTTTGCTGACTGTGCCCCACTGCTTCAAAAGTGATTAACAGTAAAATATTAGAGCCCTATATTTTAAAGTGACTTCATAATAATTTTTATTTTTTCTTAAAAATTTCCAAATGCTGCCTTACGTTACTGGACTACCCACTACAAACCTGTGAGTCTGGCAGGAAGCTGAACAGTTTTACAAATTAGGCAATCAAGACTCAGGATTTAAGTGACTTGGACTGAAGTGGCTCAATTTCTTCAAATATAGAGAGCGCAAAGAAACCTGGTCAATCTTACTACCATCCTTGAAAGAATGTTTTTTCCTAATTCAGAAAGGCAAAAGTCTGTTAGCAAAAATGTTCTTCAAGGAAGGATTTGTGATTGTATGTCAAAAAGCTTTCTCTAAGGTACTTATCACTTAAGTAACTGACCTGATTCACTTTCTTGTGAGGAATTTTAACAGTAAGAAAATCATGGTTCTTTATTATTTTAGCAAGATAGGTAAATTTTGGAATTGTGTACCAGCTGAGCTAAGGAAAAGGTCCACAGTAAAACTTTTAGAATTCTAATTAAAGATACAAATAGAAAATGCAGAAAGATAAGTAAATTAAAATAAATCTACAGATTAGTTGCATGCAGAGTGAGCTTGAATGTATCATGCATCATCATATATGACACACTGCTGAGTTACTGATGTGATTCTGAGCATTCAGAGTGCTGGGCTCACCCCACAGGATTTGGTATTCTCTGCTAGCTTCACACTGTCTCTAGGGAACATTTAGGCTTATGTTTATTGTGTTAGAGAACATTGACTTAAATCTACCCTATTAACAAAGAGAGTTTCCCAGGTTTTGTTGCTTTGCTCTGTTGTGGTTCTATTTAGACTATTTCTAATGAAATTAAATGTGAATGAGAGAAGACCGTTAGAAGAGGTAAACATTTTCAGTTCTTCTAGAATCCTTCCTAAAAAGTAGCTGAACTGCCCTTTCCCTAGTGTTTAGCAGAGATTATGAGTTGCCTCATGGAAGGCAGGGGCCATGCTTGGTTGACAATGTTTATTTCCAGAACCTCAATGAGGGCAAAGCTTGTAAAAACCACTCAGTACACACCGGCTGAATAAACCCGTGAGCTGGAGTCTGGAAGCCTTCCCAGGTTAGACTCTCTGACTTTAGTAAGATGGAGAGCTTCCTTGGAGGTCCCCACACACTTATCTTGACAGTGACCTTATTAGTTTGTAATGAATTGTTGATGTTTCTTTCCCGCTAGAAAGTTATCTCCTAGAAGTTATTTTTTGTCACTTGTGAATCTCTATGATCTGTGAAAACACACACACACACACACACACACACACACACACACGTTTAGTACATTAATTGAATTGTAGAGGGGTTTTTTATGTCTAGACTTTTTATACTAAATGGGCACCATAGACAGCATTAGGCATGAAGTGATTAACTCAAAAGCAAATATATGATGAAGACAGAACTGAGACGAGGATTCTAGTATCTTGATAGTCTCCCCTTGTCAGTGTTTCTTGTCTCCTTCACCTATGTAACCATCTCACAATTAAAAAAAAAAAAGCTTGGAGATTCATGTTGGCAATTTTTTATTATGAGTATACGCGATGTGTACAGTTTTTTTCACAATTTGTTTGGAGATATGTTTTGCTAGCTTCCCAGAAACTAGCAGCCTTCACCAAAGTGGGGGCTGTCTTAAGGTACCCTCTTACCTTGGGGTAAAGCTATGGGCTATGGAATCACAGAAGCCTGTGTTTGTATTCTTTTTTTTTATTTTAATTTTTAAACACTTGTATAAAATTAAGGGATATGAGTGCAGTTTGGTTTTATGGATCTATTGCTTTAGGGATGAAGTCTGGGCTTTTAGTGTAACCATCACCTGAATAATGTACATTGTACCCATTAAGTAATGTCTTATCCCTGAAACCTCCTGCCCTCCCACCCTTCTGAGTCTCCAGTGTGATTGTTCCACACTCTACATCCACGTGTACGTGTTATTTAGCTCCCACTTATAAATGAGAACACGTGGCATTGGGTTTTCAGAAAGCCTTTCTGAGCCTTTGTTACCTCGTCTGTGATTTGAATGCCTTCCTGCAGGACTCTCAACCCTGGCGTAACCCCTCTCCCCTCCTCCCTTCCTGCCCTAATGGCTGTGGCTCTCTTCTGTCTGTGAGCACAGGATCAAAAGTTAAAAATATCAGTATATTTCCACTTTATTTTGGTTTTCTTGATGTTGTTTGTGAAACTTGGGTGTTACTCCTCCGTCCACCACAGCTAGGTTATCGTGTTCTTTCACAGTGCTTTTAGTGTTGTTGTTTTGTTCTATGTCATTATGTTCTGTGTTGGTCTGCCCTGCAAGACTGTAAGCTTTATGATGATTAGGAACTTTGTCTACTTTATTCATGCATACCTAACAATCAGTTTTGAATCTTGCACAAATGTTGAGTGCAGGGTTAATAAGGGAATATGTAGTGTTTGGGTTAAAAGGCATGAGCTCCACAGCAAGCCTGAGTGTGGAGTCAGTGAGTTGAGGTGAATGGGAACATCTCCAGTTTCAAGAGGATCTTATCAGGATCAAACTGATGTAAACAATCAGTTTTAAAACTGAAAAAAAAAAAAAGTTTAAAACTGAAAAAAAAAACATAGAATTGAAATTAAATGAGCTTAGTCTGTTTTCTGTGGCTTATAACAAAATTCTTGCAAGTAGGTAATTTATAAAGAGAAGGAATTTACTTCTTACAGTTATGGAGGCTGAAAAGTCCAAGGTTGAAGGGCCTTCTTGCTGATGGGGACTCTGTAGAGTCCCGAGGTGACACAGGAGATCACTCGGTGAGGGGACTGAGCATGTTGACTTAGGTCTCTCTTTCTCTTCTTATGAAGCCACTGGTCCATGCCATTATAACCCATTAAAACATTAATCCATGAGTTAAGTTTCAACATGAGTTTTGGAGGGGACAAATATTCAAACCATAGCATAAACCCTATGACAAGGCCACTATATCACCCAGGTTAGTAAACCAGTAACACACAGGTTTTTCAATAGTGTCTCTCAGTTGCTGAAGTATGCCACCCCTGCCTGAGAGCTTTTGTCTATATTAAAGATGGTTGGGATGAAATTATTTTTAAGTCCTAAACAGCACCAAATATAAAGATCTCTATAATGCTGTTAATTTTTTAAATTTAGCTTTTGAAGTTATTTGAAGTTTGTAGATTTTGCTATCTCACAAATTAACTCTGTTTCAACTACTATGTCTTGAGCTTACTGCTTTCACTAGTTGAGATTTGCCATTATGGTCACATTTAAAGTGCTTATACCCTCTAGGGCTAAGTCTTATTTGTGTAGTGAACAGGAAAACACACACACACACACACACACACACACACACACACACACACACACCAGATACACATTTATCATAAATTTGATAATATATTAATAATTTAGTATAACCAACTTGGGAATTACTGAATTCTCTTGCTGTGCATAAAGATTATTGAAAAGTAGCATCTACTCCCTTGGAATTTTAACATCCAGTATTCTTTCTTTATATTGTTAAAATAATTTTATTATTGCTCTAAATTGGATATAAATTCAGGTAATTATTGCCATCATTTTGTGTAAGTACTGTCATATCTGGTTCTAGTTGTCCATGACAGCAAAATAAAACATGATGATCAATATTTCTGACTGATTTTTTTCTGCTGGGATGGTGTGGGCATACACTGATCAGACCTGATTTTTGCTGCTGATCTGTCTCTATGAGGCAAAGTTTCAATAACTGTTTTGTTTTTAGGTGACTTTCTTCTCTGATGTCCAGACTGATTTGTAGATTGCAAAGACGCACTCTTATAACAGAAAGAGATGCCATTAGATTAGAAAAAAAGCCACAGATGGCAGGAATTGTGTGCTAACACAGTGGCTCGCCTTAATGTTCTCTTTATAATGCCCCCTTTCAAGATGTGCATAATTGATATTGTCATAAATACTCTCATATTCTTTTTGCATAGCTAGAAGAATAGAGTGGATTTGAATGCAGAATAATGTATCAGGATTGTACAACAGAATTAATCCTGTTCTATATCATAAAATATTGCATTCATTAGAAACGAATATTTTCATTGCAAATGAACTGAGACAGGCAGGTAGACTGAGTGATTCCTTTAATTTTGTTTCTCTTAGAAGGAATGATCCCAACAGCTGGTAAAAGTACAACAAAGGTTTGGCATGTGCCAATCAGCTATTTCATAATTTTTTTTAGAGGAAAACACGTATATATCACAAAGTAACACCTTTCTCTTGTGGCATTATCTCCTTAGGCCCATTCATTTTTAGAACTCACATGTATACTTATCACCATGTGATACTTGCTGCCTAAGTGAAAATATTTTTCCAGCCACAACCTGATTGAATGTTCTGGATTATACTCATGTTCTTCAGACATAATTTAAGGATTGAGTTCAATAAGGGTAGTCCCGAGGTGGGTGCCATCTGAAATCAACACATAATATTTACCTGCAGTGATGCTCAAGAACCTTTGTTGAAAGAATTGGGCCCTTATGGATATTTTAGAGCAATGTTTAGATTTTTAAAATAACAAAATGATAATGAGAATGATGATAGATTCTGCTTGTTGAGTGCTTTTTGTCTTCATAAATTTCCATGAGAAAGTTGTTAATATGTCCATTTTATGAATTAGTAATCTGACCCTCAGAACACATAAATAACTTGCTGGACGTCACACAGCTGGTGAGCGATGGAGTCAGAATTTGACCTCAGCACTGCCTGGTTATGAAGCTGTGTGTTCTGTTGTTCTGTCTGCTTTCAGCTGCTACCTCTTATTTCCATTTCCAAGGTCAGCCTAAAACAGTCCTCCCAAACACCCACATATGCTGAATCCTTGTGCTGAAGGCAGGTGGTACCATGGGCTTTTCAGGGTGAGTGCTTTATTTTCCAAGAAGCACAGAGAACTAATTCATTAAGTGGAACTTGAGAGGCTACTCAAATATCTGAGCTGCTGAGAAGTTCAACCTTTTTAATTATGTGGAGTGAGACTTCCCACAATGTTAAACCTTCAGAATGGTGCCAAACTCACAAGCTCCTCTGCGGTGATTTGGAATTGACGGAATAGAGTCAAATAGTCCAGATGAAGTCAAGATCTGACCATTCCAACCAGCGTGTTGCAGTGGTTCTGCCACACATGAAAAAGGAAAGGTGGACTTTTGTTGATAGTGAAGGGATAATGACCAACTAAAAAAATAAAACTGAGCAAAGAGAGACAAAGAAGGAAACGAGACAGGGAGAGATAGAATGTAAAGATGAGCATAACAAATAGCAGAGTAAGTGAGTAAATGGTAGTGTCAGAAAAGATAAAATAAGGTAAAATATTTTGTGTAAGGGATGACAGCAGAGTGTCAAGTGACAGCTATTCTAAGACCAGAAAAGAAATATGAGACTAAAGAAAGAAATCATTTTTTGTGATTAGGAGCAGATTTAGGAAACAAAAAAAAAACCCACAATTTAATTATTACATATAATATTGCTAATGATTTTCATTATATATATGAAGTACTTCCACATGTGATATTTCATTTAATCCCCTCACAATATTCATGTGTAATTGGTTAAGTGGATATTTCAGACTTTCTTTTAGAAATATGGAAACTTAGTGTCTGATTTGTCTAGTTTCTAGAATAAGTGGTAGAGTTGAAACAAGAAAATGTGTGGGTTTTATGTTCACTGTGTGCTGCTAGGTCCATTGTGTGATGTTAAAAGTATATCTGCCATAACTTGGCTGTACCACATATGCTTGGGGGCATTTAATTACTGGGCTAGTCGGGTCTTCATCTGAAATACCCCCAGGGGATAGCAATATGTAAAAGTACAGCAGGTAGTGTGTTTAAACTATTGCATTTTACTAACATGAGACTGTCAGGGTGCTTTTATTATAAAATGGAGATCAAGTATGGAAGAAAGGTATTACTTCTGTTATGACCGCTTGGGTGTTTATAGAAGGTGATGAACTGAAACATCGGGACTTGTGGATTTTGCAGTAGACACAAGGCCAAACTGACTCACCAGCAGAATAAACAAAGTGTGATGTCTATAGAGAGAATTGTGAATAACAGTGGTCATCCCTAGTTCCTATCTATCCAGGATCTCTTTCCTCATCTTGGTTGTGAATGCGTTAGGTAAGGTTGACCCACCTCCCCTTCTCTATCCAACATAGATTGGCATATACTTTACACTGGGCAAATGTTCTCCTTGGCTACTTTCTGCCAGGGTACATGGAAAAACAAACAAACAAAAAAAAAAACAAAAAAAAATAAGGATTGCTCGGTTGGATATGGGTCTGGGGTTGTCAGTTACCATTTTGTCTATGTCATGGTGGGAGCCTGATGAAAAACCCAGGACAGCTGGAACCTTGGCCCCACTGATTGAGCCAATAGATAATATAATCACCTGAATCCTTGGACTTGCTATTTGGGGTAACAGATAAATCCTGAAGCTAGTCTAAGTTGAGATTTGGTCACTGTAAATCAGTCAAATGTAAATGCAGGCAGCTGGTGCATCATAATAATAACCAACACTTATTGAATGTATACTGTGCTAGTAAGCATTCTTCTTTAATCATTTCATTCTGACAGCAATCCTATCATGCATGACATTACTATCTCCATTTTACAGAGAAGAAACTGAGACACAGAGTAGTCAAATGACTTGCTGAAGATCAGAGATAGGAAGAAGCAGAGGTGGGATTTGAACTCAGGAAGGCTAGCTGTTTTCTGTGAACTCTATTCATTCTCTATCTCTTTTTGTATATCCCCTTTCCATGTATGTGTGAATGTCTTTATCTTTCTATATCCGTATCTATATATGTCTGTATGTTATCTCTCTGAAATATGCAAATTCTTGAAGAATGAAATTTCAGATATAAATTAGAATATTAATGTTGGTCCTGTGCATGGAAATTAGTATCTTAAATTTCATCCCAGAGTCGTGGACAAGAACAGAAATTGCCATTAGAGCTTAAAAAGAAACTGTAGATCTATAAGTGTTTTGCAAAGAGTATAAATAGGGAAATTAAAATAAGTGTAATATTGAAGCATCCATATTATATATAATATTAAGCCTCAGTAAGAGACTGGGTTGGTTAGCTGATCAAATGTTTTAACAGTAAAAACAAAACAGAACAAACAAAAAAAAAAAACAGAGGCAATCATGTATAGGCACTATGTTATCTTTAATATGACTGTTATTGAGGAGAAGATTGCAGAACGGAAGAACCTCTGAACAGATACTTAATAAAAACTATTTTGTGAGTCAGAACATTTAACCAGTGCAGGCACTGAAACATTTCAAAGTCAGATGGCTTATCATAATGCTAGAAGAAAAAAAAAAACAACACTGTACTGGGGCAGCTGTCCAATTTAGTTAATCCAGTTAACTAACTTAGGCAGTTAGTGAATCCGGTGCCAAGATACATGTGGAATTGAAAGGGTTAACTTTTTCACCCCTGCATCACTGATACAGAGTGCTCTGAAAAAGAAATTTTATTCTTAACAAGTGTCAAGGTCCTATGTAACTTCAACTTGCATTATGCAAAGAAATGGAAGAATAAAAGGTAAACACTTAAAAAAATCTGCTCTTATGCTTTTGGAAAAAAGAATTGTCTAAGAATCACAGTTGTGATTTAGGACAGGGGTAGGCAGATGAGCCAGATCTAGCCCACCACCTGTTCTTGTAAGGCCTGTATACTTGAAATGACTTTTGTGTTTATAAATGGTTGACAAAAGTCACAAGAATAATAACATTGTTACTTGTGAAATTTATATGAAATTTAAATTATAATGTCCATACATAAGTTTTATTGGACTATATCCACACTAATTTCCATATTGTCTATGACCGCTTTTGTGCTATGCCAGCAGAGTTGAGTAATTGTGATAAAGATTATATAACCCACAAAGCCTAAAAAATGTACTGCTCCTTTACAGAAGCAATTTGCCAACTCTCTATTTGGATAATAGAGCAATGATATTGGAAGGTACTTGAAATGTTCGTCCAAGGGAAGCAGACAAACAAACAAACAAAGCAACAAATAAATACGTAAATGTGTGTCAGTTTTAAACATCTTTCCTATTGTCTTGATATTGCTTCCAGAATTAAAACCATAAACCAAAATTGCAGCAAAATACGCAGTGCAATTTTAGAACTTCTTTTTTGTAATAAGTTTACACAGCCTTCTTTGGGAGGTCATGTAGTGGGTTGTCAATTTCAGTATAACACAGAACACATGTATTTAATAATAGAATGACTTCATGAATACTGTGTCCTATTGAAATATGTTGTCTCATAAAGATAAAACAGGGACACATTTGGACTTTGGAATGAGGTTTTCTTCAAATACTTATGTTAATTCTGAAAATGTAGCCACTCTTGGACTTCATTCACCTCATCAGTGGACTTGGATAGGGAAGCAGGATTTTAAAAAATGCATTTCAGCTAGCAGAAAGATTATGAACCCTGTTCTCCATTGTACTGTAATCTAGAAATTGCAGTTAAAATGATGTGGACATAGGAGAGGCAAAGAAAAGAGTACTAAAAAAGGGCCAAGTAATTCCGTATTTTGGAGTTTACTGTCAGAACTGTTGTGCTTATCTTGCTTGTTTATAATTACCAACCAGCTTTTTTTCTTATCTCTACATTTATAAATTCTACCCATTTATTATATTTATTTTAAAACATTTAAAACATACATACAAAATGTATATCTCACTGTGCAGGCTGAAGAATGATAGTAAATTTCTCTGTGTACCCATCTTTAATCTCTCAAACGCTGCTTTCTCTGTGTCCTTAGGAAATACTTTTTCTATTTTCTATTCTAATCGCTTGAGTATATGTGTCCAAAATTATTCTGAAATACTGTGTTCCTTCAATGCATAGTGCTTGACTCATTCATGTTTGCTTTCCAGTACCTCCAACATGTAAGGATTTAAATAAATATGTATAGAGTGAATGAGTGAATGCACTGCAAGCTCTCTGTGGTGAAATATTGTTTGTTTGTTTGTTTGTTTTGAGATGAAGGTTTGCTCTTCTTGCCCAGGCTGCAGTGCAATGGTGTGATCTCCGCTCACTGCAACCTCTGCCTCCCGGGTTCAAGTGATTCTCATACCTCAGCCTCCCGAGTAGCTAGGATTACAGGCATGCACCACCATGCCTGGCTAATTTTTTGTGTTTTGAATAGAGGCGGGGTTTCTTCATGTTGATCGGGCTGGTCTTGAACTCCCAACGTCAGGTGATCTGCCTACTTCGTCCTCCCTAAGTGCTGGGATTATAGGCGTGAGCCACTGTGCCCAGCAGGAAATGGTTTATTATCTGACTATTCCTTGCAGTTCCTATGCTTAAGGGCAATTAGCAAATGATGGAATTGAATGCACTGAAAGGTCCTGTTAGTCTATCTAGGCACCTCTTGAATGTTTGTACACAGGTAATGTGCTGGGTTATGTGTTGTTCATGAAAGTACTAAATAAAATATAAAACTTATTGAGGTGTTTGAGGCTACCCTGTCTGTTCATTGAAGACCTCGTATTGTCATATTAATTGCAATTGTAATTGTCATATTCTTTCTTTCTCTTTCCAACTATTTCTGGTAGTCATGTCAAGTTGAGCTTATTTGCTAGGTTTGATGAAGAGGTGGGGAGCCATGGAGTGTGATTGGAAAAATGGGACGTGACCTAATGATAACAAACTGGGGATAACTTAGCAAGGCCAGATTCTCTTCTGTATCCTCTTTCTTCAGAGATAGGATTTTCCTTTCTTCTGGGACTATGAAAGGCACCTCTGGAATGGCCTAATGTCTTACGACCTACTTCAGAGGAAAAGAATTAGGTCGTAAGACATTAGGTAATTCCAGAGGTAGTCAGAAAAATCCTTCCTGGATTTTATGACCAAATTTGAGGGGAAGGTGAGAATGACCTTCCTTCTTCTGCTGTAGTCTCCAGTGTCAGTTTGCCATATTTTGGGGTAACATGTCTTAAACCCCATCAAACTGCATTATCTAACCTTTGGTTTCCTCATCTGCAAAACGGAAATGAAAACATCAGTTGTATACTGCTAATGGAAAGATTAATCAAGATAAAATACAAATCCTTGACAAAGCTCCAGTAATTTAGAAGGTGTTCAAGAAGTGGAAGCTATTATTAGTAGCTGAGTTTTATTTTATATTTGAGACAAAGTCTCGCTGTGTTGCCCAGGCGCCTCCCGGGTTCAAGTGATTCTTCTGCCTCAGCCTCCCTCCCAAATAGCTGGGACTACAGGCATATGCCACCATGCCCAGCTAATTTTTGTATTTTTAGTAGAGACTGGTTTCATCATGTTGACCAGGCTGGTCTCGATCTCTTAACCTCATGATCCACCCGCCTTGGCCTCCCAAAGTGCTGAGATTACAGGCATAGCTGAGTTTTATTCTTTACATTCTCCCAATAAGTAACAATAGATTTTCGTATTAATTTAGTTTTCCAAAGATGCTAATTTACAGGATGAATCACATATTTTGTACAAATTTGGGGCTTTTACCCTCCTTTAAGAGGATTTGAGTACCATCTACTTTAAAATAATATACAGCAAAACATTTATTTTCTGATAAAAAGTTTTAATTCTGAAATATGGGTACAAAACACTAATTTTTACTAAGCACTTATTATTTGCTAGATACTGTTCTAAGTACTTTGCAAGGAATTGACTCTAAATCTTCACAACTTCCTAGTGAGGTGGGTAGAATGGCTATCTTTACGGATGAAGAAATTAAGGTACAGAAAGGAACAGAAATAGCAGAGCCTAGAGGAAAACCTAAGCTGTCTTACTCTTAGCCCTACACTAATAATCGTTGTATAATGTTACTTTAATATGAAAGAAAGTAGTGTTTGAAATCATAACTACTATTCAGAGGTAATTTAGAAGACTATTACTTTTTAAAAATCTATATTACATGAAAATATGTGCCAGAGTGAAATGGCAACATACAATATTTAGAAAAAGCAAAAGTATCTCCACAGAGCTCTAAAAATTGAGTGTAAAAATATTTGTACATACAATCTGGAAAAGTGTTTGTACGTAAAATCTATTGTAAAAGTATTTGTACATAAAAAGCATTTGTACATCAATTGCATACTGTTATATGAGAGAGTAATATTTGAAGTAATGACTTCTATTCAGAGGCAAATATTACTTGTTAGGAATCTGTATTAGGTGAAAATATGTGCCAATTTTAAATGGCAACATAGACTGTTTAGAAAAAGCAAAAGTATCTCATTGAAGCTCTAAAAATCTAGTGTAAAAGTATTTATATACAAAATGTAGATCAAATTAGTAATAAGGTCTGAGGAGCCTCTTGTCAGAGTCATACATGGTAGGCATTTTTAAAAATCTTACTGAACACTGGATCAAATTTCTACCTATTATGGTTGTTACTATGAAAATTATCAAGACATGAATAATTATTTTGGGGTATGAAATAGCAAATAAAATATTTTATTGATGAATAATAAGTCCCAGGAAATGTTCAAAGTATTTTATTTTTCAGCACTTACAGTTTCTGCCAAGGTATGCGGTTTCTTGTGATTGCCATCACTTACTGAGAGAAGGGTTCCTAGAAAGGAGGGGCATTTTCAGTGGTCTTCAGCATAGACTTTGCTGCTGAAGGAAGCCATCTCTAACCTGCTGCTGCATAAAAGAAGTAACTTGTTTTTGACAGCCTGATGTTATAACTTGCTTTCAGATAATCTTAAGTGCACTGACTTCTGCCTCCTGAGTTCAAGCCATTCTCTTGCCTCAGCCTCCCAAGTAGCTGTAATTAGAGGTGCCCATCTCCACACCCAGCTAATTTTTTGTATTTTTAGTAAAGGTGGGGTTTCATCATGTTGGCCAAGCTGGTCTCGATTGCCTGACCTGTGATCTGCCTGCCTCAGAGTCCCAAAGTGCTGGGATTACAGGTGTGAGCCACTGTGCCTGGCTGGACTCTTGAGAAATGATTGTTTTAATGGAACCACCAAAATATTTTATAAACAACTAATCCTTACTTGTTGTTTATTTCAGAGCTTATTTTTTAAAAATATAATTTAGGATTTTGACACCCTTTATCTCTAGTCACTTTAAGAACTCTTCAGAAAATTTCAAAACAGCTATTTTGACCTATAGATTTCATATGGTTCAATTATTTGCTTGGAATACTTTTAGGAGAACAGGGATATGTTCCATGAAATTGGACAGCCATCTTAAAGTATTTGAAGGGTAGCCAGATGCAAGTGATCACTTATGCAGAAATAAAACTTATAGGCAGAAGTTCCTAGATACACATGAAGAGGAAAAGAGGCATTGGGAGAAATAATGAAGTTGGAAATTACATTTTTTTCCAACACAAGGGAGAACATTCTTATGATAAATTCTTATAAAATTGTAATGGGTTGGTCAAATAAACTAATAGCTTTCTGCTAACAAGTGTTTAAAAAGAGACCAGTTAACCATCTGTTGGGTATAATATGGGAAGAATTCCTTTTGAGTTGCTGAATATGGATTAAATGACCTGTATGGACCTTTTCAAATGCAATGAGCTGAGAAAGTAAAATGGAAAAATGTTCTAATGTTAAGAATGCTGGTGATCTCTGTCTTAGTTTATAATAAGCATTATGAGAATTATAAGAAAGAAAATGCCTTAGAGTTCTTCCTAAAAGTTTTCAAGGATAGCTTCAACAGGAAAAAAAAATTTATAATTATTTAAAAAACAAATTTTATGAAACAAATATTAGAAAGGCACAAAGAAAGCAATTTTTGATGGTTTCTTTCACATACTCAGCAGCAACAATTAATTTCAAAGCAGATGGAATTCTGTTAGGAAAATATCCTCATGATATAAGTTAGTTTAATTTGGTTGTCAGCAATAGAAGCTGGTGGTGCATGACATAAGCAATAAAGAAATTTATTGATGAGACAGGATAGCTCACAGCACTGAAGAAAATTCTTAGACATTGGCTTTCAAGTAAACCAGAGCCTTTATGCAGATCTGGCTATTACAAATTAATACATAGTGTCTTCGGGATGCCATTAGGGTGATGGATTCTGGGCATTTTATGTGTTTGTTTCACACTGTTCAAGATTCAAATTCTAGTGAGAAGGTATTAAGAGAATATAGTTTCAAAGCCTTGCTCATTTCTTGGCTTGGGAAAGAAAAAACGAACAACCCCACCAACATATTATTCAAGGGGCGGGAATAGCTTCTCAAAGAAAAATTGGGGTGCCATTATTGGAAAAGGAGGGATGTAGGTTGGTCAGAGGAAAATAGATGTGTACCATATTGAGCCACTTTGGTTTGAAACATGATTTTTCCACCCCTCTTAGCTTTCTTCAACATTGCCTCTTCCCTAAATGCATATTCAATAAGAGCAGGGTACAACAGAAGAGAAACAGCTGTTCTGCACATCAAGTGAAAGGCATTTGTAAATTCAGAGAGCAGCTCATGCAAAGTTGTCCACAGTGGAAAGAAGAAATAGAGGAGGCTCACTAATGTGGTAGAATGTATAGGCTCTATGGAGGGCCATCACCGGAATGAAATTTCTCATGCTGGGGTAGTTGGTGGATTTTCAGTACAGTTGTATCTAATATCCTATTTCAAGTTGTTGCCTGTGTTTGCCATGCCCTAACCCCTCTCCAGTATCCCAAATGTGCCCTACACATCTGCTGTGTGTAATGAACTTACCTTTACTCTGCTTTGTAATGGCGAAGAACCAATGTGTAGTGAGGAATAGTCATAACAGAAGAAGGCTCTACAAAAGCCATGGAGTATTTTTGGTAAGGGAGCTCTTGATTAGGGAACTACCAACTGTCCTGGAACTCATGAGAGTGGTAAGATGTAGGGTGGGGAGGGATAATTTCCACTTTATATGAGATGGAGATCCACGGCATCTTACTTGCATAATAATCTATACACCAGCATTTTGTCCTGTAGCTATTCTTCTTGTCGCAAACTTGATTCCATGCTCAGCACTGGTTCACATTCTTTAAAAAAAGAACGTACTTACAGAAAAGCATACGATTTCTTTTCTCTTTTTATAGAAAAGATGGGGAATTGTGTCACGTGATACATATTACAAAATATTTTTCAAATACTTTGCATTGTTTTAAAGTTCCTCTGGAAGACTTAGAGACATCTAGCTTCAGATTTCTATAAGCTGACTTATGTTTGGATCACATGAACTTTAATATAAATAAGTCATTGTTAAATTTAGATAATACCTTGTAAATTCTAATGGAATATAATACTATTTACTAAAAGTTTAATTTGGATTTATTACTTATTCAATTACATTTTATTTGTGAATATAGATAATAGGATTTTTATCCATTTATATATGGTGAAAAACTTTTAAATTTAATAAAATTCAGTATTGAGAGAATATAAATTTCAATGAAATGGAGCATTTTGTCTTTATCTTGATCAAACTTGCTTGCTAGAGTTATATTTTCTTCTAAATGATTATTTTAATGTAATTCAGAAAATGCAGTTATACCCTCAAAAATGACTTTTTTTTCTTGCTTACTATATTTTGAGTAACTGAACTATTTGAGTGAAGGACATTCATAGAAAATCATATACAACAGTAAATATTGTGACTATTATGAGTAATAGGGAAATGAGGTATTCAAGAGAAAAAAAATTTAGTTCATTACTTTCATTGATAAAATATAATATGGACAGAAACTTTTGTAGACCAGTGAGAAAGTACAGAAGTGTTTTTTTGTTTTTTTCTAATGATCCAGAAACACAAACTGTTTGTACCTCCCTATAGATATAAATGTGTACTTTTTTACACTGGTGAAAGAGAAATGGTGGGAAATGCAGCATAGAACATAACGCTGATGGCGGTACTGTCTTGTAAGTGATATCAATGTTAGTATATATCCCAATACTAATTCATAAAAGTGTTGTGTGTTCATAGCATTAATATATTCATAGATATAGAATGATGGTAGACCAGCAGGTAGCCAGAATACAGAGAAGAAATGCACTAAGGAAGTTATTTCATTCTTTCGTGGCTGGGGTGGAAAGGTTCTCCATGAAATCACGCCCTCTCATTATCGTCCCAGTGGGAGAGTAATGAAGCCCCATGTGAACTACCAGTTCACAAAGAGCATTAGGAATTGTCCATTGGAATAGTCCCACTTGTACGGCACACGAGTAAGTGTGATTTTTCAATACCATGAGAATAATTTGTTTAGCAGAAGTTCTGGCACTCTGGTCTCCTGACTTTTTTTCATGTCACTTTCAAGGGGTTCCCGTTAGTTATTACTAATCCAGGGAGTTGGAAGATTAAAAGGAGTTTTCACTCTTCCTTCTGCCCTTTGGAGCTTGAATGGAAATAATCAAGTGAACTATTTTCTTTTACACAATATAACCGAAGATACAGGCCTTATTATCTGGTGTAAAGAATATGAATTAGAAATTACTTCTTTGTCCTTACATTTTATATTTAATATTTTATAGCTTTTAAGTGAGTAATAAATTATTTTTGTAATAATTCATTATTTATGGAATATTTTTAAACACAGTTTAATGTAATTCCACAAAATGACAGGCATAGGGAGAAAAATGTGCCTGGAGATAATTGGCCCAGTGCTACCCAAAATAGTTTAAGACATTATTTTAGTAGAAATGTTGATGGAATTTCTAAGAAAAGCCTTTTCACTAGTAATGGCAGATAATCAGCTTGGATTATTCAGGATCTAAAACTCCAATTTATAAAATTTTCTTTCTGTCTTTGAGCCACCTTAATTAAATGAATTAAAATTTTGAAAGCTAACTCATTTTGAACAACTTCCATGGACTTAAAATAATGAAATTATTTAATTATCTCTGAGAGATATGGGGGAGAAAGAGAGAGCCTATGGAAACCCTAAAAATGAGCAGTTGTCCGTTTCTTTTTCTATTCTATCTATCTGCCTCTTTCTTTTCTTTTCTTTTTTGAGACAGAGTTTTGCCCTTGTTGTCCAGGCTGGAGTGCAATGGCACGATTTTGGCTCACTGCAACTTCTGCCTCCTGGGTACAAGCGATTCTCCTGCCTCGGCCTCCCAAGTAGCTAGGATTACCGGTGTCTGCCACCACACCCACCTAATTTTTTTGTATTTTTAGTAGAGATGGGGTTTCATTATGTTGGCCAAACTGGTCTTGAACTCGTGACCTCAGGCGCTCTACTCACCTTGGCTTCCCAAAGTGCTGAGATTACAGGTATGAGCCACCAAGCATGGCAGTGCCTGTTTCTTTTGAAAGTTTTATCCCAGCTTGTTTGACCTTCCGCAGCTTCACCATCATATTAATACCACTGCACTTTGAGGGAAGACAAATCCATCCAGCTCTGAGATTAAGCCCTTTAGTATATCCCAGTTGTCTGACCACAATCCTGGTTTCAGGGCCCTGGAACTCGTTGAAATCCAGGAGACATTTGCTGGGCTTTTCTGGGAAGAAGCTTCTTTGTTTTTAGAAAACAATGACAAGGGATTTTTCATTCTTTCTGTCCATATGTGACCTTTTACAATATGAGGTAAGATGTCATGTGAAAACATCATCATATTAGAGAACTAGTTAGCTGCAAATTTTCCGACAGCTATATTTTGTGATTTTTTTTCAAAATTTTTTTTCTGGAAAATGTACATTGAAGTAGAAAAAAAAATGAGGGGAGTGTAAACACCATTCTCTTGTGTTGAAACTTGGGAAAAAATAGGACATCTCTTGGCATAACTGTTCACCTGGGTTTTCCCAGTGGTCTATAGTTTCCCAATCACAGATAGTGGAGAGGCAATTATCTCCTTTCTAGGCTTTCTACTTTCAGGCAAAAGCTGTTGATGTACAATAATTGAGTTTTCCCAGGGTGTCTAAAGAAGAAAGGGCATGTCATCAAGAAGTGCAGCTGAGTCCTTCTTGTTTATGTCTCTTTGTAATTTAAAAAATTTTGTTTTGGAATATGTAAGACACAAATGACGTACCACTTAAACTTAAGAATTTAAGGGAAAACAATGCATCCCACTTCCCAGCTCAAAAAATAAAATGTTGTGGGTAATTTAGGGGCTTTCTGTATGCCCCTTATCAATCTCACAACCAGTCCACCCCAAAAGGTTCCTACCATCCTGAATTTTGGCTTAATTTTATCATGTTTTCCTAATAGTTTTACCACCTGTGTCTGTACCTGTGAGCCATATATTTTTAGTTTTGCTTATAGTTGAATTATGTACAGTTGAGTCATACTGAATGAATGTATTCTTTATGACTTTAATTTGCTAAAAATTGTGTTTTTGAGGTCAATCCTTGCTGAAGCTACTTCCTGTGGTTTATTCATTTTCAGTGTTAAACTGTATTGAATTAAATGAATATGCTGCATTTGATTTATCCTTTCTGTTTTTGATTGGTATTTGTTTGCTTCTGGTCTTTTAAAATTATAAACAGTAGAAATGATTCTCATGCATGGCTTCTGATACATATCCAAGAATATTTCTTCATAGATGAACTCTGGGCATAGGATATGAAAATGCCTATAATTTAATTTGTAAATGTAGGAAACATGTTTAAGTAAGATTGTTAGTTAACAAAACAAACAAGCAAAAAACAAAAAATGTAGCAAAACATTTGGAAAAACTTTTCCAAAGTTGGTGCACCATTTTACACCCTCCTAGTAATTACTTTTAACAATAATTATTGAGAACTTGGATTGATTCACAATCATCCATGGTTAGTATTGCACAATATTATGTTTTTTAGAAGCTAGTAGTTATATAATGGTATTCAATAATTAAATTGCATTTTCCAAATTATTAATGAGGTTGATCACCTTTTTATTTTTTATAAACCATTTGAAATTTTCTATCGTGTTTTTCATTTTTACTTTTGAGTCATGGGAGTTTGCAAATAGTCAATTATTAGTGTAAGTAGCTTTCTGTCATCTCTGGTTTGTCTTATCACTCTTTAAACTGGGATGTAGTAGAATTTATTATCGCCTTTCATAGTTTATATTTTGTGTCTTGTTTTTTAACATAATCTCACCCTACTGTAAGGTTATTTTTTTTCTTAAAAGTTTTAAAATTTTTTTCTTTCACATTTAAGAATTTAATTTATCTTGAATTGTTTTGAATTGAGAGGGGGTTTCAAATTGCTGATTTCCTCACATGGGTAATTAGTTTCCCCAGGACCATTCTTTTTCCTCTAATTGACACAGCTTACTGTCTTTCCATATCGTACTGGATCTGTCTCTGGAATTGCCATTCTGTCCATTCTTATGTCAAAGCCACAATACACTACATAGCACACCCTTATGAAAAATAGAACATAAAAAGCAGGAGTGGGCACCTTTCTCTTCTTCCTAATCTTAAAGGGTAAGGTCTCAGCCTTTCACGGTTGAGTATAATATTAGTGGTGAGTTTGTCATTTAAGGCCTTTATTATCATCTATACCTAATTTGTTGAGCATTTTTACCATGAAAGGTTGTTGAATGTTGTCAAATGCGTCATTTTTGCATGTATGAGAGAATGATATGATTTTTATCTTCTAGGTTATTAATGTGGTATATCACATTTATTGATTTGTGAATGTTGAGCCATTGTTGCATTCTAGGGATAAATTGTACTTGATTGTGATATATGTGCTGTTTTAATGTGCTGCTGGATTTGCTTTGCTAGTGTTTGTTAAGGATTTTAGCATCTAGGTTCATCAGGGATTTTTGTGGTATATAGTCTTTTTAATGTGTTTTTGAATTTGGTTTGCTAGCACTTGTTAAGGATTTTTACATCTATGCTCGTGGGGGTATTTTCTTGCAGTATCCTTGTCTGGTTTTCATATTTGTGTAGTGCTGGCTTGGAAGTGTTCTCTCCAATTCAATGTTTTAGAAGAGTTTAAGAAGAACTGGTATTAATTCTTTAAGTGCTTGGTAGAATTCACCAGTGAAACTATCATGTCCTGGGCTTTTGTTTGTTTGTTTGTTTGTTTTTCATGAAAAATGTTTCATTGCTGATTCAATCTACTTATTATTGGTCTGCTCAGATTCTCTATTTCTTCATGATATTGTCTTGGGACGTGTATGCTGTTGGGAATTTATTGCTTCTTAGTTGTCCAATTTGTTAGTGTGTAATTCATAGTAGACTCTATGATCCTTTGTATTTCTGTGGTATCGGTTGTCATACATGATTCCTCTGTCACTTCTGATTTTATCTGAGTTTTCTTTCTTTTTTCTTTGTTAATCTAGATAAATATTTATTAATTTTGTTTATCTTTTCAAAAAATGAATTCTTGGTTTATTTGATGTTCTCTATTATTTTTCCAGTCTCTATTTCATTTATTTCTTCTCTGACTTTTATTTCCTTTCTTCTTTAACTTTGGGCTTAGTTTAATTATTTTTTCTCTGGATTCCTTAGGTGTAATGTCAGATTGTTTATTTGAGATCTTTCTTCTTATTTGTTGTCAGCCTTTATTACTATGAACATCCCTTTTAGAACTGCTTTTGCTACATCCCAGAAGTTTTTGTATGTTGTGTTTCTATTTTTGTTAGTCTCAAGATATTTAAAAATTTTATTTTTAGCTTTTTATTTGACCCATTGGTTGTTCAGGAGCATGTTGTTTAATAATTTCCACATACTTGTGAATTTTTCAAGATTTTTCCTGTTAATTGATTTCTAGTCACAGCACTGTGGTCAGAAAAAGAACTTGAAATGATTTTAAACTTTGAACATTTCTTAAGACTTGTTTTGGGACCTATTATATGTCCAGCAAAATGTTTCATTTATTCTTGAGAAAAATGTGTATTCCGCTGCAGTTGGCTGGAATGTTCTGTATATGTATATGACTTTTACATCCATTTGGCATAACACATACTTTAATTTGGTTGTTTTGTTGTTGATTTGCTGAAAGTGGGTATTGAAGTTTCCAATTGCTACTTTTATTTGACTGTTTATTTGTTTGAGACTGAGTCTCACTCTGTCGCCAGGCTGGAGTGTAGTGGCATGATCTTGATTCACTACAACCTCTGGCTCCCAGGTTCAAGCAGTTCTCTTGCCTCAGCCTCCTGAGTAGCTGGGATTACAGGCACAGTGGCACTTGGCTAATTTTTGTATCATTTTTAGTAGAGACAGGGTTTCATTGTGTTGGCCAGACTGGTCTTGAACTCTTGATCTCAAGTGATCCAGCCCACCTTGGCCTCCCCAAATGCTTCAATTACAGGCATGAGCCAACACACCTGGCCAATTTCCTACTATGATTTTATTCAAATCTGCCTTCCTTGAAGTCTATTAATATTTGCTTTATATGTTTAGATGCTTTCATTTTGGGTACATATATATATATTTATAATGGTTATATTTTCCTGATGAATTGAGACATTTTTATACTAGAATACCCTTTTTTCTTTTTACTGTTTTTGACTTAAAGTCCATTTTATCTGGTAAAAATCAGCCTTAAAAATATTTTCTATTATTTTAGTAAGTTTGTGTTTGTGGTAAACTCTATGTCAGCATTTATTAGAAATTTTTTTTTTCCAACAATAAAATTGTTGCTTTTTGCTTTTCAACAATAAAATTGATTATATACTTCTATTTTGATATACATTTTTTTCGTCTCAGCACTCGGAGACATGATTTCATGGTGCCTTTAGTATTATTTAAAAGTCAGTCATCATTTTAATCACCGTTAGTCCCCAAGAGGCCTGTTCTTTCTTTTCTTTTTGTTTTTTTCTGCTTTAACATCTTGTTATGATCTGGCATTTTTTAGGCTCACTGTCATGTATCCAGGAATGGATTTATTTTTATTTACATTGTTTTTAATTTATATTCCTTTCTAGATATTAGGGTTTATGTCTTTCAACAGTTTTGAAAAGTCTTGTTATTGTATCTTAGAATATTTTTGCTTCCCCATTCTCTCCTATTACCTATATCTGGAAATTCAGTTACCTTCTTACACTACCTTCAGAATATCTTAAGTTTTTTATATTATCTCTATCTTTATTTTTCTTTCCTTCAATGAGGATAACTTCTTTAAATCAACTCCCCAGTTTACCAGTTCTAATATTCTGTGTCTAATTTGTTTAATCATTTTATTAAGTATTAATTTCAATTGTTATGTATTATTTTAAATTCTATTAGATTTTTAAAATATACATATGAACTTTTATAGTCTTTTATTCCTAATTTATATTTTTAATTTTTACTTTATTTTTTCATACTATTAATACATATATTTAGCATCCTATGGAGATAATTCTAAGAAGTAACATATTTGTGGTCTTGTTTCTACCTTTTTTTGTTGTTGTTGTTTTTACATGACTCTCATTGATGCCTTTTTTCCTATTCATAAGTTAGAGCTGCTTATTTTACCCAAAATTTTATATATGAGAATTATTTCAGCCCTGGGTTGAAATAATTTTACTTTAGCAAAAGTTTTCATTTGTTATTTCAGACCTCGGGGATCACCACCACACCTGGAAAATGTTAAAGTCTTGGCTTGCTGTTTTGTATGACATAGTGGCATAAATTTAGATTGTAAATTCATATGAGGTTCAGCTTTTGGTTAGGGATTCTTGGGAAGGTTTTATTTGTTTTTTCTTAACCAAGTGCAAAATTCAAAACCAGCAAATTTGCTTATTATCTTATTTTTTGTGGCATGATTATTTCTTTTGTGGCTCTATATTTATGTGAAAGTTTCCGTCCTCTATGTTCTGTACATCTTTCACAAAAGAATCTTATCGTTTTCAGAATTTGGCAGACACCCTAGGATGTAATCAAATGTTGGTGCTGGATTATCTACTAGGTTCTGCTTTCACTTTTTTTTTTTTTGGCCTTTCTGAAATTTTTCCTTTTGTTTCAATACACCAGTACATTAGACATTTTAAAAATTATCTTATTAACCATTATGATTGTTTCTTCTGTACAGGAAAACATTAAAATTTCTCAAGAAGTATTTTTTATTCCATTAATTTTACTCTGTTGTTAAGTCTCCTAGTTTGCTTCATTTTATTTCCTTCTCATTAGTTGGCTATGGGAGTTGAACATAGTTTTATGAATTTTTACTAAGAAGGCATTTGAGATGCACAAACTGTAACCATTTTTCTTTTATAGCATATTGTAGATTTTATGGTTAAATAAAACCAACCTTATACTGTGGATTTTATAGCTGAGCACCTATTTAGAGTGAAATATTTGGACACAAATGGAATTTACTTTGTGTTCTTAAAATTTATTGCTTATGCACATTCATGTATTCAACCAATTGTGTTATTATGTATGATACAGTCTTAAGTTTACTTTTATGGGAGGATCTACTATATTACCAAAATATTGTATGTAAAGAAGTAATAACACTACACATCACTATTCAGATTCATTTTCACAACAATTTAATTTTTTATATTGTTCAACTGTGTATATTTAAAAAACTTCATTTGTGGAAACAGCCTCAGAAAAATTTTTCAAGCTCCCTTCTGCCATTATTTTTAGGTTTTCAGTATTTACTTCAAATCTCAAACTTTTCAACTTTTTTCAGCTAAAACATGACCATTTCTGCTTGTTCATTCAATTTGCATATATAGATGATCAAATTTCTACAGTTAATTTATACAGGGAATAAAATATATTTTGCTATTTATAGCAAGGACTTTTCTCCAACTTACCATTATTTGGGTTTTAGAAGAGTAATTGGACTTCAGAATTACTTGCAAATTTTTATTTGTCTTTATTTTTTTCACACATGATCATATATTTAATCAACCTGAACACCAATTAACTAAAACGATCCTATTTCAGTGACCCTTACAAATTTTTCGATTAAATATTATAGCTTTTACCTAGATATAAATTCTTTTAAAAATACTATGTTGACTAGTTCTATATTTTTAATTATTGTTACTATTTTAGTGATACACAAATAAGCTAAGATGAAGATATCTGGGAGGGAAAAGTATAGGAAATATTTAAAGGGTTTTAAAAGTGAATCTTTTGTGGAAATATTCTGCCTTTGTAAATATTTCTGGAGTCTTACTCATTTAGTAGTCAGTTTTGAAATTGTTGTATTGCTTCTATTAACATTCCATGCTTCTTGTATTCATATGGTGGATTACCAAAGTCAAGTAGGCAGGCAAAATCTCCATGTAGCTGTCAAAATGACTTATGCAGATTTCAAATATACACAGACATTTAGGATAAGATCCAAATGACTTTGCATGGCTTATAAAACTCTGCATACTCTGCCCACTACACACCTTTCTAACCTTGTCCCTTAGCACTCTTTTTTGGCTCACTGGGTATGGGCCATACTGGCCTTTTCCTAGACACTGAAAAAGCCAATTCCATTTGCACTTTAGGTTCTTTGAACTTGTTGTCTATCCTCTCTTAGTGAAATGCTCAGCTCTATCTTCTTATTCAGGTCTCACCTTAAATGTTGCCTCCCTAAGGAGTCCCCCGATTCTCCATTCTACATTACCTGCCATCCTCTTTCACATTTTCCTGTTTTTTTTTTTTTTCCACAGAACTTATAAACACCTGAAGTTATCTTGTTTTCCCTGCTAAGATATAGTTTCCATGAGAACAGGGAATTGTCTGCCTTATTAACTTCAATGTACCTAGTAGGTAACCATAAGCCAGGCACAGCATAGTGCCCTTATGTTAAATAAATCAGTAAATAAAACTAAATAGTGGAAGTCTCCTTCAAAATAATATGTTTGTCACTGTAATAATGTGCAATATTTTTTAGCCCTTGAAAGCTTTTATAGCATCTTCACGTACTTCATGTCATTGCTTTCAATCTTGTGAAAACCATTCTAATTATCCTTTGAGTGTAATAATGTCTTTATATACAAGCAGCCTGATGATCTGACTTTTAATTTATCTTACACAAACATTACGATGAGAACTTTCCTAGTCAATAGAGTTCATATCATCTTCTGTAAATACCTTTGTTGGAAATAAACATGTGTGAGGAAGCAGTTACCATGGTAAACTTAAATTTTCAATAATGCAAGCAAATTTCCTTTCTAAAAGTCAAAAATAAATGTCAGAACTGGTTTTTACAGTTGCAGAGTTTTTTATTTTTCATGTTTATTTCTACAAAATATTTTGTTCATTATATATATATTTCTTCTTCCGGAATTGGTCACATCTCTCAGTGGCACTTGACAAAAAGTTTGTTTAAACTTCTTGAATTTATCTAGTTCTATAAAGATATGTTTACCACTAATGTCAAGTCCTGAAATGAAAACGTGAAATAATTCCAGAGTGCAGTAAAGCTTGAACACTAACGAAATTAACATCAGAAATATCTTGTTTGCTTTTTTTGTAAAAGTGATGTATCATTTAGCTTTTGCTGTACAACAAAACACCTATAATAATAGTGGTTTAAGCAACAATGCCTTATTGCAATATTCTGGGTTGGCAATTTTGGTCTCTGGGCTCACTAACAGTCAGCTAGCAGATTGGATGGAGACGGGATGGCCTCTCTCTCACTTCTCTTGCTGTTGATTGAATGATGGGGGCAACTGGACCCTGTGTCTCAAGCATCTGGTGTAGCAGCCCAACAAGTTCTCCTTGATTGCTGCCCAGATATAGCCCATCTATCAAGACAGGAGAATTGCAATAGAGAAAGAATTTAATTCATATAGAGCTGGCTGAACAGGAGACTAGAATTTTATTATTCAAATAAGTCTCTGATAATTCAGAGACTGGGGCAGGTATAAAGCCAAAGAGTGTGTAGTGCCCATTGGTCAGGTTAGAGATGAAATCATAGGGGGTCCTAGTGGATTTTTCTTGCTGTCTTTTGTTCTGAGTGAGATCACAGAATTGGTTGAGCCAGATTACCAGTCTGGGTGGTGGCAGCTGGTGCATCAGAGTGCAGGGTCTGAAAAATACCTTAAGCACCAATCTTAGGTTTTACAATAGTGATTTTACCCCTAGGAGCAATTTTGTAGGTTCAGAATTCTGTGGCATCTGACTGTATGACTACTAAACCATAATTTCTAAGCTAGTTCTAATTTGTTAGTCCTGCAAAGGCAGTCTGCTCCCCAGGTAAAAAGAGGATTTGTTTCTGGAAATGGCTATTATTATTTTTGTTTCAAAATTAAACTATAAACCAAGTTCCTTGCAATGTTAGTTTGGCCTGTGTCCAGGAGTAACAGGAGCGGCTTGGAGGTTAGAAGCAAGATGGAGTTGGTTAGGTCAGGTCTCTTCTCACTGTTAAACGGTGTTTTGTGAAGATGGTTGTTTCCCTGGCAGGCTAACCCAGGCTTCTTCGAATGGTAGCTAAACATAAAAAGCAGCAAGTCCCGTTACATAAGCTCTTATCCACTCTGTTCTGTTGCGTTCACTAACGCCCTGTTAGCCAAAATATGTCACCTGGCCAAAGACGGATACCCAGAGGTAGAGATAAACATTCCACCACGTAGTGGGAGGAGCTGCAAAGCTGCATCGTAGAGGGGTATTTATATAGGAATGGGAAAAATCGATAGTCATTTTTTTTTATAATTTACTGAAAGGGATTCCTAAAAATCAATTTTTTAGAATTACGATCTCAAGCTGGGAAGTAATTTAAAAGTTTAGTCATTGACTGCTTTTCTATCTTTTTAGCTTGAATTCTCAGTTGAGTAGTCATTCTCACATTTGTTTAAAAATTAAACTATAAACTAAGTTCCTCCCAACGTTAGTTTGGCCTATATCCAGGAATAACAGGAGCAACTTGAAGGTTAGAAGCATTTGGAGGTATTGAAACACCCTGTATGATCATTGATGTTTAAATTCCAGCATCCTTTCCTGACCCTATTCTTATTTGTATTTATTTATTTATTTTTTGAGACGGAGTCTTGCTCTGTCGCCAGGCTGGAGTTCAATGGCATGATCTCGCTCACTGCAACCTCCGCCTCCTGGGTTCAAGCGATTCTTCCGCCTCAGCCTCCCAAGTAGCTGGGACTACAGGCACGTGCCACCACACCCGGCTAATTTTTGTATTTTTAGTAGATATGGGGTTTCATCACGGCGAGAATGGTCTCGATCTCTTGACCTCGTGATCCGCCCACCTCGGGCTCCCAAAGTGCTGGGATTATAGGCGTGAGCCACCGCGCCCGGCCACCCTATTCTGATTTAGTGTATTTGCGATAGGGACCAAGATCTTTTCATAAAAAATGTATCAGTGTATTTTAATGTAAAAGGTCTAGAAGGACTGTAGTGTTTTTTAAAACAACAAAAATGGCATGCACATTTATGTTTGGACAAGGAGAATGCAGCTATTGAAAGCTTGTTATTTCTTTGAAATTTTATGATTTATTTTTTTAAAAATGGAATCATAATGCATAGTTTTCTTTAACCTCTAGCATAAACAAGTTGAAACTCTGGTTTAACCATGTAATAAAATTTCTTTTATGTAAATAAACTTAAATAATATTTTAAAAGTTTGTTAACCTGTATATTACAAAATGGCAAAGTACTGCTATAATTGATAATATGCTTTCTATGAAGTCAGAAGTAGCTCTTGTATGAAAGATCTTTCTTGTCAATTTTGAACATTGTGGATTTCAGAAAAGAAAGAAGCTGAGATAGAGAAATGGCAAATTAGATATTTTTATTTTAAGGGATATGTATGCTGTGTCTAAATAATCAGGAAAATTATATTTAAGTTTAGCTCTTTTGCCAAATATTTATGTAAAAATTATTGTGTAAATATTTTAATGTATACATTGTACTGGTAATGAGCTTATATTTTCTTTTGTAAAATCTTATTAATACCTGTTTTAATATACATAAACCATCTGCTGGGCAAATAATCTCTACCACTTTATAATCTTTTCATTGTAATCCCATGAAAACTACCAGTGTACCATGGAACAAAACACTAGATGAATATATGGTTAGAAACTAACAAGAAATAAATTTAGGTATAGAAATAATACATTTGTTTTTGGATAATATTATCATTGAGTCCTGGATGACATTTTGGATTAGTACCCTGTGGCTATATCTGCTTGTTGGATTATCGGGTTCAGGCTCTGGATTTGTCCTAATAAAATCCCAGAGGGAAAAAAGTCTTTCCCTTAGGAAACCTCAAAAAGACTTCTGGGGAACAGCTCTGCCTCTGGAGACTGGCTAATTACACAATTTTATCATCTCATAACAGATTCTGGTATGCTCTTTGCCATTTAATTTTCTGAAAGCATAATGAAAATGGAAAATATCTGTTCTATTTTATGTCCTGTGAAAACAATATCAGTATTTATCTTAAACCACATGCAAGGATGCCAAGTAAAAATCCTGATTAATTCATGCATAATCCTGATGCAGAGGCAATGCTTATTTTATTTTGTGGATTGTAGAATGGAAGCAAAATAAGCTGGCAACATCTTCTTTGCACCTGTGTTTTATTTTGTAAACATTAACATTAGAGCCTCATCTTGCTGAATTTGTCACATGTGCTTCTCCTATGGAAAAGCCCTGTAAAAATGTGAGTTAGAAAAGATGTTGTATTCCAAGGGAATAGTAGTAGTCATCACTATTTAAGTAAAATTGTCTCATTGTGACACATTATAAGAGGCTAATAAATAATGTATAAAATTTTAAATTTAAATGTTTTAAATATGAGGTTTATTACAATTATAGAACAATGTGGACAATTGATGAGACTTCAAGTACTCATTCATTCATTCATTCATTCATCTAACATCATTATTGACAACCAGATAATAGTGAGGTTGCGATGATTCACAAGAAAGCCTGAAACTGAGATACTTCCATTTATCTAACCACATATTCCACTCTACAATTAAGAACTTACTCAACCCACTAGAACATTTTCATAATATACATTATCAGGTTTGCTAATTCTGTGACTAATTTTAAAATTCTATATAATACTAAGCTTCAGCCACTATTTAAAGTTGTAAAATTTTCCTGTTCAATTTAAACTACAGGTAACACTTCTGAAAAGTGATTTGATTTATTTTTAAATGGAATGGCTCTGACTTCTTTTTCCCCAATGAAATGTATCCTCTTTAATGTTATGGTGGAAAAATAATCAGTGACCTTAAAACTATATTTCATGGGAATCTCTTGTGCCTCAATGACATCTACAGGAGGACGCTTTGGTCTTAAAGTCAGAGATTGGGAACTGAAAGGTGCCTCCATGTTTTGCTTTAAACTCTTGCTTTATAGGCGGTCAAGACACACAAGACAACTGCCAGCAGGTCAGTTTATCTACCTTGGGTATCTAACCACCTGAGTAACAGTGGCTTCTATATATATATCATGTAGAAATTAAAGAAGGGTGAATTTTCACTAATTAACAATTGTTAACACTGAGAACTTCATTTTATTATTAGGAGATATAAATTAAAACTGTCTTTTCTTCAAATAGCAATAAGGTACAACAAGGTACTCAGTATGAATTGCATAACACAGCTGAAAATATGTTTCAGTGTCTTCCAAAAATGAATATGCCCGATGTTCAGTTATCAGTGATAAAAGTGTTCGGTTATCAGTTGCATAATGTTTAGTTAAAAACGAAAATTATTTTTCAACCTCAGTGTCTCAAAGTAGGATGGCCGTATAATGTGGAAATCAGGCATTTTCTGATGGTTTCTTTGCATATGAGCCTCCCTATGAGCATGACCCAAATATAGATTAAAGGAAAAAAAAATAATGATCATTGAAGCCAACTGAAATGTCAGTGAACTTAGAGAAATCTAATTATGATGCAAATGTGAAATTATCAGCATAGCAAAATAAACAAATCATCCGAACCTTTCTAAAGCCCATTCCAGTTCTAAAATTGCATTAGATTTAGGTCACAACTTGACTTACAAATTAAAATGGTAGAGAAAGATCACAGAATTAATGCACTGTGGTGGTAATTTGTGTATTTTGTTCAGCTGAATTCAAGGACCATAATTTGTATGGTTTTGCATAACTTAAATGCTTCTCCAAATTTGTATACATCCAATTGACTTCTTTTCAAAAAAGTGTTATTTGACTATAGATAAACAAGTTCTGCATGTGGGTCAACAAATATAGGAAATCAAGTTTACAGTACTTCCTGTATGTATGTGAGTGTATGTATGTATATATATCTTATAATCTAGTATCATTTAAAATACTTTATTATAGTGTATATTGTTTATTACATAGATATGTGATGTGATTTGACAGAGTAAAAATAAGTTCAAGAAGATACCTAATTTTTTATGATCATTTGATATTTTCTTAGTATATCTGCCTTATTTTATTTCCTTAACTTTCTAACCCATTCAAACTAACAGAGTGAAACAATTCATTATTTTTAATGAAAATGCTTTTTAAAAAGTACTCAGAGGACATTTAGATAGCTATAGCAATCTTAAATATCTTGCCATTTTCCATCTGGGCATTGCTCCAGTATTTTAAGCCATTAAATTTAATGAATATTTAAGATTAAATCTTGGTTCACTATTTCCCTAAAAGAGACCAATCTCACATTGCACACCAAAAAGAACTGCCTCATAATTTCCTAACAATATGTAAATATCTCTTAAACTTTATAAATTTGAACAAAGGATACATTTGATAGTTTTAGGAGATATTTTCAAAATTAAACCTCTTTTTGTCTTCACTCTTTCCTTTCCCCCACAGCAGACATAAAGGCAATCACAGAAAGAAGTTAACTTAAAATTCCTTTTTAAAACATAAAAATAATTAAATTATTTCCTCCAGCAGAGCTAATTATCTGAGATTCTGCTGTTCTTTTTTTTCATTTAATAAACATGTGTTAAGTATCTAGCCACTGCAACTTAAGATGCTGGGTAAATAGTGGGAAATAAAAGTGTACTCCTGGCATTCACCAAACTTAATGTCGATTGCAGGATATAGACAATAAACAGGTAAACAACAAGCATCATGCTACACATGAAGGAAAATAACAAGGTCCTGGAGGGCTAGTCAGGCAAGACAGCTCTGAGGAATTGAAAATCAAGGTGAAGACTGAAGAAATCTGGCTTGCACAGTGTGTGCTGTACAGCTCATGTTGTGAACTGTGTTGGCGGGGAGGGGCGGGGACCTGCCTGTTTCCCTGAACTGAAAGACAGCCAGCATGGCTGCACGCCAGCCAGTAACAAAGAGGGTGGTGACAGATGAAACTCAGAAACGTTCCAAAAAGCTTTGACTTGATTCTAAGTGCAACAGGAAGCCTTTGCAGGGTTTTAACCTCACCTAATGTCAGTGCAAAGAAAATATGTAGTTTTTATTTTTAATTTCCTGGAAAGACTCTAATTGAAACTTTATGAAGAAATTTAGAAATCCGAGTGAGAATTTTGCATGAAATAGCTATGGCTGTAAGTCTGGTGATGATAGAACCACAGAGAAGGCAGTTTCTTTTATTCTGAAAGGGTGAGATGTCTTTTGTATGTTGTAAGCTGTTTGCCTAGCTGCAATGTAAAACTGCTTCCTGGTTCCCTCACTATTTCCCTATTTATAGAATTTAAAAAAATGTTTTGTTTTATTAGTCTTACAGAATGAATTATCTTGATGACCTAAATCTTATTTTCATTTTTCAGCATTTTTTTGACTAAAGCTCTGATGAGATAGAAAGTTTCTAAGAGAATCACATTTCTAAAATATTGAGGGGATTTAAAAAACATTTATTCAAGTATTATCTATTGCAGCAGTATCCCACAGAAGTTTCTGTGGTTATGGAAATGTTCTATATCTGTGCTGTATAGTAGCCAACACTCACATGTAGCTATTGAGCATTTAAAATTTGGCTAGGGTGACTGAAGAGCTGAATTATTAATTTCATTTTATTTGTTTAAAATCCATACATCACTAGTGGCTACTAAAATGAACAGCTCAGATGTACTGTGTATGTATCAGGGGTTTTCAATTGGAGAAGGCCAGTGGGAAACACAAACACAGCACTTACTCTCTAGAAACATAAAAACACATAAACATGACAAGTATGAACATGCATCTCTGACATATAAGGTAGAAAATATGAAGCAGCATTTTGGGTTACCCACTGGGCATTTCAGAACAGGGATTGATGCTTTTTGAGTGAGAAGCTGAGGGGCATATGGTGGAAGAACTGGCAACAGTTCTGGGCCTTGAAGGATGAGCAGGGTTGTTAATTGTGGAATTGGAATGAAGGGCAATAAGAAAAAAGGAACCAGTAGAAGAGAGCACAGGGTCAACATTAGAGGCACGAAAATAAGAGCTCACATCTATCAAGCGCATCCTATGAAATGTTTTTTCTAAGAGCTTTACATGCACCAATTAATTAATTCTCACAACAGCTTTTAAGGCTAAATGCTATTGTCATGATCCTCAATTTATAGCTAAGGAAACTAAGATGAGTGAGGTCAAACCCATTGCTCAAGGTCAATTTGGTAGTGACAGAGCCAAGATCTGAACCCAAGAAATTTGCTCCCAGATTGGGCAGCTTTAAAGTGATTTGCTACCTGATTTAAAAGTCAGGCATAGAATATTCCTAAGGAAAGCTTTGGGGTCAACTTATATTTAAAGGGGTAGGGTGTGGATATCACCTGTGATGAGCAAACACAGGTCCTCATAAGAAATCCTTATCAGAGGATGGCAGGAAGATGAGAAAACAGTAAGAGATTTCCCAGTTTCAGGGTTAAAGGGAGAACAAAGGTGGTACTGTGTACTGGGAGAAGGGAGGGAGAGAATGCCATAGAGATGTGAGCAACTGACTCTAAGAAAACTGACTGCAAGTCTAAAGCCCTTTGACTTGGCTTTTGAAGTTCCCCTGGTGATCCTGCATTATCTTTTTCTTTAGACATTTGATTTGATGGGGTAATGATTTCACTTTTTAAGGTTCTTACCCTTTCTCTTCTTTTTGAGTGTCTCCCTTACAAAGATGAGTTATATTACAGCTTAGTTGTTGAATTCATAATGTTTAATTAAATGTCCATTTTTTTATGAGTTATGTTTAATCCTAGCTAGAAATGGTTAATTTTATCTTGGAGAGCCATTGTGTTTTGTATAACATCATTATGTACAGGATGTTAGGGTACATTTTTTGTGGTGTCCATTCTTCTGGTGATGTCATTATAACTTCTAAACCTGTAGTTGCTTCTGTTACAGTTGCTCTTTTAAATGAGTTCATAATTCTGGCTTTGATTTTGTATAAGGAAAAATGTCCCAGAGTTATCACAAGCAATAGCTTTGATAGTAGAAACATTTCAACCATCCCAAAGGACCTGTCTGTGAGATTCACCCTCATTATTAAAATCAAGTCACCTGCCACAAAGATGAAATTGAATTTAAAATTTTTTATTGGTAAATACAGTTAATCTACAATTTGTACATATGGAAAAACCCAATTAGTACCTACAATTGAGAAATATTTCTGGAGAACATACCAGCTGGTAGTCTAGATGGGACAGATGGCCTAAAGCTCTTTAATGGGGAGAAGATAATGTGCTGGCTTCATGAACTCTGTTTCTCATTTAAAAAGTTTACTAGAATAATATTTTTACAGGCAGTACTTTTATGAGAATGGAAATTAGCTTCACAAACAGGATAATTTGCATCCAGTTTATGTCAAATGATAACAAAAACATAGCAATTTTTTTTCCTATCTTGGTATGTACTTGTAGATGTCAGTCTGCACACCCACAGGAAATAATTATGCTATAAATGTGAAAGCTTGAGGTCTTTTTGCTTTTTTTCCCTTTTATCTTGTTTGAAAGCTCTGTGAACTTCATAACTCTTAGACCTCTAATCATCTTCAGTGATAAGGGTACTAAGAGTGATGATGGTGGTGGTGGTATTGGTAATTATTGATATTGACTAATAGCAGTACCTAACTTACTTTAACATTCTAAGAGTTTTTTCATATGTTATCACATTTTTTCTTCATAACAATCCCTACTGGTATCTTCATTTTACATTATCATTTTCATTTTACATCAGCACACTTGATTCTCACAAAAGATGATTTTTATTCCCTTTTTACAGATGAGACTGGGGCTCACACAGATAGGCAAAGTAACTTTCTTAAGAAGAGCTAGACAGTTGGTGGTTGAGTTGAGATTCATCAAGGCGGATGGCTTTACAGTCCACCTTAACTCAGTGTACACGATCCTCATATATAACTTCTAAATGAATTAATAGCAGGCATAATATGTATAATGGTTCTATTGGGTGTCTAGTACTTTTGCTTACTTTACCTGACTCCCAGAAACTCTATAAAGTTGTTGAAAATGAAAAGGTCATTGAAAAAGATCATTGAAAAATGACCTTAAAAAGGAAGATATGATGCCAACGTAACAATCTCACGTTGCCTGGGTAAGATCGTTAGAGCCCAGGTTTACTCCTTAGTTTTATGGAAATAAGTTCCATGTAAATTTTAATTGTCTCTGTCATATCAGGATGTTATATCCTGTGAAACTGAACACTGAGAAAGCCACATCATATACCTGGAGGAAATGTCACCTGCCCTCTTATTCTGAAGGTAGTAATCTGACTTTTGAAGCTTGGTCAAATTCATGTCCCTCCTTTCCTTAGAAGCGTGTGAGTCTGAAAATGGCCCTCTTTAGCCTTTTGCTTTTATGAGACTCAGCCAGTTCCTTTGACACCTAGAAAGTACATCAGTATATTAATCTGTTCTCACCCTGCTGATAAAGACATGCTCAAGACCTGGTAATTTATAAAGGAAAGAGGTTTAATTGACTTACAGTTCCACATCTCTGGGGAGGCATCACAATCATGGTGGAAGAGCAAGGGACATCTTACATGGCGGCAGGCAAGAGAGAGCTTGTGCTGGGGAACTACCCTTTGTAAAACCAGGAGATCTGGTGAAACTTATTCACTATCACAAGATGAGCATGAGAAAGACCCACCCCTGTGATTCAATTACCTCACACTCCGTCCCTCCCTTGGCATTGGGAATTGTGGCAGCTTCAATTTAAGATGAGATTTGGGTGAAGACACAGCCAAACCATATCAGTCAGATTTCACTAAGGTTTTGGATTAGTATTTTTGCTCAAATATCCCTTTGATTTAGGGTCTTAGAAAAGATTAGATTAAAAATATGTAAATTAGAACCTCACGATTCCTAGTCACTAGCAATGTGACCTCGAAGTCTTGACTTATCTTCTTAGAGCCTTGGTTTCCTCATCTGTTAAATAATGATAGAAGAAAAAACTGGCATGACAGAATTTCTCTGGCTATTGCATGAACTGATTCATGTAAAACACTTAACTCATTATCTGGATAGGAGACAATGCATTTTGACAGGTAATTTTGGTATCATATTTAATTCAGAGTTGGCACAAATCTAGGACATGAATGATTCTACCTTTATGCAGAAACTGGCAAAAGTGATTCATGCAACTCTTTCAGGGAGCTTTTCTGTTTTTGCAGTAAGTGCTCATCAAATGAAGGATAAATCACAAAGGTCTAAAGGGGAGACTTCCTGCCTCCTATTATACTTTACTGTATTTGATGTGGTAAAGTTTATGCTCTGGTAATATTTTTTACATTTTTGAAATGTATATCATTTATTTTAAAGGGCTTTTTGGTGCAACTGTGTTATTATATTTGCATTTGTTTGCCTGTTTTTCTTGTCTATACTCTTCATTTATTTATGTTTCTTTATGGTTTTCTACTCTTGATAACTGGATCTCTGTCCTCAAATTGCTTTACTTGTGTTACAATTCAAAGTTAGTCACCATTGGGCAAGTTTCTGGAAAGTTTTTATCCAAAATGGTAACAACTTCTTGTTGAAAGATAGGTGATTTTATCTTACCTATATATTTGTTTAGGTGTTGTAAACATTATTAAATAACTTTGTGTTGTTGGTAGCAGGAAAATCTGTGGTAAAAAAAAAAAAATTCATTTGTGTTATTAACACTATTTGTTCTTCATAAAATGTATTTTTTCCACTTTCAACCAGGTAGCTAGGTTCTCACCTTGGAGATTTTGCAAGACAGAAAATAGAAGCTGTTTGATGCTGGAAACTTAAACTCTTGTTTTTTTTTGTAAAAGCTTGGATTTGTTGCAGAGGTGATACGAATTATTCTAAAAAGGGAAAGTAGAGATAAATGAAAGGGACTTTTTTTTTTCTTTCCAGATTGGAAAAATCCAGAGGTTTTCAGTATTACAGGAGTATTGGTAACCTTTGCAGATTATTGCAAAATCTGCAAAAGTTGGAAGCTGTTAGAAGATGTAGCCTCATGGGGCATCTAAGCAAGCTGGAGTTAGGCACAGTATTTATCCTGAGTATGGCACAGAAGACTGGACCTAGGTACAGGTACAGGAATCCTGTATCCCACATTTAATGTGAAAGCCTGGATCCTGGCCTAGGAATCCCAAGGATTCTGTGTATCCCAAGGATTACACAGAAACATCAGAGTTTCTGGCTGTACATAAGCTTATCCTGGGTGAGACAGCAGGTAAACCAATGACTTTGACCAATAGTCTTACTGAAAAGTAGGAAAAGTACCCAATTCCTTAGCATTGTGTAAGAGCCTGGGAGCTTTGTATGATCTTTGTATGTTCTTGTGGCTGATTTTTCTGTCATATGGTGTGATGCTGGAACACAGTCAAATTTAAACTGGTTTTAAGAAAATAAAGAAATGGACTTATTTTTTGCAATTTGAGTTTGTGGATTGGGATTCATTTTACTACAGCTTCATGTATGTACAAGTATAATATTTAGCTCAACAACTCTTATGGATCATGACATTTAATAACTAGCCCAACATCTTGACAGCTGATAGCTCATGGTATTATCTTCTCTTGTTTACTTTTTAATAGTTTGTCTCGTTTTCCCAGCTATGATATGAGTTTCTGGAGTACAGAAATCTTGCATTTACTTTCTGGCATTCTCTGTAATATCTAGGGTATTAATTTAAATATCTGTGTCTGAATTCCCACCATTACATTTGTTCTAGAGGGTATTATAAAAGAGCAATATTGTTTTTAATGCAATGCTTATTTTCTTAGATTCTCAAAGGATGATGTTAATAATTAATACACTGTTAGTAGTCTGGGTAATAGTATTCATCTTAAGGGAAAAAATTAAGTAATAAAGGATGATGATAATCTTAAAGTAGCCTCTTTGTAGAGCTAGATGCATTAATTTTTATTTTCTTGAAAATAGTTATTGTGAATATACCAATTTGTCTGGTATATGGGATACCTAAAGATATTTTTCTTGAGCCAAATGTGGGAATTTATCCAGCACATGATTGCTTATAAGTATTCCAGCTTAACTTTATTCACTGAAGAATTGGTATAGCTCATCAAACAGTAAGAATGTTTGTGGAAAAATTTCAGGGCAACCTCCACTATTAACTGCCATTTTGCCTCATTTGCAACCACGACAAGGGCTTTTCCCGAGGTCTTGCCTGCGTTGGTTAAGACATATTTTGCAGCTTTCTTGGAACACTCTTTCATGGGCCTAGTTTAAGTGCTGTCAGCATCATGCTAGCTATACCTTCCTCATGTCATGCCACACATTCCTTTTCTTCATCAAATCACACATACTGCATTCATTTAGCCTTACAGGAAGGAAAAGAAAAAAAATATATGCCACTCAGATCTGTCTTTAAGACTGTTTTATCTCTTCTTTCTCTAGCTATTTACTGTTTAAATTCAGTGGTCATACATATGAGTAACTCCCATCACAACGTGGGTGGAAGGCTAAGCGAATCCTACCCACTTCTCTTGAGTTTTGCTGCAGGTACAGTAGTCCGGAAGTGGGATTATAAGAGGCAAGGTTTTATTGAAAACGCCTGAATAGCATTATATTGTTATGTATTTTATTTCATTAGCTTAGAAGCTTTTTTTAGATCTGAACTGTGACATAATTAAAGTCCAAAATATTCCTTCACTATTGCACCCAAATCCTTACAGAGCACCATGTGCCTTATGGCAAATAGTGGAGGAGGGAGTTCATCCAATAACCAGATGTTGGGTTTTACTTTTATCCATCTTTAACCTTGGAAATGGAGGCAGCTTATCTAAGTAGGATTGAATAGCATGTTTGATCTTAGCTTTTTAAAGTATTGTAAATCTGACATGTGTTGCTCTTTACTAAGGAATCCCTGATTCCCTCATTTGTGTTACTTTTGCCACATGTTTTCTAGCCAGAGGGCTCAAGTCAAGCATCTAGTAAATGTCTCTCTGTTTGTTCAAGTGGTACTAACGCCTCCTCTGGCCCTTACATTAAGAGTAAAGTGGGAATGGAATATGTTGGAGCTAAAAAAATATTTTCTTGTTAACTGAATAGTTGGTATTAAAAGATAACAAAACCTGTATTTACCTTCCCTACATTGTGATAAGCACAGCTTTCTGAATT
This sequence comes from Cebus imitator, assembly GCF_001604975.1. Taxonomy (NCBI): domain Eukaryota; kingdom Metazoa; phylum Chordata; class Mammalia; order Primates; family Cebidae; genus Cebus; species Cebus imitator. The sequence continues at coordinate 3,612,716 of NW_016107584.1, forward strand.
TGTTTACCTCATTCAGACTCTTACTCACTCAAGAGTTTTTTTGTCTTTGGGGTCTGATATATAAGGGAGTCCATTTCCTCTCTTTGGGAAATATGCTTGCTTTACTATTAGCCAGTCATCTCTAAAAATAATCCTTCTTCTCATCAAAAATATGTGGGTACTAAGATAAATTTTCTCTGGTTTTTAAGAGGTTTGGCCAAAAAGAAGGTGGGAGGGTTGTGGGGAGGAGGAGCTGATAAAGATTTTGAGGAGAGATCATGCTTCTTGGAGTTGTAATCTCTTACCAGTTTTATGATTTTGTGCTATTTAATATTTCTATGCATTGTCCTTGTTTTATGTACTTGATAGGATAATGAGATCACATAGTAGACATGTGGTGTTAAACGATTCTTTTCTTCTTATCTTCATCCTCCTTTCCTAACAGGCTCAGTGGTATCCATTGGTCTCAGTCCCCTCTTGTTCAGTCTTCATAGTGTCTTCTTCTGTCCACTTGATGATCTAACCCTGTCCACTTGATGATCTAACCCTGACCCTTCCCAATGAATGGTCTAAATGGAGACTCTGGAGACTTTGCTTGTAAAATGTTGCTGCCATTTACCATACCCTCAAAGAATGACACATGTTCTAAACATAGGAGGCAATGACATGATCTTCATGATAATTGGATTAATGCCTTACTTCTTTCTGGGATGTCAGTTCTAACCAGACAGGCCCCTGATCTCATTAATTCCCTTGTGAATCCAAAAAGCTGAATATAATTTTGACCTGCTAGAGATGCTCTACAGATTAAATAAACCTATGACTGAAAGTGCAGATCATTAGAGTAGCATTTGGAGTGTGTAAAGTTCATGCATAAAGTTAAATAACAAAAAGGAATTAAACTTCCTTTGGTTTAAATAAGGAAACTGTAGATGCTATAAACCTATTAGGTATATGCAAAATAACACAATTAGTTTCTTGTATCATGCACTGCACTAGATAACTGCCCAGGAATACATGATGAAGCCTGGAAAGATTAGATACTTACATTAAAAATGTTTTAGGTGAACCTATGCATATTAGGGTTCTCCAGAGAAATAAAACTAATAGTGTATGTGTGTGTTAAATTTAGGCATTATGGGAATTAGACCATGTATTATGGAGGTGGAGAAATTTTACAATCTGCCATCTGCAACCTGAAGAATGGAAGTCCAGTGGTGTAACTCAATTTGAATCAAAGCCCTGAGAGCCAAGGTTGGGGTTAGGGGCCCTGGTGTAAGCCCTTAAGCCCGAAGGCTTGAGAAGGAGGAGCTCTGATGTCCAAGAGCAGGACAAGGTGGATGTTCCAGCTCAAGAGAGAAAGTGAATTTGCCCTTCCTCCACTTTTTTGTCCTCTCCAAGCCCTTAACGGAATGAATAATGCCTTCCCACATTGGTGAAGGTGAACTTCTTTACAGTCTGTTTACTCAAATGCTAATTTATTCTGGAAGCACCTTCACCGACACACCAGAAATAGTGTTTTACCAGCTATCTGGGCATCCCACAGCCCAGTCAAGTTGACACATAAAGTTAATGATCACAAAATGCTTTCAAATCCAGAGCAATTTGTTATAGACTTTATTGCTCTACTGAGAAAACACGCACACACATATATATAATATATATATATATTATATATATATATATATTATATATATAATATATATATAATATATAATATATATGTGTATATATATAATATATATATATATATGTATATATATATATATTTTTTGAAATATTTGAGCTGTGAAGCCTGGAATGGTGTGTCAGGATTTCTCCATCTTAGAGAGTTTCTTCTCAGATCCACTCTCTCCTTGAAAGCTCTAGCAGAGCTTTTGTAGCTCCTCTCTTCTAGTGTTGAGTGCAGAGTAGATGAGGGAATCATCCCCAAAATTACAGATTTGGAGCTAATGGAATCATGTTCATCAAAAACAATAAACCAGGACAGAATTCCAACATTTGAATATTATCATTAATGTGTTCCTCACACAGCATTTAAGGCTAGCCATCCATTTCATATACAGTTTACCTTTGAACAGTGTAGGAGTTGGTGGTGCCACTCCCCAATGCAGATGAAAAATCTATACATAAGTTTTGACTTCCCACAAAACTTAACTACTAATAGTCTACTGTTGACTGGAAGCCTTGCAGATGACATAAACAGTGATTAACACATATTCTGTATGTTATGTGTTTTATATACTATATTCTCACAATGAAGTAAGAGAGAAAAAATATTAAGATAATCATAAAAGAATATATATTTACTATTTATTAAGTGGAAGTAGATCATAATAGAGGGCCTCATTCTCACTGATTTCATGCTGCATAGGCTGAGGAGGAGGAAGAATAGCAAGGATTGGTCTTGCTATCTAAGGTATAGCAGAAGAAAAAGGAAATCCACATATAAATGTACCCTTGCAGTTCAAATTTGTGTATTCAAGGATCAACTGTATTAGCTTATCTATGATCTAAGGAAGAAGGGAGACTAAATCAGGTTCCTCTTCCATGTTGGGATGTGACAGTAACAAAACTACATCTCAAGTCCAGAAACCACTGACTGTCATCCCTTCTAGCCTATGAGATATTATATACATATGTCAAAAATATACATTCTGAGTGAAATAATTTTCTTTGTAATTAAATGTATGTGTATATGTTAACTTTAGTACAATATTTATTTGTTTATTTATTTAACCTACCAAACAGCTTGGCCAGTCATACTCAATTTAAACCTAGGTTTCAGGGAAATATTTATTCCTCCAGTTTTATTCCTAAATTTTGTGTAAAGTTCTGCATGTATATTACTTAGTTACAGAAGCAATATTGAAGCAGGGCTCCAATTCGCTAAATTTACCCTTGATTGACAATGCATGAGAATCCAAATCTTATTTCAGTAACTCATGGATGCAATTAGTTATATGTATAATGAGGATTAGACAGGTCAGGAATTTTGTCCCATTAAGTGGACTGCTGAATAATAGAGCATTTTAATTCCAACCGGCCAGTGAAGGAACATTCACACTAATACAGTATTGTCATGACACATTGTTGAATGTTCTCATCAACTTGAAGCCACAGTTTATTAACATGTTTTCTGGGAATAACTCATGTATTGTCAGAACTTGAAGGAATAAGTTGTTGATGAATCAATGAGTAGCCATTAATTTGTGTTAATTATGTAGGTAACCTTAATTGATTGATATGCATGGCAAGTTGCCCTAGACTGAGTGACCTCTCATCCTTCTCATGGATTCACAGATTAGAGGCCATGTATTAACACACATGCAATCAGGTAGCTGGTGTTGTCCTTCTTGCCGTCTAAATGAAAACTACTAAGATACCCAATCATAGAACTGACCTTGCTTTTCAGCATTCAACAGAAAAATCCAATTCATAGTCCCTGATTGAGAGAAAAATTAGATTTGCTTGAATATTATACAAACTCATCTAACACAAACCCAAATATTCTACTCAGTCCCTCTCAATAACCTCTACTGTCACCTGTCCTTCATGGTTCCACATGGTTTCTCTCTTCCTTGTGGCAATGAGCCTGGCTTTATTTGGCTGCTGATCTATTCTGGTTATCTTTGGCTGGAGGTCAAGTACTTCAGGGTTGAAGGTAAAATGGATATAAAGAGACTTTGTCTCAGTTCTCATAGAGCTTTTATTCTGTTCAGAAAGACAGACATAAGTAAGATAATTTCCTAATTAGTGGACAATTGCCAATGATATCAGTGTTCTGAAGAAAGGAATTTGCCTGTTTGTATAACAGAGGTCTGGGAGCTTCACTTGGCAAGTGTCTATTGACCTGAGAGGTAAGAAGGATAGACAAGGGGCATGGTGGGAAGGGCAAAGAGAAAGGACCTGAGACAGCAGATAGGGTGGCACTTTGGAGAAACTGACAGAAGACTAGTATCAATAAAGGTCGGGGTAATGGTGGGGGGTGGGCAGGTAAGGTCCAGTGTTACAGGTTCCAAACATTGAAAATCTTGGTCTTTTCTTCAAAGAGCAGAAAGAAGGCCATCGAAAAATTCAGGGAAGATAATGGTATTATCACAGCAGAGTGCATTGCTCAAACATTTTTCGACGTTGTTTGAAGAGCATATTGGGGAGGATCCACGTTGGATGTGGGAAGACTGGCCCAGAGGGTTATTTAGATAAGAAATCATAAAAGCTTGGGTTGCAACAGCGGAAGTAGAAGTGGAGAGATGTAGACTCTTTTTGAATATATTTTATTGCTAAAATAAATAAGACTGTATGATGGATTAAAATCAAGGAAATGGGAGGGAGAGGGAGGTGTTCCGGCTTGGGCCACTGACGAGATGTCATGTCATTTACTGGTTTGATGCATGGTGCTTGCTACCTTTACTAACGTCAAAACCTGCTAAACTGGAGCTAAAATTCACTTTGTCTGTCTTCCGGAGCAGGCTTTCTTCCTTTTACTTTCAACGTTTATGTCAAAAATAAAATACTAGGGAAGACATGGAACTGGGAGAATTTCAGAAAGGCAGGTTCAGGAATTGGTATACAGGAGGTTTTGAAATATACCATCATGTTGTAATAATTGGTCATTTTAAAGCCCCTTTAAAGAAATTCAGAATCAGTCATTTTAAAGCTGACTCTCTCAGTTGAATAGGAAGGATGTTTTCTGGGAATGCAAGTAGCGGTGCCATGTTGGAAAGAAAATGTGGTTTAGGAAATGTGATGATATAAATGAAAACCATCTCTTTTTTTTAGATTTTACTGAAACTGTGTCTTTATTTATGTGTGTGTGTGTGTGTGTGTGTGTGTGTGTGTGTGTGTGTGTGTGTGTGTGTGTTTTGTTAATAGGTTACTCTTCCAGTCATCCACTCAATCATTGTTTTCATTCAAAAACATGTTCAGAGAGTGATTAATTCTCATGTCTGTTGCTAGAAGCTGAAGATAAATAACAATGAATAACTGTTGTACAATGTAGACAATGTCAGTCCAGGAGTCAGGAGACCTGGTGTTAGGCCCAGATCTGTTTCTATTTTTGTGTACATTTCTTTAAATAATTTATTTTTTGGCCTTTGTTTTCTTATCTGCAATATGGAAATTAAAAAAAATACATATCTGGATTACCTGAGAGGTACCAACCTTTATTTAGGAAAACAAAAACAAAAAAGATGCTCCCCAAACTGCAAAACAACATAAGAGAGGCAGAGAGATGATGCATTTTGTTTTTTGTAGAGTAAGGATAATATTACTACAGGCCTAAGGTTTTCAGGATTCGTAAATGACAGAAGACATGGAAAGTTATATTAAATACTAAATATCCTAAGTGATAAATACTATTCATACTAAATATTAAAACACTAAAAATTGAAATGTTTACTTGTTGCTGGAATAAGTAAGATTTTAACATTCCTGACACGGTGGTCAAATAATATAGTTTTGATTTGTAAGACAGACAACAGTCTAACCCCAGTCAACAGCCTGGGGTTAAGAAAAATTAGAATAATAATAATCATATTAGTTCCCATTCTCATTTAACATTCTCTCTCCCATGAAGAGCTTCAGGACCTTGCCCCTTCTGTGCCCTACTCTATGCACCCCACCTAGAGTTATTACTTTTTTTAAAAATGACTTCAATTCTGTTTGTGTTCTCTCTATCCCTTCCTAGTATTTTTTTTTTCTTGATGACTCCTGCCTGCATGGCTGTGAAGTCAGGGATTTTACTCTAAGAAGGCACTGCTTCTTAGCCAGGATGTATATCTTGGTACTGTGCATCTGTAAAAAAAAAAAAAAAAAAAAAAAAAAAAAAGGGGGGGGGGGTGGGTTGTTTTTTAAAAAAAAAAAAAAAAAAAAAAAAATTCAATATATGTGTGTGTGTGTGTGTGTGTGTGTGTGTGTGTGTGTGTGTATGTATATTTCAATTAGCCAGGCATGGTGGCATGTGCCTGTAGTCCCATCTACTTGGGAGGCTGAGGCAAGAGAATTGCTTGAACCTGGGAGGCGGAGGTTGCAGTGAGCCAAGATTGTGCCACTGCATTTCAGCCTGGGCGACAGAGTGAGACTCCATCTCAAATAAAATACAATAAATAAGTAAATAAAATTTAAAAATCCTTCATGTGTCATTTACCACCATTTTCCAAGCAGTTTTCTGGGCAGATGTGAGGAATAATGCCCTCTCCTGCCTCCACAACTTGGTGGTGTACTTCATGACTTGTGTGTCCCAAATCGGTATTGTTTTGGCCCCAAATCCATGGCACAATTTCTATAACCATCAATCTAACTCCCTGTCTCTTCTTTCTCTTGCCAGGCAAAAGCCACACTTTTGGGGCTAGAGTTTGGTCACTGGTTTCATATGACCAGTGATTTTTAAATTCAACTGTGTCTCATCTACTGCTACATATGTATCGATCTGTTTTAGAGGTTTATTTTTACTTCTTGACTATTTTATTGTACATTTTAAAAATTACCTGTCAAAATACCTTTTATTGCTTATGTCATGGTAAAAGTGCTTTGGTTGTGGAGTTATGAAAACCTTTGTTAGAATCCGTTCTCTCTCACACACTAGTTAAATCACCTGAGGGAAAACACTTAAAAGCCTCTGAATCTTAGTTTCCCGTAAAATGGACGTAAAATCTCACTAGATTTTTCTGAGAAGATGTCCTCAAAAAAATCTTGCACAGTGCCTTGCAGAGTTTCTGACTCAGAGAATGAATGTAATGAAAGTGTTTGCCCCAGGTTGACTAAAGAAAGCAGGGGTGACTTCTCATGAGAAAGAATCTCTTTTCGAAGCTGTGTTGTGCTTGATTACCCGAGGCACTGGGGAGAGTTTGTGTTCATCACCATGTTACATGCTATGTTTGGCAGTGTATTATATTCTGCTATATCTGCAATTTATTATGAGAAGGAGTTTGTATGAAGAATTCTATATTAATGTAAGTAGTATTGGATTTTCCTTCGATTCCTCTTGGTCCTGTTTTATTATTGCCTTGGTCTTTTCTTTTCAGATCATCATGTGAATGATGATGAAAGTAGAAACCATTCATTGAAAACAGAAAATGTGCATGATTGGGGAGTGAGTTGTCTCAGGGCAAATAATTTACTTGCTTCTTTTGATTATAAGCTTCTATGTTATTTGAAACTATTTTGCCTAGGGAGTCACTGTTTTGTTTTATTTTAGTTGTTTATGAATTCATCTGATCTGGTTCATTTTTAGAATCCTTGCTTTGGCTAGAAAAAAAAAAAAAGAAGAAAATGCTGGTAAAGGCCCTTTTGCAAAACATTTAAACCAAACTTAATAAGAAGGCAAATGTAAAAGAATGAATTGTAGCAAGTCTTCAGTGTCTCTTAATATTTCAGTTGAAAACCATAAAATTAGCCATGAAAACTGCCAGTTCCAGAGCCCCATAGCATAACCAAAATTCCCAGTGGTCTCAAATTAATGTAGTAGCAACTTGATTTAAATAATTTGGTCACTGATAATTTGATTTTTTTAACAGACCAGTAGAATGGACACTTCTAGGGTGAAGGAACTCATTTCTCCTCAGGAAGCTGGAGCATATTCAGTCTCTTTCTGTAAGTTCGGCTATCAAAGATGTATGCTGTATGTAGAGATTATTTTTAAGAAGGTTCTTGTCCAGATTGAACGGAGAGGTTGGCAAGCATTTTCTATAGTGGGCTCCATGGTAGAAATGTTAAACTTTGCGATCATATAGTCACGGTCACAGCTACTCTGTCACCGTAGGATGAATCCAGCTACAGACGATAAGGAAATGAGCAGATGTGGTAGTGTTCTAATAAGATTTATTTACAAACATAGTCAATGTGCCAAGTTTACTCCATGGACTGTATTCTACTCACCCCTGTTCTAGGGAGAGGGAGGGAGGGAACTTACTTTTGCTATATGGTTGACATGTGACATAGAAATCAGCATTCCAGAGTTCAGAAGTGTTTCTTCAACGCTGTTCCAAGGGCCTGAACATGAAGTCTTTAAATGATGCCTTGTACCCTATCCAGTTATGTAACTCCTTTGTACCTGGCACATTCAACAAATATTTACAGTCTTGTTTTTACCATGTGAAAGTCATGACTAAGCAATTTGAAGGTGAATATATATTAATATTTTAGTGGGTGCTATTGTACTAATTTCTTAGCCACTACCTCTCCCTTCTTCCACAAACAGGTATCATATAGCTTTTGACCAATATTAATGTCAAATATTACAAAAACTAATACAGTAAGCCAGGATTAGCAATTGGAGAAGTCCTTTTCAATGTTGGTAATAAAAAGAAAAGTTTAAGAGTATGGCGTTTGGAGTTACCCATACCTAGATTCAATTCCTGGCTTTGCCATTTACTAGAGATAAGAGACCTCAGCTAAATAAGTTCACCTCCCTAAATCTCAGTTACCTCATCTGTAAAAGAGGGAAAATAATGGTGTCTTCTTCATTGTTGTGATTACTAAAGAAAATTTTTGGAAAGCACTTAACATGGTGCCTACTAAGAGCTCTGTAAATATCACCTCTTATTATTATTAATGGTATATCATCAAAGTGCCAAATTCTTGGTATGTTCATACTCTAAAGAACATAAAAGTTGAAATTATAGAGGTTTTTTTTTTTTTCCAGGATGGATTGTTATGCAAAACCAATATTTCTTCTAGGAAAATGTCAGCTCATAGTCAATTAATAAAAACATTTTGATAATGTAGTCAAAGGTTAGAACCGAATTTTATTATTTATAGTAAAAAGTATTGATATGACAAATATATAAGCCAAATATATTAGTAGTTTTTAACCCATGGAAAGAAATGATTATTTTGAAGCAGGATAGCTTTTTCTGTCTTTACTTTTTTTTTGTTTCATATGCCTTCTACACATGCAAGAATACAGAACATTCAAATAGTTTCTGAGGAACTTATAAATATAAAGCAGAAATTTAGCATTGAAAGTAGATATTTCTTCACTTTCAAACTACATCACCTCCAAAAAGTCTAAGAATATTTTTTTCTCATTCTCTTAATCTGGTGGAAAATAGCTTAAAAGAATGGGTCTGGCCTGGCCTGGTGGCTCTCTCCTGTAAACCCAGCACTTTGGGTGGCTGAGGTGGGCAGATCACTTGAGGTCAGGAGTTCGAGACCAGCCTGACCAACATGGAGAAACTGTCTCTACTAAAAATACAAAATTAGCTGGGCATGGTGGTGCATACCTGTAATCCCAGCTACTCAGGAGGCTAAGGCAGGAGAATCACTTGAACCCTGGAGGTGCAGGTTATGGTGAGCTGAGATCATGCCATTGCAGTCCAACCTGGGCAACAAGAGTGAAACTCCATCTCAAAAAAAAAAAAGAAAGAAAGGAAAAGGAATGGCTCTTTGCATTTTCTTCCTTTTTCCCTTGAGACAGTATCTCACCCTGTCTCTGGACTGCAGTGGTGTGATCTTGGCTCACGGCAACATCTGCCTCCAGGGCTCAAGCCATCCTCCTACCCTAGCTTTCCAAGTAGCTGGAACTACAGGTGCATGCCACTGCACACGGCTAATTTTTGTACTAATTATTATTTTTGTATAAATGGAGTTTCACCATATTGCCCAGGCTGGTCTTGAACTCCTGAACTCAAGCAATCAAAGTGAGAAAATCCCAAAGTGCTGGGATCACAGGTGTCGGCCACCACGCCCAGCCTGCATTTTATTTCTCATCTTCAATAAATACAAATCCATATATACATATAAGTCTGGTATGTATACATGTAAGTTTATATTTAGTCTCCTAGAATAAGAAGTTGTATCTAGATATGTGTGTACACATTTTTTGGGATTTTTATATTTAAGTGCAACATCTTAAGGAGAGAGAAAGAAGGAGAGGAGAATTGCAACTATATGACGCTTTGTGGTAAGCTAGGAGTGGGGGGGGGGGCAATCTGAAAATACCCTCCTTTAATAAGCCATATTTCCTTACATAATATGATTCTGAATGCCATTGCACTCCCTTTGTTCTCATTCTGCCTATTCCTTCATCTCCATTGACCTTATATACACAGTGACATTAGGAATGACATGGGAACCTTACCAGAGTGTTTATCATGTAAATTTGGCAGCTGCTTTATCAAACCACTTGTTGTTAACTAATTTCTTTGGAGCCTCAGTTCAGTCTCTAAGAATCAGACATCAATACATACCTTATCTTATTAATTCTTTGGTATAACATTTGAAAGCCAGTAAAATTCGTTGTGCCTGAGACAAATAATCACAGTGATAAGAAGATAACCCAGGAAAAAAGTGAAACGAAGTAAAAACCAAGTGTAACAATGAAATCCTGATAGATTTGAAAGAAAACAGAAGTTAAAAGCGTTCAAAGGTGGAAACCTCAAATAACATTGAGAGCTTTTACAAGATATACAAAAGCATGAGACATAAATGTTGTATAAGTAACATAAATGGAGAAAGTAAAATAAAAGCAAAACAATACCCTGTAGTTTTGAGAAAACAATGAGGTGGCCAGGCATGGAAACTCATGCCTGTAGTCCCAGCACTTTGGGAAGCTGAGGCAGAATAGCTTGAGGCCAGGAAATCAAGAGCAGCCTAAGGAACATAGTGAGACCCTGTTTCTTAAATAATAATAATAATAATAATAAATTAAATTACTTGGGCCCAGTGGCACAAACCTGTACTCCTAGTCACACACTGAGCTATGATCATGCCACTGCACTTTATTGTGAGGGACAGAGACTGTGTCTCTAAGAAAAATAAATAAATAAATAATAGAATGAATGGAGAAGGCAGGCATAGATGGGACAGAATCTATAATTGTGGGTAGTGTTGATCAAAGGATGCTGCTGAGAAGAAGGGAAGGCCCAGTGGCTTCTGTGACTAGTGATGATAGAAAATACTAACCACATTCACACAAAATGAAAATGGAGATTCTCGCTCAGAATATGTGCAAGCCTTGCCAATGTCAGAAGAGTTTGATCTAAAGGGAGCATGCTAGGTATCAACCATTGATAAAAACAAAAAACTATCATTTTATAATAAAACCCTGTATCACTTAAAGGGTGAGATGTCCACAAACTTTGGGCCTTTTCAGAACATGTAATCTTGCCTCCTACAAACCACAGAATTAAATCATCGATAAATGCATTAGTTTCATAGTTACCCTCTGAATGTTTATTATTCAGACATAAAAATGAAGTTCCCAACCTGTAATATCTATTCGAAGTCATCAAGTAACATATAGATGTATCGTTTAAAAAACAAGAGGATCACACACATAGAGTTGATGGCTTAGAGATGACTATTTTTTTTTTCCTAAAATTGAGTGAATGCTTTTAAGAAATGGCTCATTATCTTTTGTTTTGATTTTTGAGACAGAATCTCATTCTATCACCTAGGTTGGAGTGCAGTGGCATGATCTCAGCTCACTGCAACCTCTGCTTCCCAGGTTCAAGCCATTCTCCTGCCTCCGCCTCCTGAGTAGCTGGGATTACAGGCACATGCCATCATGCCCGGCTAATTTTTGTATTTTTAGTAGAGATGGGGTTTGACCATGTTGGTCAGGCTGGTTTCAAACTCCTGACCCCGTGATGCCTGCCTTGGCCTCCCAAAGTGCTGGGATTACAGGCATGAATGGCTCGTTATCTTTAAGGGTACATTTCTCAAGTACACAATTTAAGTGGCTTATTTCAGACATCTTTCTCTCACACAACTTAAACAAAGATGTGTGTCTGTATGACCAAAGACAGTCTGGAGTTTGAGACGCCAGAGATCAGACAGAGAAGGACCAAACCTGTCAATCTGGAACAGGAGAGACTTCATTAGAAGCAGAGGTCACTCCAGGTAACATCATAAAGAGTGGGATGAAATGGGGGAAGGCTTGGACTTACAGAGAGTGGAGAAAGCTGATTTAGGGAGGGAGTTTTGGAGAATGAAAGGTTGGAGAACCTGTGCTATAGATAATTGAGAAAGAGAGAAAAATGGGTAAGAGGTACATTACAGGCCACATAAACCAAGTTCTGTAATATTCTATGAGAAACCAGAGTAAAGAACAAAACCTGCTTTAAAATGGCATAATTTGATATTATATAAGAACTAAACCACAGAGATCTCCATGTTTATTAGGGTTTAATTGTTTAAATTTTCTTTTATTTATTTTTTGAGACAGAGTCTCACTCTGTCACCCAGGCTGGAGTAAAATGGCACGATCACAGCTCACTGCAACCTCCACCTCGTGGGTTCAGGCAATTCTTCTGCCTCAGCCTCCCGAGTAGGAGTAGCTAGGATTACAGGCATGCACCACTGCACCTGGCTAACTTTTGCATTTTTAGTAGAGACAGGGTCTCACCATGTTAGCCAGGCTGGTCTCGAACTTCTGGCCTCAGGTGATCTGCCTGCCTTGGACTCCCAAACTGTTAAGATTACAGGCATGAGCCACTGCACTTGGCCATTTTTTTTTTTTTTTTTAGAAGAGAGTGTGTTGCAGTTGCAGATTTACCAGAGATTATACAACATACCCTTGTGTCTCTTTTTTACTAACCCGTATTTAAGAAAATCAACCCAGAAAGCAGCAGAAAGCAAAATCTATTGTATGAGATATCCCCTATAAATGGCATCCAAAACACACAAACAATTCCAGTGGGAAGAATATTTCAGGTTCATATGGAATTTTCACTTACTTAGACAAATCCTAAGTGACCTATTTGTTTTAACATTTTTCTGTTTCTGAAAACTGAGATTCTATATTAGCATCACTTTGCCTTGTAGACATTGCACCGAGTGATTTCTCAGGCAGTTTTTCCTTTGAGAACTGTGCTGGTTTGCTGGGGCTGCCGTAACAAAATACCACAGACTGGGTGGCTTACGCAACAGATACTTTTCTCACAGTTCTGCAGGCTGGAGGTCCAAGATCAAGGTGTCCCTGGGGTTGGTTTCTTCTGAGGCCTCACCTTTGACTACGCTCTCCATGTCCTCACACAGCCTTTCTTCTATGCACACCCTTCCTGGACGTCTACTTATGTGTCCTAATTTCTGCTTCTTCAAAGGACACCAGTCAGACTGGATTAGTGCTCACCTCAGTGGCCTCTTTTTTAAATTAATTTATTTTTATTATACTTTAATATCTGGAGTACATGTACAGATTGTGCAGGTTTGTTACATAGATATACTCATGCCATTGTGGTTTGCTGCATCCATCACCCTGTCATCTACATTAGGTATTTTTCCTAATGCTATCCCTCCCCTAACCCTCAATCCCCTGCTATCCCTCCACTAGTCCCCTACCCCCCAACAGGCCCCAGTGTGTGATGTTCCACCAACCCCACGTCCATGTGTTCTCATTCTTTTTTTTTTTTTTGAGACGGAGTTTCACTCATGTTACCCAGGCTGGAGTGCAATGGCGCAATCTCGGCTCACCGCAACCTCCGCCTCCTGGGTTCAGGCAATTCTCCTGCCTCAGCCTCCTGAGTAGCTGGGATTACAGGCATGCACCACCATGCGCAGCTAATTTTTTGTATTTTTGGTAGAGACGTTGTTTCACCATGTTGACCAGGATGGTCTCGATCTCTTGACCTTGTGATCCACTCGCCTCGGCCTCCCAAAGTGCTGGGATTACAGGCTTGAGGCACCGCGCCCGGCCCATGTGTTCTCATTCTTCAACACCCACTTATGAGTGAGAACATGTGGTGTTTGGTTTTCTGTTCTTGTGTCAGTTTGCTGAGAATGTTGGTTTCCAGCCTTATCCATGTCCCTGCAAAGGACATGAACTCATCCTTTTTTATGGCTGCATAGTATTCCATGGTGTGTATGTGTCACATTTTATTTATCCAGTCTATCATTGATGGGTATTTGGGTTGGTTCTAAATCTTTCCTATTGTGAACAGTGCCAGTGGCCTCTTTTTAACTTCATCACCTACTTAAAGAACTCCCCCATCTCCAAATACAGTCTCATTCTGGGGTACGGTAAGTTAGGGCTTTGAATTTTGGGGGAACTCAAAATAGCCTGTAGCAAGGAACAAAGACCGATTTGCTGCGTATTTGAAGGTAATCATGAGTTTGGCTGCAGAGACGAAGGGAACTTCAGGTCTCGGTGAGTTTTTAAGCCAGGGTCTCATACTCTCCGAGTCTCCTCAAGAATTGTAGATGAAAGCCTTCCCAGAGGGCAACCCTGTACAGGTATTTATAGCATTTCTCATGTTGTAGTTATTGCTGCACATACTCAGATGCCTTCAGGAAGCTGTCAGTGCTCGTGCTGTCTACCAGACGTATATTTTCATGAAAAAAAATATTGATTGAAAATGAATCATTCAATTAAGCAGTTTATGAGTAAGTGGCCTCTGATGGGATACAATTCATTGAAATCTGAGATGATCCAATCAACATTATCTTCCCCTATGATATATTTTCATGTATTTTTCCTTAAGTGGAGATTGGGCCCAGGCCTGGAGGACAATTTGTATGGGTAGATTTTGTATGATTAAATGGAATTAAATGTTTTCACATAAAAGAAGGATTCAGGTGGTATTTATTTTCTTCTTTTCCAAACTCTGCCTCTTAAATTATAAGACATATGTTTGAATTTTTTTTGTTTTTCTCTTATTGAATAACTACTTGTCAGACCAGGTATGATGACTCAGGCCTGTAATACCAGCACGTTGGGAAGTTGAGGCGGGTGGATCATCTAGGGTCAAAAGTTCAAGACCAACCTGGCCAACATGGTACAACCTGGTCTGTGCTAAACATGCAAAAATTAGCCAGGCATGATGGCACATGTCTGTAATCCCAGCTACTGGAGGAAGCTGAGGCAGGAGAATTGCTTGAGGCCAGGAAGTGGAGGTTTCAAGGTTGCAGTGAACTGAGATAGTGCCGCTGCATTTCAGCCTGGGTGACAGAATGATACACCATCTCAAAAATAAATAAATAAATAAAAAAGAAAAGGAAAAAAAAAGAGTAACTACTTGCCTTCTTAAATCAGAACGTGTCAATGCACAGGTTTCATAATAAGTCCTGACAAAGAATTGATACTATTTTATATTTGCTAGATATACAAATGTCCATTCATATATGGATAGATCTCTTTTATCAGAAACTCATTTAAGGCTTTGTCTTTTTAAAAGGCACTATAAAAACTGGGACTGCCCATGAATGTTGACCATCCTCACCTCTGTTTGCTTCTCAGGAATGGAAAATTTCTGCCCTAAAGACTTCAGGCAGTAGGTTTCCTTCTCTCATCTGTTGACTCCGAGCCAGAGGATTTTTTCCAGATTTCTCTCACATACTCTGAGCATTTAGAATAATGCCCTTGACTCTCACATGTAGTTTTCTAGGTTTGGTGTTTACAAAGAAATAGGAAATGATGGATGCTTCTCAACATTGCAGGAAAACATCTAGTGGGTAATTTGATAAGTCATGATCCTTAACAGTCAGAGATTCTCCTCCATAAAGTGAGAGAGGTAGTGTGGGAAGTAGAAAAGTTCCTTTTTAGTTTCCTTTCTTGTTAAAGAGTAAGTGTGCTCACAACTTTGTTAAGCCCTATCCTATGTAGCTTTTAGACATGCCGTGCCTACAGGCATGTAGTACATTCTGTGTCCTTGTACTTTAACCAAAATATCTGTGCTGGACATTCTCACAGGCATATCCCAGCTCTCCATTGCTTTTACCTGTTTAGAAAAGTTGTAAGTTGTTAGCCAATCGAGTTTTAGATTGTGAAGTCTGGCTCCAGCAGAGATCAGATACAGCATTAAGGACGACCCCAAATGTATAAGAAATAAATTTGTGTGTTTTCCTTTATTTATTGTACTCTCATGGCAAGATGGCTAGTGAGAGTACCCTTCCTGCAGTCCAGGAAGTAAAAATTGTATTGCTGAAAGATCCTTTGTCTCAGTGCTAATTTTTCTTTGCGGCACCGAGCATCTATTTCCAACAGGCAGTTAAACGTGGGAATACAAATCTGTGTCTGCAGCCCTCTGCGGTCTCAATGTGGAAAGTCCTGACTTTTCCCTCTGCTGGCCTCAGCCATCTCTAAAATGCCCAGCTACGAAACCAAGTCCCTGAACTTCCTCCGATCTCTGCCTTGACTCTTGATGCCAGGCTTCTGTTGTGCTTATTCTCCATCTAGTGGGTTTTGTGAACCTCTGTTATCCATGACCTCTTTCACAAGTATTGACATTTACACACAGCATCTGTTCTATTATTTACTTAATAGTTTTCTTTAAATCAGAAAGTTGTGACTTCATTTACTTATGAAGGCAATTTTATGCCATTACCACACACTTCAAAATCTATATCATATGCCATTAGTGTAAGGTAAATATAAAAATTAACATCACAGAAACAGAGTGTAATGGAAAGTATCATGACTAACTGTGTGTCAAGTTCTGGATTAGTATTTTGATCTAACTCCATAACATCTCCTTGCTGATTCCTTCAGCTAGAACTTGTTCCAGACACTGGGAATGGCAGGGGGTGGGGGATAAGACAGATATGGTCTATGAGCTTGTGAAACATAGGTTCTATTGAGAGAGAGAAACAAGAGAGATAAATAAGCAACTAAGCGAGCTAACCCCTCCTGCCAAGAAAATCAGAAAGAAGCGTCTCAAAGAAACAGAGAGAGTGTAGGGATGAAGAATGCCTACGAGGCAGTTCTTATGATTGTTTGCTTTCTACAGTTGAGGAATTGAAAGACTGAGTATGTTAAAGAACCTACTCAAAGCCGTAAAAGTAGGAAAAAGCAGAGCCAGGCTTCCTCCAGTTAGAATAGTGTGGACATGGGCATCCCACTCACCAGACTGAGTCCCGTGGCTATGTTCATTCCCTCTGCCCACGTGAACTCTTGTTCTTGTCTTGTTTTCTGCAGTGAACAGGAATCCCTAAAAGAAGTACCTTTACCTTTCTTCTTCCTTTTCTTCTTCAAACTCTCACTTGTCTGATTTGTTTATTTTCCTGTTCTTCAATTGCTGTAGAATGAATGTCCCCTCCACCCTCTGCCCCTGAGTTCCTGTGAAGAAATCCTTACCTCTAATACCTCCTGATGGTTATTAGGAGGTGGGGCCTTTGGGAGGTGACTCAGACATAAGGATGAAGACCTCATGAGTGGGATTAATGCACGTGCGGGCACACACACACACACACACACACACACCCCAGAGAGTTCGCTTGCCCCATCTGCCAGCCTTGTGAGGATACAACGCACACACACACACACCCTCCAGAGAGTTTGCTTGCCCCATCTGCCAGCCTTGTGAGGATACAACACACACACACACACACACACACACACACACACACACACACACAAGAGAATTCGCTTGCCCCATCTGCTAGCCTTGTGAGGATACAATGAGAAGTCAGCAGTCTGCAGTCCCAAAGACAGCCTTCACCAAAACCCAACCTTGCTGGAACCTTGTCCTTGAACTTCCGGCCTCCAGATCTGTGAGGAAACATTCCTGTTGTTAATAAACTGCCCAGCTGGAGTAGTCCGTTATTGCAGCTTGAACTAAGATACCAAGAAAAATAGCAGTCTTCATCAAATGATGTATTCCAAGATAGAGCTTTTTTTGTGGCGTGCACAAGCAAATAAAGGAGCCACACATTTCAGTGGAGTGAGTGAAAGAGCTAAACATTTTTAAAAGTTATAAATTATGAAGATTGTGATGCTACAGAAAGACATCTTTTCAGCTTCTGTTGTCTTTAACTTGGATTTATCATGACTACTTTGAGTATTGTAAAAGAGGATATCGTGCAAGGCGGTTATTCTACCCTTCAAAGATATGGTTAGGGTTCTTTCAAAGATTATAATGCAATGATTAAACTGGATTATGCTGAAGCATCTTTCAGAACTGCAAAGGTACTTTATCAGTAGAGTATGGAAATTTTAAGTTTGCGGATTGCGCCCTCTTCTGGTGATTAAAAGTTATCTTTTTTTTTTTCTTAATGTGTTTTCTATTTCGTATTCAAATATAATCCAAAACTCGTCCTGGGAATTAAATTTTTTTTTTTAATTTAAAATTGAGAAGTGGAACATGAGTTGCCAGAGTGTGAGGTTCTGGAAAGGTAATTCCCCTTGAAAGCGTCCGAAATTCCTCCCCTATTCTGGTGTAAGTGAAATTTGAGTGTACTCTAACATACTCCAAACACAGCATACAACGAGTGTAGGGTACCTTATTAAAGTGGTTGCTTATTTTTCCAGCATTGGTGAATTATGTTTTTAACTGTAAGTAAATTTGACAATGTTTTAAGGATTGCACACACTTATCAGGGAATGATGGTGCAATGGCTAGATACTATTTCCTGTGAAAATGAGCAGCACGGTGCTTGGTTTGGATCATTTTTACTTCTTCTTCCAGCCTCTCATTCTCTCTTCCCATGGCTTAAAATTAATACACATGCAAGTAATATGCGGTTTCTTCCCAGCCTCCTTCCCTTTTCCTATCCATGTAATGGCTTTGCCTGGAGCTCTTTCCATTAAATGACATGCTGAAGTAGATTTCATAGCAGTTTCATAACCAAAATAGCATTTCCATATTTTTCCTAGTGTCAAATGTCTATGAGATGGAAAATGGGAAGAGACCAGACTTCAGTTTAGAATTCCTATTCAAATCAATTTTCTTTAAATCAGACACAAACTGAAGCTGATGTTCATTTTCACAAGTGATTGTTTGAAAAGCCCAACTTGGGTGGGCTGCCTTAGATATTGTATTTGTTTAACTAGGAGATTATGCCTCCCCTGATTTCTTATTTTTAAAAGCAAGCACAAATATCTTGCCTTTGGCATAAAAACAATGATCTACACAGAAATTAAGTATTTTTCTTTATGCTGTTTTAGAAAGCAACGTATGAAATTTTCAATGTCCTAAAGATGAGCTAACTAGGAAAGACACATCCTGTTCTTCACACAAATATAACAAAGACATTACATAATCTTAAACCTCTGTCCTGTGACCCAGTTGCTGTATCTAATGATAATAATACAGAAATTTAGATTTTTAAAAGAAGTACTTTTTATGAAGGCAACTGCTTGCTGAAAAGACCATGTCCCCACTGGCCTTAGAATAACTGTGTAGGTACCGCCATCTAGTGGTGGTTATGCAGAAGACTACAGCAAAATTACGTTTCCACTGTCTAATGTGAAGTAGCTCTTCCATTAGTGACAAATTGACAGCTGAGATGAAATGTTGCACCTGAAATTTACTTACATTTTAAATTAAACTTAAAAGACAGGATCATTCCCAAAGTGAATAAAAATTTCTACAACTAAGATGGATTTATTAAAATCCTCTGTGGGAGGTGACATGAAACCGGGTACGGGTAGGAGAAATCTTGAGCTTCGGAATCCGCTGAGTGTGAGTTGTAATACCTGCGCTAGCTGTGCGGCTTGAGGCAGAGCACATAACCTCCTTTGAACCTCAGCTAGACTGTTTTTACAATGAAAATGACACAAGCGTATCTACTTTAATGGGTTGAGGTCCTGGAAAGGGCTCAAGAAATGGTAACTATTTTTATAGCTATTCTGCATTAAAGAATTAAAACATCAGTGTTTGTTGGTAGGGATTTTTCTCCAGATTAACTGTGAATTTCTTGAGGGTGGAAGCTGCCTTAGCCCCCCTTTGGATCTGAGATATCTGCCGACCTGCCTGAGGCAGAGTAAATGTTAGTAGAATGCACGCATCTTTTTCCATCTTGCAAGGCAGGCTGTAGTTTTATAAGGTTAGAGGCTGGGAGTGAGACTTGTTTGCATTCCTTATCATTCATAGAATAGAACTTAAAGTAATTGATTCATACGTTTTTTTATGAAACATTGACGAATCTGCTGAAACTTGTGCAGCATCTACTTTGTCATGTAGCTATGTGTTAATATATCCTTCAGTTCACAGTCTTTAATCTCAGGATTTTCTTTTCATTATGTACTTCCCATAACAATCTCAACTCCTTGTTTATTTGTCCATTGCTTAATCATCTCTCATAGCATTGCTCTTGAGTTTATATGAAATTGCTCTGTGGAAAATAATATGGCTATTTCTTCTTCTTTACCTCCAAAATTTTGAAATGTCCAGTGTGGTTTATTTGCAAAAGAGTGATTGTCTTCTGGTTAAAATTGAATTGTCGAAGCCTGCTGTTGGCTTCTGGGATTTGACTTGAATTTTCTTTTGGGAAATGCATCAAGTGGCCTTCTTTCAAAGCCATTTTTTTTTCTTTTTATTCATTTGCTTCTTCCTGGAGCAAAAGACAGATAATCTGAAGGAATTTTCCTATGCACATTTGATTGGCATCTGCTTCCCCGACTAGAATATCAGCTCCAGAAGGACCAATATACAGTTATATGCCAGTATGTAGCAGAAAATTAGTGTCTAATGTTAAATGAATAAACACATAGAGAAAAAAGGAACAATAAATGATGGAGGCAAAAATGCAGTTTTTTAAAAAACTTAGTTTTTAAAATACAAGATCTTCCCAATATGGTTTCAGCTGTGTGTGAAAGGTTATAATGGGAAGGAAGACAAATTGGTGAGAAGATCAGTGACTTTGGAGTCAAATAGTCTTAGGAACAAATCTTGGCTCTGCCATGTGAAGGACCATGTGTAAATTAATCATATAGGACCTCAGCTTCTTAGATGTAAAATTAAGATCATAATACGTTCTTCATAAGGTTGTTGTGAGAAATAAATGACAAAGAGAAACAAATACATGGGTGCATTTAATTTTCCGGGGTGGAGATAAATGAGAAAGCATCTAACCCTAGTTGGAAAGACAAGACTTCATTGAGGAGGAGGTGTTTCAGTTGGAGTTTGACAAAATGGAATGAGAGCAGTAGATTATAGTCCAGTAAGAAGAATTAACAGAGATGCTTGGGACCGGAAGTGTTTCAGATTTCAGATTTTGAAATTTGAGAATAATTGCATATGCATAATGAGATATCTTGGAAATGGAATCCAAGTCTAAACACGAAATTCATTTATGTTTTATATGCACCTTGTGCACATAGACTGAAGGTAAATTTAAACATTTTAAAATCATTTTGTGTATGAAACAAAGTTTGTATTAGATACTTATGTGTGGAATTTTCCACTTGTGGTTTTATGTTGGGTACTCAAAAAGGGTTAAAACTTGGGCATTTTGGATTTTAAATTTTCAGATTAGGGATGCTCAAACTGTCTGTACACATATTTAACTCATTTTATCACTTGCTTGTTTGGTTTACTTTCACTTGGCAGAAATGGCTTCCAAGCTCTTAGGCTAGAGATATAAACTTTATTCTCTTAATCACATGAGGTACCTTCCTGATAGAGGCTAAAAGAGTGACTCTCCTGATTTTAAATCACTCAGTGTAGACAAATAACATATACATAAATGAACACACAGCCTGGGTACAACAGCTATACCAATTGAACCAAACTCTCTGGAAGTACATGCCAGTATGGCAATAATAAAATGACTGATCAGATTATAACAGGTGTTGGCAGAAATGGAGAGTGATTAGAATCTTTCTAAACTGCCGGTGGAAATGTAAAATGCAGCCACTTTGGAGAGCAGTTGGGCAATTAGCTCAAAAGGTTAAACATAGAGTTACCACATGGCCCAGAGGCTTCAATTCTAGGCATATATTTAAGAGAACTGAAAATATATATCCACACCCAAACCTGTACATGAATGGTCATGGCAGCATTATTCATAATAGTCAAAAAGTGGGAACAACTTGAATGTCTATCAGCTGATGAATGGTTAAATAAAATGTGGTATATCATACAATGAAATATTGTTTACAACAAATACAATGGAGTGTTGATTCATGCCACAACTTGAATGAAATGTGAGCTGAGTGAAAGAAACTAGACATAAAAGGTAACATTTTGTATGATTCCATAGAGACAGGCAAATTCATACAAACAGGATAGGTTAGTGAATACTTAGGGCCAGAAAAAGGGAGGATTGTGGATAATAGCTCATGGTTATGTTTTGTTTGTTTGTTTGTTGAGATGGAATCTAGTTCTTTCACCTAGGCTGGAGTGCAGTAGTGCGATCTCTGCTCACTACAACCTCCGCCTCCCGGGTTCAAGTGATTCTCCTGTCCCTCAGCCTCCTAAATAACTGAGATTACAGGTGTGCACCACCACACCTGACTAATTTCTTGTGTTTTTAGTAGAGGCGGGTTTCACCATGTTGACCAGGCTGATCTCAAACTCCTGACTTCAAGTGATCTGCCTACTTTGGCCTCCCGAAGTGCCGGGATTACCAGTGTGAACCACCATGGTTGGTTGAGGTTTTTTTTTGAAGTGATGAAAATGTACGAAAAGTAATTGTGGTGGTAGCTTCACAGAGCTTTAAATACACTAAAATTGATTGAACTGGATACTTTAAATGAGTGAATTCTGTGGTATGTGAGTTATATCTCCGTAAAGCTGCTACAAAAATAATCTCTGGGGATGAGGTCTGAGTGATTTTGATACATAGTAAGAGTTAAAAATCACTATTCTTAATGGACCAAAGTAACTAATCTTTACTGCTGTACATATAGTTTAAACCAGCTATTGACTGCAAGGGATGGGTGAGATTAGGGACAGTCAGTAATATATCTGCATAGTTCAAGGACAATTTGACTTCTGCTGTGCATCAGCAAAGTTAGCTTAAAAGACTGGATACAAAAAATGACACTTGGTCATGAAGGTTTTGAAAATAATTAACATCAACTCAACATAGAATCAAATATAGTGTGATCAAATTTACTCTGATAAAGAGTAGAAAGAAACTAAATTTAGGACATGATCATGGTAAGATAAATGGAAATGCTGTGTAAAGGAACCAGGAGGTGTACTCTTTGATGGTAAATTCTGCATTTTTATTTGACCTAGATGGATTTTCATCAGAGTGTTCCAAATAAAAATATATCTTTGAGGATAAAATGTTCGGCTTCATGGTAACACCCTTGAGGTTTTTGACATCTACTTATATTTATTTTTTCAGATAAAAAATATGGCATTATGACTAGTTTCAGGAAAACATTCTTGTGCAGATGTTTCTGTCTTTGGCAGGCTGACACATTAGAATATGAATTCAAAGACTTCTATAAAAATATTTTTTAGCTCCTTGTTTTTATTTAAAATATATATTTTTTAAATCATATTTTTTTTCTAGTTTTAAGAATATTTTCTTTGGGCAGGAAAGCGTTTTGTCATTTGAAAACATAATTATAATCCACATTATTCATATTTAGGCTAGTTGAAAACTTTTTTTGGGAATTTATCTTTCTCTCTCCCTTGTGCTTGATTTCTTGTTTCTGGTATCCTTGTCTGCCTCTTTTTAAAGTTAGTTTTAGTTTTGGCTTTGTTTGTTTAACTCTTTAATTTGAATACATTATAAATTAATAGAAAGTTTCAAAGATAGCACTGAGAAAACTTGTATATCCTTCACTTAGTTTCCTCAATGATTACCTCTTATGTTACTAAAGCACAAAAGTCAAAACCAGAGAACTGAAATTCTATAATGTATGTATGTAGTTCCTTGTCATTTTGTCACATTTTCAGATTTATCGCCATGATCAAAATATCTAACTGTTCCCTTTCAACAAAAATCACTTCATTCTCATTTATCATTACATCCATCTCCTCCTCACCATCCCTCACCCTTGGCAACCACCAATTTGCTGTGCCTATCTATAATTTTGTCATTTCAAGAATTTTACCTACATGGGATCATATAATGTTTCAGATTGACTTTTTTCAATAGGCGTAATGACTTGAGATGT
>NW_016107584.1:3637676-3639622 GCF_001604975.1 Cebus imitator
CTCCGCCTCCTGGGTTCAGGCAATTCTCCTGCCTCAGCCTCCTGAGTAGCTGGGATTACAGGCACGCGCCACCATGCCCAGCTAATTTTTTGTATTTTTAGTAGAGATGGGGTTTCACCGTGTTGACCAGGATGGTCTTGATCTCTTGACCTCGTGATCCACCTGCCTCGGCCTCCCAAAGTGCTGGGATTACAGGCGTGAGCCACCGCACCCGGCCAATTGTTTTTAATATCTCCTGTATATACACTAAGAGTCGTATCAGACACTGTTACAATGTTTTATTGGCCACAAAATAAAAATTAAAAATTCAAGAGGAGGAAAAAGTCTATTATATTCATGACATCTTTTCTTTTTTTTCTCCTTCCTGATCTTCTAAGAGTCCTTTCATTAGTATTTCCTTTCTGTTGGATAAATGACAGATAAATAACTTCCTCTGGGATCCTTTTGGTCTAGGTCTGCTGGTGACAAATTTTCTTAGCTTTCCTTCATCTGAGAATGCCTTTGGTATGGGTGAATTGTGACTCCCAAATATATGTATTGAAAACCTAACCCCCAGTACCTCAAAATGGAAATATGGTCACTGTGGGTGTTATATTAGTCTGTTCTCACACTGCTCTAAAGATACTACCTGAGACTAGGTAATTTATAAAAGAAGGAAGTTAACTGACTCACAGTTCCAGATGGCTAGGGAGGCCTCAGGAAACTTAAATTATGGCAGAAGGTGAAGAGGAAGCAAGGACCTTCTTCACAGGGCACTGGGAGAGAGAAGTATGAGCAGGGGGAATGCCAGACGCTTATAAAACCATCAGATTTTGTGAAAACGTGCTCACTATTATGAGAACAGCATGAAAGAAACCACCCCTATGATCCAATCACTTCCCTCCTTCAACATGTGAGGATTATATTTCCAGATGAGATTCAAAGGGGAATGCAGAGCCAAACCAGACCAGATGAATTTAGATCAATCAAGATGGGTCAGACCGGAGTAGGGTGGGCCCTTCATCTCAAATAACTGGTGTTCTTATAAGAAGAGACACACACTCAAACACAGAGGAAGAGAGCCCACTGAAGACAGAAGCAGAAATTGGAGTGATACTGCCACAAGCCAAAGGATGAACTGGGGTTACCAGAAGCTGGAAGAGGCAAGGAAGGATTCTCCCCTAACAGCTTTGGAGGGAACATGGTCCAGGCAATACTTTAGTATTAGACTTCAAGTCTTCAGACATATAAAAGAATAAATTTACATTGTTTTAATCCACAGGCCTATAGTAATTTGTTTTGGCAGCCCTAGAAAACTAACACAGGGTGATTGATATGTTTCTGAACAAAGCATCTTTCAGTCTTAAGCCTGTATGTTACCTGTTGGGCTGCCAGGGCTGTGAACTGAGACTCATGTGAGTCGGAGGCTGGAGCAGCCTGGGGAATCTCCGTGTTAAGGAAATAACTTCCCCTGAGTCCCCCTTACGTTTAGCGTGGTACCCCTCCCTCAAATGCACGTGGTTTCCTCTAGTCTTGAAACAGTCAGTTTTACCCTCTCCAAAAAAAATAACTCCCAAGCCTTTGGCAGATGAGCGTGGTGGAGGTGGTGGATTACCCAGCTGTCATGAGTAGGAGCATATGGAATGGATCTTGCTGATTACTCATGGGACTTTCAAGCAATCTGTTTATTTTTAGCCCCTTGCCTACCACTTCCAGGTGGCATGGGGAATTTTTGACCCTTTGGGAGTTGGGCAAGCAAATTCTATTGCTTCCCAGTCTTATACTGCCTACAAAGCTCAGGTGGCAACCTCAGATTCCATACATCTTTACAATTTCCTGCTTCCAGAATCTTATTCCCCTCTCCTGTTCTGTATTATTCTCTGTTCATACCATTATAAACCTTTTATGATTTCATTTTTGTGGGTGTTTTGGAAGGACTGTGTAGATTTGGTTTGCTGTCTTCCTCT
>NW_016107584.1:3641402-3657673 GCF_001604975.1 Cebus imitator
AAAAAAAAAAAAAAAAGAGAGAGAGCATAGAAACACATTTGCTATTTTCCTTCTTTTGATCATAAGAGTTATGAAAATTATACATCTATTTGTTTATTTTTTCCTGCTCTGAAACTCAGCCACAGTGGGGGGAGAACTGACAGTTTCACCTGGGAAAGACAGATAAGTTGTCCTATATTGGTTTTTGAAGAATTATTACCTTACTTAGTTATTTATAATAATCAAACTACTATATATTTTTCCTGAATGACTTTATAGTCAAAAATTGATTATATGATTATAGAAAAAACTTACCAATTTTTATAAGCAAATGTTCCCGTGGTTTGGACATTTAAAGTAAAATTTCAATTCTTATTAATGGCTAGATAAAATAGGAAAATCATAAAAAGTGTATAAAATTTTTATAACATTATTCAAGAGGTAAAGAACTGAAGTGTTTAAAAATATAAACAAAGCTTTATGTTTTTAATTAGCTGATTAAGATACTTGAGTTGCTGTGTATATATTTCTTTGCCTATAAATTATATCAGTCATGTGCTAGTAGTAGAGTTCATAATATGAGTTTTGATGTGTGTAAGATCGTGAGTGTCTCTTGGTCTCTATATGTAATTGTGACCAGAGGTGATTGCTATTCTGTACATTTAATGGTGCTTCTGGTAATGTAAGTTATCCACCATTGTGTCCTACTATAAAAATTGTACAGTTTCTTTACTAAGTTATCTTATATCTGGTATAAAAATGTCCCATTTTTAATTCTGTTTTCTCAAAATGATATGCTTTGTAGCATATGCAAGTGCTTTAATGATTACTGTATATCTTAGTGATCACTGGTTATTGATTACTGTTATTGAACTGATTGAGATATTATCCAAGTGTATCTGAGAAATATAAATAAAGTTAGAGAGTGAAGACATCTGATTAGTTTATTTTTACACTGCTATAAAGAACTGCCTGAGACTGGGTAATTTATTATTTTTTTATTTTTATTTTTTCGAGACAGAGTCTTGCACTGTTGCCCAGGCTGGAGTGCAGTGGTGTGATCTCAGCTCACTGCAACCTCTGCCTCCTGAGTTCAAGCAATTCTCTTGCTTCAGCCTCCCGAGTAGCTAGGATTACAGGTGACTACCACCACGCTTAGCTAATTATTTTTTTTATTTTTAGTAGAGACAGGGTTTCACTATGTTGGCCAGGCTGGTCTCCAACTCCTGACCTGTGATCTGCCCTCCTCAGCCTCCCGAAGTGCTGGGATTACAGGCGTGAGCCACCACGCCTGGCTGAGACTGGGTGATTTCTAAAGGAGAGAGGTTTAATTGACTCACAATTCTGCATGGCTGGAGAAGCCTCAGGAAACTTCCCTATGGAAGATGGGGAAGCAAACAATGGTTTCTTAATGAATTTGCCCACCTTCACTCTGCCACTCTTCTCTCTCCTCATTCTTCAGCAAGAGAGAGAAGAGTGGCAGAGTGAAGGTGGGAGAATTCATTATGAAACCATTAGATCTTGGCCGGACATGGTACCTCCTGCCTGTAATCCCAGCACTTTGGGAGGTTGAGGTGGGCAGATCACTTGAGGTCAGGAGTTCAAGACAAGCTGGTCAACATGGTGAAACCCTGTCTAACCCTGCCTCTACTAGAAATATAAAAATTAGCCAGGTGTAGTGATGGATGCCTGTAATCCCAGCAACTTGGGAAGCTGAGGCAGGAGAATTGCTTGAACGTGGAAGGTGGAAATTACAAGGGGCTGAGATTGTGCCATTGCACTCCAACCTAGGTGACAGAGATTGGAGTGCAATGGCACAATCTCAGCCCCTTGTAATCCAATTTTTTGAGATGAGATTCTATCTGAAAAAATAAAATAAAACCAGTAGATCTCATGAGAACTCACTCACTATCACAAAAACAGCATGAGGCAAGCTGTCCCCATCATCCAGCCACCTTCACCTAGTTCCTTCCTCAACACCTGGGGATTATGGGGATTACGATTCCAGATGAGATTTGGGTGGGGACACAAAGTCTAACCATATTAACATCTTTGAGATCATTAACTCAGATTCGCTCATTTTACATCAGAAATAAAGGAAACTTAGGAAGGGACAGATTAGGTGATTTTCTGTGGGTTGCAGTGTTGCCAGAGCTAACTGTGATACTCAGACCTGTTCACCACACTTTCTACTTCACTATATTAAGGTAGGAAATCTCCATAATACGTGACCTATGTTAAAGAAACTTCTGGGGTGGGGCCAAGATGACTGACTAGAAGCAGCAGTATTAGGAGGTTCTCATAAAAAAAAAAAAAAAAAAACATAATTAGCATGTGAATTATTTACTGGCAGCCAAGGTTCCAAGCTCTATCATCAAAATCGACTAGAAGGCTGGTGTGACTCAAGAAGAGAAATAAGAACAGTGTGGGGTGGCAGCTTACCTCAGAGCCACACGGGGAAGAAGAACCCCTTCCCCCCAGCCGAGGGAGGTGGTGAATGAGTTTGCTACTCAGCCAAGGAAACTGTGATTTTTCCACAGAACTGTGTAACCCACATATTGGAAGATCCCACTTACAAAGCCAAGACACTGGGGCCTAGTGCCTCAACCCCGGAACTTGCAGATTCTTACAGCTTCTCAGCTGGACTCCGCTCAAGCCTACTGAACTCCTGGAGGAAGGGATGACCAGCACCAATAGTGGCTGCCTGCTTTCTAAACCATTTGAGCTCCTTGGTTGGGGTGGGGGGCGGCGGGGCAGCAGCCAGCACTGGGACTTGCAACTGCCTAACATGCTAAGCTCCCTGGGTGGGGAAAGGTGGCACCCATTTCTATAGCTACAGGCTGTGCTTTTTCCCTGCTGGAGCCAGGGAGGCCAGAAGGCTTGGTCCCAAGACTTGTCCCCACAGCCCAACACACCGACTGTGGTAGTCTGTGGCCCGAGTGCCTCTTCAGACCCAAACTTGACCCATCCTTCTTCATTGGGCAAGGCTTCTCTGCAGGATGTCCAGTGACCCCAGCCAGAGGCTCAGGGACAGAATTCAGATCTCCCTGGGCCTGAGCCCTTAGGGGGAAGGATGACCATAGTCTTTGTGGACCAACAGACTTAGCCTCTCCTTCTGGTAGTTCTGAGGAGTCTGAACAGCCCAGACAAGTGGGTTTCCCCTCAGAAAAGTATACCCTCTGTACCAAGGGACAAAGTGCTTTGTTAAATGGGTCCTGCGCCCCATGACACTCAGCTGGATGAGGCATTTTAGCAGAGGTTGTCAGGTACCCTATAGAGGAGCAATCCTACTGGCATCAGTTTGGTGCCTCTCAAGGTCAGAAGAAGGAACAGACACCCATATTTGCTGTTTTCCAGCCTCCTTGAGTGACATCTCTAGGTGCAGAAGCGAATCAGATGAATAGGGCCTGAAGCGAACCCCCAGCAAACTGTAGCAGCCCTATGAAAGAGGGACCTGACTACTGAAAGAAAACAACCAGAAAGTGACAACAGCATCAACAACAGCAACAAAAAAGGCCTCCACAAAAACCCCATCCAAGGGTCAGCGCCCTCAAAGACCTAAACTAGATAAACCCACGAAGATGAGAAAGAATAAATTTTAAAAATGTTGAAAACCCAAAAGGCCAGAGTGCCTCCTCTGCTTTAAATGTTCACAAAATCTCTCCATCAGGGGCACAGAACTGGACAGATGCCAGGTGGATGGATTGACAGAAAAAGGCTTCAGAAGATGGGTCATAAAAAAACTATGAGCTAAAGGAGCATGTTCTAACCCAATGCAAAGAAGCTAAGAACCTTGATAAAAGGTAAAGGAATTCCTAGCTAGAATAACAGGTTTAGAGAGGAAAGTAAATAACCTGATGGAGCTGAAAAACAACATG
Source organism: Cebus imitator (assembly GCF_001604975.1). Classification (NCBI taxonomy): domain Eukaryota; kingdom Metazoa; phylum Chordata; class Mammalia; order Primates; family Cebidae; genus Cebus; species Cebus imitator. The sequence goes on from NW_016107584.1 coordinate 3,645,260, forward strand.
AAAACTTCGTGAAGTATACACAAGTATCAACAACCGAATTAACCAAGTGGAAGAAAGGATGTCAGAGATTGAAGACCACTTTATTGAAATAAGACACGCATTCTTGTCTAAGAATAGAGAAAAAGAATAAAAAGGAATGAACAAAGCCTCCAAAAATGCTGGGATTTCATTAAAAGACCAAACCTACGATTAGAGTACCAGAAGGGGACTGAGAAAAGGAAACAAGCTGGAAAACACACTTCAGGATATTACCCAGAAGAACTTCCCCAACCCAGCAAGATAGGTCAACATGTAAATTCAGGAAATACTGAGAACACCATTAAGATACTCCACAAGAAGATCAACCCCAAGACACATAATCATCAGTTTCTCCAAGGTTGTAATGAAAGAATAACTGTTAATGGCAGCCAGAGAGAAAGGCCAGATCATCTACAAAGGGAAGCCCATCAGACTAACAGAGGATCTCTCAGCAGAAAATCTACAAGCTAGAAGAGATTGGGGGCCAACACTCAACATTCTTAAAGAAAAGAAGTTTCAACCCAGAATTTCGTATCTAGCCATACTAAGCATCATAAATGAAGGAGAAATAAAATTATTCCCAGGCAAGCAAATGCTGAGGGATTTTCTTACCACCAGGCCTGTCCTGCAAGAGTTTCTAAGAGAAATACTAAAAATGGAAAGGAAAAACCAGTAACAGGCACTGCAAAAACACACCAAAATATAAAGACTAATGGCACTATGAAGAAACTGCATCAACTAGAGTGCAAAACAATTAAATAGCATCATGATGAAAGGATCAAATTCATACATAAAAATATTAACCTTAAATGTAAATGGAATAAATGCTCCAATTAAAAGACACAGACTGGCAAATTGGATAAGGAGTCAAGGACCATCAGTGTGCTATATTCAAGAGACCCATCTTACATGCAAAGACACATGCAGGCTCAAAATAAAGGGATGGAGGAAAATTTATGAAGCAAATGGAAAAAAAAAAAAAAAAAAGCAGGCCTTGCAATCCTAGTCTCTGACAAAACAGACTTTAAACCAACAATGACAATAAAGACAAAGAAGGACGTTAGATAATAGTAAAGCAAACAATTCAACAAAAACATCTAACTATTTAAATATATACCCAATACAGGAGCATCCAGATTCATAAAACAAGTTCTTAGAGACCTACAAATAAACTTAGACTTCCACACAATAATAGTGGGAGACTTTAACACCTCACTGAATATACCAATAACAAGCTCTGAAATTGAGGCAGTAATTAATAGCCTTCCAACCAGAAAAAAATAAAAAAATTAAAAAATAAGCCCAGGACAAGACAGATTCACAGCTCAATTCTACCAGAAAAATGAAGAGGAGCTGGTACCATTCCTTCTGAAACTATTCCAAACAATTGAAAAGGAGGGACTCCTCCCTAACTTATTTTATGAAGCCAGAATCATCCTGATACCAAAACTGGGAAGAGACACAACAAAAAAAGAAAACTTCAGGCCAGTATCCCTGATGAACATTGATGTAAAAATCCTCAATAAAATATTAGCAAACTGAATCCTGCAGCACATCAAAAATCTTATCCATCACAATCAAGTTGGCTTCATCCCTGGGATGCAAGGCTGGTTCAACATAATCAAATCAATAAACATCATCCATCACATAAACAGAATCAAAGACAAAAACCACATGATTATCTCAATAGATGCAGAACAGCCCTTTGATAAAATTCAGCATCCCTTCAGAGTTAAAAACTCTGAATAAAATAGATATTGATGGAACATATCTCAAAATAATAAGAGCCATTTGTGACAAACCCACAGCCAGTATCATATCGAATGGGCAAAAGCTGGAAGCATTCCCTTTGAGAGCCAGCACAAGACAAGGATGCCCTCTCTCACCACCCCTATTCAACATAGTAGTGGAAGTTCTGACCATGACAATCAGGAAAGATAAAGAAATAAAGGATATTAAAATAGGAAGTCAAGTTGTTACTGTTTGCAGACAACATGATTTTATGTTTAGAAAACCCCATCATCTCAGCCCAAAAACTTCTTGAACTTACAAGCAACATCAGCAAAGTCTTAGGATACAAAATCAATGTGCAAAAAGTGAGCATTCCTTTACACCGACAATAGGCAAGCAGAGAGGCAAATCATGATTGAACTCCCATTCACAATTACTACAAAGAGAATAAAATACCTAGGAATACAGCTAACAAGGGATGTAGTTCTCTTCAAGGAGAACTACAAACCACTGCTCAACGAACTAAGAGAGGACACAAACAAATGGAAAAACATTCTATCCTCATCGATAGGAAGAATCAATATTATGAAAGTGGCCATAATGCTCAAAGTAATTCATAGATTCAGTGCTACTCCCATTAAACTACCACTGACACTCTTCACATAGTTAGAAAAAAAACCACTATTTTAAATTTCACATGGAATCAAAGAATACCCTGTATATTCTAGACAATTCTAAGCAAAAAGAACAAAGCTGGAGGTTTCACACTACCTGACTCCAAGCCATACTACAAGGCTACAGTAACTAAAACAGCATGGTACTGGTACCAAAACAGACATATAGAATAATGAAGCAGAACAGAGACCTCAGAAATAACACCACACATCTACAACCATTTGATCTTAGACAAATGTGACAAAAACAAGCAATGGGAAAAGGATCTCCTATTCAGGAAATGGTGTTGGGAAAACTGGCTAGCCATATGCAGAAAACAGAAACTGGACACCTTCTTTGCGCTTATACAAAAATCAACTCAAGATGGATTAAAGACTTAAATCTAAAACCCAAAACCATAAAATCGCTAGAAGAAAACTTGGGCAATACCATTCAGGACGCAGGAATGGGCCAATACTTTATGCAAAAATGCCAGAAGCAATTGCTATAAAAGCCAGAATTGAAAACTGGGATCTGATAAACTAAAGAGCTTCTCCACGGCAAATGAAACTATCATCACAGTGAACAGGCAATCCTCAGAATGGGAGAAAATTTTTCCAAGCTACCCATCTGACAAAGGTCTAATATCCAGAATTTATAAGGAACTTAAATGTATTTACAAGAAAAAAATAAATGACCCCATCAAAAAGTGGGCAAAGGATATAAACACTTCTCAAAATAAAGACATTTACGTGATCAACAAACATGAAAGAAAGCTCAGCATTGCTAATCATCAGAGAAATACAAATCGAAATCACTATGTAATACCATCTGACACCAGTCAGAATGGCGATAATAAAAAGTCAGGAAACAATAGATGTTGGCAAGACTGCAGTGAAATAGGAATGTTTTTACACTGTTGGTTGGAATGTAAATTAGTTCAACCATTGTGGAAGACAGTATGGGGATTCCTCAAGGATCTAGAACCAGAAATACCATTTGACTCAGCGATCCCATTACTGAGTATATACTCAAAGGAATATAAAGCATTCTACTATAAAGATGCATTCACATGGTATGTTTATTGCAGCACTATTTACAATAGTAAAGGTATGGAACCAACTCAAATGCCCATCAATGATAAACTGGATAAAGAAAATGTGGTACATATACACCAAGGAATACTATGCAACCATATGAAGAAATGAGATCATGTCCTTTGCAGGGACATAGATGAAGCTGGAAGCCATCATCCTCAGCAAACTAACATGGGAACAGAAAACCAAACACCACATGTTCTCACTAATAAGTGAGTGTTGAATATTCAGAGCATATGGACACAGAGAGGGGAACAACATACACCAGGGCCTGTTGGAGGGTGGGGGATGAGGGGAGGGAACTTACAGGAAGAGTCAATAGGTGCAGCAAACCACTATGGCACATGTATACCTGTGTAACAAACCTGCACGCTCTGCACATGTATACTGTTTTTTTTTTTTTTTTTGGAAGAAATATAGGAAAAAAAAAAACTTCTGATATGAATTGATTGGCAGCTGACCAAGCCATCCTCCTTTTAGGGCCCCTTCTCATTTTAGTAACCTCACATTAATAGATGACTGCATCTACTTGTGGTTGAATTTTATGGTGAGTTTTTATTTGATGTAAAATATGATTTTTTTGTTGACAATTGAACAAAATTTATAAGTGTGGAATGTTATGGATGAGGGATGACTAGTCCATTAATAGACCTAATAAGGGATTCCTTATAATGTCCTCAAAATATTTTACATACCAGTGTCATAAATGCCTGTAACAAATGGTGTTATGTGATGACTCATAGATCAACCTTCCGTCTCATGCCAGGCAGCTTAGTGAACTGCCACAGGAAAAATATCTAGATAAAATCATCTTGCATGAAAGAGGGAATTGGAACAGTTTCCTTCAAGATAAAATAATGATTAATTCTAAGAACAAGGATGTTATTTCTAAACATAAACCACAGGCTAACAACATGAAGGAAATAACTGATGTATTTGACTAAATCAATATTAAGTTAAAAATACCACAAATAAAATTGAATAATATATGACCAGCAAAATTATTTGGAACATACATGAAAAGTGATTATTTCCTCTTTTATACAAATATTAAAATAGAAATCCTGGCAGAGGAACATAAGGCATTTTAGAGATGCAAAAATAGGAACGGTTGGTTAATGGATATGAAAATAAAGGTTCATTCCCAATAAAATAAATATAAATGATAAAAGCTTCCCACTTTCCTTCATGATATGATTGGAGTAGTTTTTTAAAATACATAAAAGGAGGTGTTGACAGTGTAGAGACAGTATCACTTTTATAGGACTGTAAATTCATATAGACTTCTAGAGGTGAACTTGTCTCTACATGTCAAAAGCTTTCTCGTTTTGAAGTCCTTTGATGTAATAGCTACATTTCTAGTAAAATTACACATAGCAAAATTAGAGCTGAGTCTATAGTTTTAAAATAAGGATACTGCTGTCAAGCAAATAACAAAGAACATTGAAAACATTCCAAATGTTTGAAAATATATTGACATATGCTTGCATGCAATGTATCCAACAAAGGATCATTAAATGACATCACATTTGATTTTAGATAATAAACATCCTATAATCCAATTGTGTATTCTTGAAGGCTGTGTACCAGAGATTATCTCTGGAGGATGGAAATGCAGCACTTATTAATTCCTTATTTGTGTTTTCTCTATTTTAATGACTATATAAAATTTTGTATTGTGAGAAATAACTAATAATTTCAAATGTGAAAGAAACTTTCTGAAAACCTATAAAAATCAGAGTATAACACCAACTAAAAGTGGATATGTAGATTTCTCATTTATAAAAATAAATTTTGGTGCTTACCAGCAGGTGGCAGTACAAAACAAGCAGTGATAAATCCTTTGTAAACAAGACTGGAAAATGAGGAGCGAGGCTTGGGAGTGAAGCATTTCTCTTTTTCCTTGATATGCAGACTTGTAACCAGAACACCAAGGCGATGATCTGCTTTATAATCAGTTGTGTACTTAAATCAGAATTTATCTTAACATATAAACATACTCAGAGATCAAAAGAGTCCAGCAAATTACTCCTGCAGGAGTTTCGGGTATTTTTTAGAAAGAAAGCAGAATCTATATTTCACATGCTTACATATTTTATTATGATTAGTCATCAATATAGAATTGATTATTTTTGTATTAAGATGCATGCTTTACCCCAAATCCTAGGTCTTAAAAGCTCTCTAAAGTGCTGTTTATCCATCTAATTATTTTACTAAATACTCACTTTAATCACAAATCATAAATGTAGAAGCTCGTGCTTGAAGGTTTATAGGCACTAGTTGGTGGTGTAACTGAGCTTCATATCCATGTCTGTCACTTTCCCTTTAAGGAATGATACGTATAATAAGAACAAATTTTTGAAAGTTTTGTCTTCAGCAAGGATCAGTTTTTAAGTGAAAAGAATGGCTTCTCTTCAATCTTTAGGGGATTTTGTTGACTTTCTTAATTGACATTTTATCATTTTTTCCATCTTTAATTTCTTTAACTAGAACAAAGAGCTCTGTCAATACTGAAATAGATAAGCATATGACAAATTTGGTTGCTTTGGCACTTACAACTGTTTGAGGCTTGCTTTCAGGAAATTGTGTGTATATTTTAAATCCATTTCTAATCAAATTTTGTGCTTGTTAGGTCCCCGCTGTGTATATTTTCTCTATGGCAAGAGAAAAACAATTATTTAATTTTGTATACATTTCAGAATGTATAATTTTTTTTGTAAATTTGCTTTCATTACAGACTTGTAAGGACTCTAATAACTGTATTTTGAAATAAAAATAAGCGAATTAACCCCAGAGACATTACTTAAACTCAGGGTCATAGAACTTAACAGTATTGCATAGTTGGCAATAAAGCCAGCAGCAGTTACCATTCTATTCTTAGCCATCGACCTCTTTCACCTGTTGCTCCGTCTGCTTCCTAACCCTATCTCCCTGATTTGTCTCTGCACTGCCACAGCCCTGAGTCAAATTTCCACATAGCCATGGAAGTATCCTTTAAAAATGTAACAGCCCTACTACACCCTGCTCTGAACCCTCCCATGGATTCCCATCATTCCTGGAATAAGTCTCCCACATTCTCACCAAGGCATTTCAAGCTCTGTGTGACCTGGCTGTCTCCTCCTCCAGTGTCTTCTGGTAGCTTGCTTACATCTTTGCTCACTGGGCTCCAATTACACTGGCCTCCTCATTCTTCCATAGAGCAAATTCCCTTATAGAGCTTTAATACATTAAGTCTTCTCCCTGGTCCTCTTCCTCACCTCTTCTGAGATGTTGCTCTGCAAAGAGAGATTTCCTGACTCCCTTTCTTGCAGTCTCTAGTTACCTGACTTTGTTTTTCTTCACTGCCATGATCACTACCCGACACTTGATCCCAAATCATTTTCTTGTGCATTTTCTCTTTCTTTCTCTAGAATGCATTCCCCAAGAGGACAAGGTGTTTGTCTTGATCACTGCTGTATTTTGGTACCTAAAACAATGCCTAGTAGGTGGTAGGCACTCAATGGATTTGTAATCACACAAGTAAATGAATGAATAAATAAAACCCACACTCTCTGACTCCTGGTCCATGACTCTACTGGTCAGTTTAACAAGGAGTGAAATAAATTTATTGTTAAGAGATGCCAGACTTTGGAATGAGTACATTAAGGAGTGCCCTCTCTTCCTTGCGTATAAAATGAGATCATAAGAATCTTTATTTTATCTGCCTTATGAAATTGTGGGAAGATTGAAAAGGAAATTGTTTTCCTAAGAACTTTTTAAACTATGAGAAATTATGCAGATCATTGTTGATAGAAAAGTTTAGGTTCACCAGTCGAGGAAATTTGCTTTATTCCAACAGTGATAGCAGTGGAGGGAAGCCTGGGAAACATTTGTTTTAAGACTGAGGGGAGGCAAGGGGAACAGAGATTGGAAGCCCAGGATTCTGAAGACAAATGATCTTACATGTGAGTCCCAGCTTAGACTCTTACAATCGAGTGATCTTTGTGCAAATTATTCGAACTCTCTGACCCTTAGTTATTCTCACATAAAGTGGGATAAGAGAAACTGTCTCAAGGGTTACTATTGAGATATTAAATGAGATTGGTGCATGCCAAGTATAGTGCTTCCTTCCTATGGAAAATAGGATGGCCTTGAAATAAACTTTGTAGAACCCCAATGATTACTTTCTCACTTTTGTTAACAGATTGTATTGTTCAGACCACCACCTGCTCCGTTAGCAGGAAGACATCTGAGTTTTCCTATCCTTCCACCTTCTTCTGTCATTCCTGTGTAATTCAAGAGCCCTTTTCCAGAGAGGGTTAATCCGGTGTGAAAAGCCAAGGAAAGAGAAATCTAGTCTCTAGTCCACTGCTACTATGACAATATCACCACATGGTGTCGCTATTGCAGATAGCTCCTTTCTAATCCAATGGCCACTGGTTATTTGTATTTTTCCTAAGCAGGTCTCTGCCATTGGACCTTTGCTTCTGGGCTCTGGGATTCCAGATCTGTCTCTCTCTTTCTGTTTTCACAGCACACACATCTCCAGTTTTTTTGTTTTGTTTTGTTTTTGTCTCACAGCCTGGTGCTAAGGTCTCTGGGTCCTGCAGGATTCTGTGGAAGAAGGAGCCCTCAGCCAGGCGGGTGACTTACATCTGCAATCTCAGCTACTAAGGAGACTGAGGTGGGAGGATCACACGAGGTCAGGAGGTCAAGACCAGCCTGGCCAATAAAACAAGACCCACTTCTATATATTAATTTTTTAAAAAGCAGAGAGAAGGAGCCCTGTTTCTGACCCCAGAGTCCATCTTTAAGCTCAAGTCACCGTCCTGATTCCAGGTCCCTCCAGGGAAACAAGCCCTCTCTATCAAACGGCTCCTAATTCAGAAATTGCCCACTTTTCCCCCAGGGAGCAAGTCTGCATAACAAGGGGATGAAATAGTTTTTGCTAAGCAACATGGACACGTGCACACACAGTTATGCACACTCATACACACATAGTCATTTACCATTGCCTTCTCCTGGAGCAGTGGGTACCATTTACATAGTTAATAAGACCACTCCAGTAACCCAATAAAACAAAAAAGAATTAGATTCTGCCCTAGATACTTGGGATGCTGAGATGGGAGAATCACTTGAGCCCTGGAGGTTGAGGTTGCAGTAAGCTGAGATTACATCACTCTACTCTAGCTTGGGTGAGAGAGCAAGATCCTGTCTCAACAAGAAAATTAGATTCTCTTCATAACAAAATGACGACAAAAGCCATTGAACTTTCCATCTTAAATTCCTACTAATATTTTATCATTTGACTGTTGTAGCCACAGTGCGTACTCACTGAGAGTAGCTCAGTTTAATTTGGGGAGGAAATACTAGGCGCCATCTGAGGTTGACAGAGCTGTGATATGGGTCTCATAGAGCCTCTCCTCCAATACGCAGATTTTAATGAGAAGAGCAGAGGATTATGAATTGAACTTACAGGGAACACCCTCTTCTTCTCCTGACTCTTCAAATGCCTCTCTTCAGTGCCTGCACATTCCACATCTCCCCTCAACCTAGTCTGGAATGTTGGAGGAGGCCTGAAGACTTCCCAGTCCTAAGGAGGACAAGGTATAGCAGACAAGCAAAAAAGGACAGGGCAGCAGACCCCTTAGTCTTGCTCTCATCTGAGCCCTTGGTAGGTTTCTGAGCCTCCCTACCACCCAATCCCTCCAGGGATGTGGAGCAAAAGTCCAGTATTAAAGAGCAAAGTCACCATTGCCCTCTCATGTCTTCTGGGAGCCAAGGCATTAGCTGGCATTGGTTTATATAGCCCAGTCTCTGATCCTGATCGGACATAATTAATCATCACCAACTATGGGTACCAGTATGACATACCTTGTTTCATTTTTATATAAATAATTCACTGAAAACAAATGCCCTAGTGTCATGATATAGCCCAGGGATCTTACTTCTTCCACTTTCTCTCCAAGTTGAACTAGCTCATTTATGAACTTTTTCATTGGACTTTTTTTGTTTCTCTTCCGAGTTGCAAACTTTGCACATTAATTGGCACTCACTCAGTATTACCACCTCTAACACCTTTGCCTTTTCTGTTCCAAACTGCAAAGTCTGTCTCCCTGGCTGGTGTTATAGCCACATTCTGAGAATTGCCAGTCTGTACCTTCTCTATCCTCCACGAAATTGTCTGAAATCATTTACTTGCTATCTCTATTATGGAAAATGCCATTATGGAAAATGCCTGCTTATCATGCATATATGATTTCCCTTTCTGCAGGTCTATGAAGCTTCTGTACTAAATTGAATTTCTTCTTACTGCTTTCCTTCTATTCTGGCTTTACATACAGAATCGGACTGTTCGTTACTAAAATGCCTAATCGCATTTAGACCAAATGATCTAATTGCATAAATTTTCTTGTGATCTGGAGTTACTGGCACTGAAACCCATTTCCTAGCAAACCTATTATAACTCCCAGGCTGCTTCCAAATTCTGTGTGTTGGCTGAGGGTTCCTTTTTTCAAACTATAACAAGCAAACCTGAGAATTTTTACAATTTAAGATAAATCGGCGATTGTTTTTCTTCCTTTTGTCACCTTCATTTTTCAGCAAAAAGAAAGACATACTGTATATAACAAGACTAAAATGAAAAATTTAGCATATACAGTGGAAGAAGCATTCTATTTAATGTTATTTAATCCTCAGAATAACTGGGCTGGTTTTTTATTATTTCCTTTTGCTGAGAAAGTTGAGACTCAGAGAAGCGAAATAACTTGCTCAAGATTAACCAGCTCAGGGGACAGACCAATGCTATTCTATACCTACTATTGCCAATAATGCCTTGCCTCTCAGAAGACACTCTAGGATGGCACATTTACCCTTTAATACTAGCCAGGGCTTTGGCTCCACACCTCTGAAGACACTGATTAACCAGTAGAATGATGTTTGAAATTCTGCCCCACTCTTTTTATTCAGTAAAAGAAAAAAAAACTTTTATTCTTGTGTCAGTTTTCTGAGAACGATGGTTTCGAGCTTTATACATGTCCTTGCAAAGGACATAAGCACATCTTTTTTATGGCTACATAGTATTCCATGGAGAGAGGAATATGTGCCACGTTTTCTTTATCCAGTCTATCACATGGACACAGGGAGGGGAACATCACACACTGGGGCCTGTTGGGTGGTGAGGGGTTAGGAGAGGGATAGCAGGGTTTGGGGAGATAGGGGAGGGATAGCATCAGGAGAAATACCTAATGTAGATGACGGGGTGTGGGATGCAGCAAACCACCATGGCGCTTGTGTACCTATATAACAAACCTGCATGTTCTGCACATGAACCCCAGAACTTAAAGTATAAGAACAAAAAAAAAAAAAAGAAAAAGAAGGGAATTATTAAACCTTCATTATGAAAAGAGATGAAGCCAAGTGTATTTGTTAGTTACAACTAGGAGGACCTAGTCGTGCATTGTGACTTTATGTATGTAACCATCATCACCAGCACCTTGTGTATAATAAGCACCAGATGGCATGTGCCTATTATGCTGGAGAAATGCACAGCCGTGGGCTTTATTATGACATACACACTGCAGCTATATTTAAAATCATAATCTGGGCAATGTTCTTCACATTTTATTTGTGTGAACTCAACCACGATGAAGTAATTTTTATCTGGTAAACTGTGCTTGTCGTTAGGAATGCATTCCTGAGTGTCCTGACAAGGAAATTAGATGAGCTGTGCATACTTCCATTCATTCTTGAAGCTGTTACTGAGCATTCACTGTGTACCAAGTGCTGTCCTTGACAAGAAGACCTACACCCAGTGGTCCCACAGGGAGACTTAGGAAATGGGAGCACCTGTCAGTTCATCATGTGAATCCTTCCCTCCAATTCCATCTCTCTACACCCTCCTCCCAAACTTCTGGGATTCCCCTTTCCTATCTCACTCTTATATAGACACATTCTTCATGCGAATATTCATTCAGATAAAGAAGATTCATGACTGAGAGGGTTTTGATGACTGGTGAGAGAGTCTCATTGCCCCAGTCCACTAAGAACACTGGTAAAGTGTTGAAATGTTGTTTTGTGGAAGCCATCTTTGTTTATGACGGTTGGCTTTAACACTTCAGAATAAAATAAGAGCGGTGTCCTTGCCAGTTTGTTTTATGTTTGCAGATGAAGAACAGTAGGCTTGGCTTTTTTCTCGAGATTCGTCTAACTAAGAGAAGCCATTTCTGTTCAAAATTAATTTTGTTAGTATTTTATAATTTAAAGGCAGCCCAAATTTATTGAGCCTAGCAGTACTAGGCACTGGGGAAATATAAAATAAGGAACTTGTGCATAAGAAATGGGAAAAACATAAGAAGAAACGACAATAATTTCTAATCTTCTTTGTTTCATTTTAATGTACTGCCGTCCAGTAGGGTAGTCACAAGTCACATATGGCTAATGAGCACTTGAAATGTAAGGGGTCCAAATTGGGATGTGTGGTAAAATAGCAGTGTGAAATAGATCATGAATAAATTTTTATGTTGATTGCATGTTGAAATAATATTTTGAATATATTCAGTTGAATATCTTATTAAATTCAATTTTACCTGTTTCTTTTTACTTCTTAAAATATGACTAATAGAAAAATAAAATGACATGTGACACATATTATATTTTTGTTAGAAAGTGTCCTTGTAATATTTCTGCCAGTCATCGGGGCTTATATAGTGTATAGTGATTTATAATATTATTTTTTGCATTTGAAATTATTTCATTAAGCACTTTTCTCAAATCATGATATGTGTATGGCCACCTTGGATATTATCATAATTATCCCATCATGGAAGTGTTGAATTGCATGTATAACCATGACTTCCTGTTTGGCACCATTTAGCCTTTAAGGTCATTTGCAATGTTCAAAGCAAGGAATTTTTTTTTTTTTTTTTTTTTTTTT